>NW_005370223.1:403205-437128 GCF_000412655.1 Myotis brandtii | reverse complement strand
GAGAGAGATAGACACATCAATGATGAGAATCATGGATCAGCTGCCTCCTGCATGCCCCCTACTGGAGATCGAGCCTGCAACCTGGGCATGTGCCCTTGACTGGAATCGAACCCGGGGCCCTTCAATCCACAGGCTGACACTCTATCCACCGAGCCACAGTGGCAAGGGCTTGTGTTCACTTTTTAAAAAAAAAATAAATTTTATTGATTTTTTTTTTTTTTTTTTTTTACAGAGGGGAAGGGGGGGGGATAGAGAGTTAGAAACATCGATCAGCTGCCTCCTGCACAGCCCCTACTGGGGATGTGCCTGCAACCAAGGTACATGCCCTTGACCGGAATCGAACCTGGGACCCTTCAGTCCGCAGGCGGACACTCTATCCACTGAGCCAAACCAGCCAGGGCTGTGTTCACTTTTTTATGGTGCTTCTTTTAAGATTACTTTACTCTATGTTACACAATTTGACATGAAATAATTTATTGTCTCATTTATTGCTGATATTATTTTGTAACAATTTGGGTACCCACTAAAGTGGTATAGAGTAGGTGCTTCATGTATTGCAACAACCATAGCCATGAGCATTTACTGAGCACTGTCCCAAGCCTCTTCTGCATGCTTTTCATGTAGGGACGCATTTAATCCTCAGAATAACCTCATGAGAAGAGCACTTGTATGTAGTTTATAGGTGGGGCAGCAGAGGCACTGAATAGTGTGTAACTTACCCAAGGGCATGTAGCAAGTAAGAGGTATGTATGAACTCTCACAGCAACTCAGAAAGGCAGATATCATCATCTTTCTTTATTCCGATAAGAACAGTATTGTTCTAATAAATGAAGTGACACACCGAATACTGCCCAGTTTCGAAGCAGCAGAGTTCAAATGCAACCCTAGCTTTCCTGATGCCAAGTTCCATGCTCTTCCCACTGCGGTGTAATGTATTGCAATTCATCTTTAATGTAACTTATTTTTAACCAGATGGCACATTCTTTTTTTTTTTTTAAATTTATAATAGATAATATTTATTGAACCTACATCTTTGTGAGACCATTTCTAATTCTTTCAAGTGGTATTTTATTTAATGATTTTAAAAGCCTTATAAGAGAATGTAGTAGTTACAGTCACCATCCCAATTTATGGTGGGAGGAAATGGATGACTATAGAGTCCCATTAGTTGACTCACTGTCATACTGCCACGAAATGGTGGGGTCTGTGTTGACACCCACAGCTGTCTGAATCCAGGCCCTGACGATTTAAACATTTAAAAATGCTTCTTCAAAGGTCATTGCATGCATTTGCAAGGAAACAGAGGATTAACAAGACTCAGTAACTTCTAGCATAAAAACCCAGGTATTTATTGGAAGAATTGGAACTTAAGTCTAGCTATTTCTCCACACTGTGCCACTGCACTCTTGGGTATTATAACGGACTAAGTACTCAGCACCCAGCACATGGGAAATAGCTTGAACACAGGCGCCTCTGAATAAAGAGGGACTCTGAACGCTACAAGGATGCAGATAAACACACGCTGCAACCAGGTTGCACATCCTGGAGAGAAGAAAGCATCCTTCTAATTACTGGCTATTTCCAAGCATGCAGCGTCAGTGATCAATAAATATTTGATTTCTTCTTCTTAGGTCAATACGCAGATGAATGTATGGGACTCAAGGAAAGAACACGATAGTTTTGAGTGGAGACTTGAGAAGTTTGAGGACAGGGGCATGGGAAGAAATCATTTACTAAAGCCCTACTTTCACCAAGACATTAGGGCTCAGTGACTATTGTTTTTCTTGTGTATTTCCATAATCTATAACTATGTCATCATACATGGAATGCGGTGCTACATATGCTGCATCCCATGGGGGGGGGGGAAGCCATTGATTATTCACCAGAGTTACGCTACTGTCGTGAATTATTAAAATTTGTTAATGAGATGAGATACAACCCTACACTCCCATCAGGCTGCTGCCATGGGGGGAGGGGGTGCTTTTCTGTGAAGAGGGGAGAGCTTGGGGAGGGAGCCAGGCTGGTAGGGGATGGCTGACAGGGAGAGTCAACGTGAGGATGGATGGCCCCTATGGGAGGAGGGCATGTGTGAATTGAGAAGTAGGATCCATCCATTATATAAAAATAAACAATAAGCAACTTTTGAATTCGTGGTGCTGTATTTCCTTCTGGGATTCAAATGACTACACAAACCACTTGAGCTTCATTTTTATGGTTTATGGAACTCAAGGGAATTCTAGGCTTATGATTTATCGTTGCTGGTTCCATGTAGTGTTTATGGCTCCGTATGCTACGTATGATGATATCGTGTGCATGCCTGTACATAGAGTTTAATGAATGGCCTAGAGATGATCCTTGGCCAGACTTTATTGATGTCTGTGTGTTGGAAAATATGTGCTTCGTGCTGAAAAAATAAGAGAGGCTCAGGGCCAGAGCAGTAGCCCTGGAGTCTGGAGTGAAATTACGCACTACTCCACGGTCCCACCGGTGTCAGATTCAGTCTTTGAAATTCTGCATGCGTTGTGCACTTTTCCATCCCATCCTCTAAGCTTTTGCAATAAGTGAAACAATGAAAAGTTCCAATTAGATTCTGGGTCCCTTTGAATCAATTTTCTTCTTATATTTTTTTTGGAAGGTGCAACGGGCTAAAAGTTAAAATTGATTTTTGAGTTATTCTTTCTTTGAGACGTAGTGAGTCTTTTACACTTCCCGTAGTTGGGAGTGAGTCCTACAAGGATGTCTTTTGGGGATTCAGGGTGCAAGTTTGTTAACTTTTTTCTTTAGAGCAGCTCTTCTAAACTAGATTTTAGAGTGTTAAAGTGACTCAAGTAGATTGATTTCAGTGGTTTTCAAACCTTTAAAACCCACAGATCCCCTTTTTAAATAATAAAAACACACACACATATGTAGAAGCCAACAGATAAAACAGGTTAAACCAGTGGTCGGCAAACTCATTAGTCAACAGAGCCAAATATCAACAGTACAACGATTGAAATTTCTTTTGAGAGCCAAATTTTTTAAACTTTAACTATATAGGTAGGTACATTGTTATTAACTTAATTAGGGTACTCCTAAGGCTTAGGAAGAGCCACACTCAAGGGGCCAAAGAGCTGCATGTGGCTCGCCAGCCGCAGTTTGCTGACCATGGGGTTAAACGAATAGCTGCCGTAGTCCCTTTGCCCAGGTGAGAGGCTGTGTGTGCAGTGGGTAAAAATGTGAATTGTGGTGTGAGACTGTTTGAGTTCGGGTCCCAAGTTTTCCCATTTAGTTAAGTAGGCAAATTACTTAGCCTCGTTGTGCCTCAGTTTCTCCATCTATAAAATGGGATGATAAGGATAAAACTTGCCTCACAGGGTTGTGAGGATTCAAGAAAAGACTTGATGTAAATGAAATGCATTGTGGTGCTTTCTGACAGCTACTGCTATTATTTACTACTAACGGCTGAGTGAAGCAGCTTGAAAACCTCCAAATGCGTATTGAATTCCTACATGTGCCAGGCACAGCTCTCAGAGCTGGGGAAATTCTGGTTCTTATATCCTGGTGGGCTAGCCCAGTGGTTGGCAAACTTTTCTGTAAAGGGCCAGATAGTGAATGCTTTAGGCTGTGCAGACAATACTGTCTGTCATCATTGCTCACCTCTGCCGTTGTAGCCCTTAGGTAGCCACAGATGATCTGCAAATAAATGGGCATAGTTGTATTCGAATAAAACTTTATTTACAAAAACAAAGTATGCTGGATTTGGACTGAGGACAGAGGTTTACCACTCCGTGGTCTAACCTAACCTTTCGTTTTTATAAACAAGACAGTTGAGGCCCAGGTCAGGTAATAGTGGCAACATCAAAACTAGAACCCCTCCCTGGCCAGTGTGGCTCAGTTGGTTGGGCAACATCTAGTGCACCAAAAGGTTGCTGGTTCGATTCCTGGTCAGGGCATATACCCGGGTTGCAAGCTGGTGTAGGGGGTATGCAGGAGGCAGCTGATCAATGTTTCCCTTTCATGTTGATGTCTCTCTCTCTCTCTCTCTCTCTCTCTCTGTGTCTCCCTCCCTCTCTCTCTTCCTCTCCATTCCTCTCTCTCTAAAAATTAATTTAAAAACATTTAAAAGAACACAAGAAACCACACACTAGAATCCCGATTCTGGCATCCTATGCAGTATTCTTTCCATCCCACCAGGCTCTCTGGCACACCGGCTTTGTGAGTGCCCACCCTTCTCCTCTGCTATCATCTAGCAAACTGCACAGGGGGCTGGGTGCGAGAGGAGAGGCCAGAGGTCTTACCAGTAAATCATGTGATTTATTTGCTTCTGTGTCTGTCTTTAGAATGATGTATTTGCTCATTCAACAAATATGTATCAGGTGCCTATATGTACTAGGTACTGTTTTAAGACACAGTGGCTAATGGTTAGGAAAGCAGACAAAGACTCCTGCCCCTTTGGAACTTACATTCTAGAGGGCAGGAGAGAGACAATAAACAATACGCAAATCGAATAAGTAAATTATCAGATAATCAGGGGGCTCGGGAACGTAGGCATAGGTTGTAGGGTTTCCTAGAGCGGTCAGAGTAGGACTCACAAAGAAGGTAACATTTGAGCAAAGCCCTAAAGGAGATAAGGACACCAATGTAATGAAACCAGGGCAGGAGCCTTTCTGGCAGAGGGAACTGCTGGATCACGGACCATGCCAAGGGTGTTGGAAGAATAGCAAGGAGGACAGTGTGGCTGGAGAGGAGTGTGCAGGGGGCTGTGTAACAGAAGAGATGAAGGAGGGGAAGAGATCGCACCACTCCGTGAGCCCAGGAGCAATGGGGAGCCATTGCAACGTTCTGAACAGAGGAAAGCTGTGCTCCAAGAGAACAGGCTCCCTCTGACTGCTCTTGAGAATGGACTTGTTAGGAAGCCATCGCGTTGATCCAAGCAAGTGGTGATGTGTCTCCGTCAGGTCATAGTAACAGCGATGGGTGGAAGGTGCCAGAGGAGGTCAGATCCTGGATATACACATGGAAGGCAGCACTGATAAGCATTCCCAGCAGATTGATGGTGGAGGCTGAAGAATGGAAAGAATTAGGATGACCTTCTGCTGCTAGTATTCACAGGAGTCCTGGGCTCATCACTCAGTCCAAGAACCTTCTTCTGTGGATGGGAGAGCTGAGGTACAGAGGAGAGACTTGCTCCAGATCTCAGCGACTGGCTGCCCCCAGGGTATGGGGCGCAGTGCTATCTCCCTCTTCTATTCACTGTTTGTCTTGTACTCATCTTCTTCCTCCTTTCCTGAGGCCACAGAGCGAGGTGCCCCTCTTCTGTCCTTTCTACATCTCCTGTCACAAAATTTCCTCCTCTATTTTATGGTTCCCTCCCTGTAGGTTAATTCTTTTTTCTTTTTTTAAAATATATTTTTATTGATTTCAGAGAGGAAGGGAGATAGAAACATCAAAGATGAGAATCACTGATCAGCTGCTTCTTGCACTCCCCCCCCACCGCCCCCCGTTCGAGCCTGCAACCTGGGCATGTTGCCTTGACCAGAATTGAACCTGGGACCCTTCAGTCCACAGGCTGACGCTCTATCCACTGAGTCAAACCGGCTAGGGCCATACTCTCATCTTTTTGAATTCAATGATAAGATAACAGGTGGTATTTATAACCTGGCACCTTGCGGAGTATTCTACATGCATCCTGTAATCCACGCAACCACCGTAAGGTAGCACAATGTCATAGAGCCTGTCGATCTGCCATTGCCATTTGGTGATAGGAAGTGTGCCCTGGGCGTACAGATATTGTCCTTCCTCATCTGTACAGCGGGACCGCGGTTTATCCCTGTGTTCTCCCTTCCCAGCCTCTATTGGGAGGACCACCACATATCCCTGCATCCAGGCCTGCTTTCTTGGAGTTTTCCTTGACTCCTGTCTTGCTCCCAGCCCTCAGAAGATCCTGTCATTTCTGCCTGTCTCCGCTCTGGATCTAACAACCACTTCTCCTCTACCATTTCCAGATTAACCACAGCCACTGTTGCTTCTGGCCTGGATCTCTGCAAGGGCCTCCTCCTGGTCTCATTTCTGCTCTTGCCCCTCCAACGGGCTCTCCACAGCCAGCCAGAGTGATCTCGTCCCTCCTCTGTGCTCACCTCCAATGGGTTTCGGTTACATTCAAACCACAATCCAGTGTCTACCCATGGCCTGTGAGGTCCCTCCTGATCCGGCCCATACACATCTCGTTGTCTTTGTTTCCATCATCTCTTTCCGCGGCCTGCTGCTCCCAGGCCCCCGGCACCCCGCTCCTGCTCCAGGAGCACTCCAAGCAGCTCTGTGTTCACTTGCTGTTCCCGAGTGGGCACTCTCTTCCCGGATCTGCCCAGAGCTGCTGCTCCTTGTTCTCCATGTCTCTGTTCAGACTTTCTCTCCTCAGAGAGGTCTTTTCTGTCTCACTGCTCTCTCTCTCTCCTAATCCTGTTTATTTTCTTTCATGGCACCTGACTTCTTTTTTTCTTTTAATTAAATCTATTGGGGTGACATTGGTGAATAAAATTATATAGGTTTCAAGTGTACAATTCTATGATACTTGGTCTGTATATTGCTTAGTGTTTACCACCCAAAGTCAAATCTTCTTCTGACACCATATCTTTGACCTCATTTGCCCTTTACTACCTCCTCCACCCCTTTCCCTCTGGTAACCTTCATACTGATTTTTTTTTTATTACATATTTATTTGCTTTTCTGTTCTCTCTCTAGGATATACAGGGATTCAGCCCCTGGAAAAACTATCTGGCATATATTAAGAGTTTATTAAATATTTAGAATTCATTAATGAATGGATTATTGAATGATTACAAAATGAATATGGGCCCTAACCGGTTTGGCTCAGTGGATAGAGCGTCGGCCTGCGGACTGAAGGGTCCTAGGTTCGATTCCGGTCAAGGGCATGTGCCTTGGTTGCGGGCATATCCCCAGTGTGGGGTGTGCAGGAGGCAGCTGATCGATGTTTCTCTCTCATCGATGTTTCTAGCTCTCTATCCCTCTCCCTTCCTCTCTGTAAAAAATCAATAAAATATATTTTAAAAAAATGAATATGGGGGAAGATAGCGTTGGATATTTCCAAAAAGATTTCTGCTGAGAGCATCACTGGGTCCAGAAGACAGTCTCTCTGAGGGTGAGTCCCGCCCCTTGGTGACAAAGGACACTTTACTGGGGGAGCACAGTGAGCCTGAGTGAGGGAGCCCTTCCTGTCCCTCTGTTTTACACACCTGCTGCCTGCCCATGGGGCCCCCCATCCTGCTGGTTGGAGGCCTAGGGAAGAGCACCCCGTTTCCATCATCAAGCGGAGCAGCTGTGTCTTTCTCTCTTCCCCTGCGGAGGGGGTCACGCTGGGAGGGGGCCTACAGACGCGCGGTGCACGGACGCTACTTGCTCCCGGGATGATTTGTGAGGTGCCAAGAGCTTCCTCGTTCCCTGGGGAGTCAGGCCTTTAGGAGGAGCTCAGTGCTTTCTCGGAGAAAATCTCCAAGGACTTCCTGCTCAGGCTTCCCAGGGCAGAGCAGTGATTTGAGGCAGTTTTAAGCCTCTTTATGTTCCATTTCCATCTCTGGACATTGATTTTGCCATTTGCGGCTTCTAATGGAAGTGGAGATCGCTGGTACAGAGGGAGTCGTCGCCGCCCGCCTTCCTCCGTCTGGTGGCTGGGGCGCTCCTGAGGAGTCAGCTAAATGGGCATTTGCTTCCTTAGCTCCTCTCTGCTCCCCCAAGTTGGGGTTGCCCCGAAGGGGGTCATCAGTTCTGTGGATGGGTTCATGTTGTACAGGGTGACAGCAGATGGAAGAAGGAGAAAACCTACGTATACAAGTTGTGACGATTTATACTAATTTTAGGAATACATGTTGCGAAAATGTGATAAAAAAATACTTTCTGTTCAAACAACTTTCCTCTACCCAGTTCTTAGGGGGCAGTGACATGTTCCTTTCGCTGTAGCTTGCTTATGATGCTGGAGTCAAAAGGAAGGCTGTTATTTGTTTTGCTTTAAGAAAACTCAAGATATATATGGTGGCAGGTCCTGTGTCTAGAGGCCAGTCTGGAGCACAGCTTTGATCTGAAAGAGTAAGTAGAAAAGGCGTGTGAAGATGTGAGGCAGGAGATTCACGTCCCTGCATGAAAGCCAGGCTCCTTAGCACCTCTCTTCTCGATTCCTATTTAGGATTCTAGTCTTAACATTTTCAGAGCAGGTAAGAAGCAGCAAACTAGAAGAGGGCAGAGGAGGTTGGGAGTCAAAGTCACGCTGATGAAAGGGTGAAATGACAGGTGACAGCGAAGCGTAGCCAGCAGTGCGGGACTGCGGTAGACCAGCACAGAATGGCCAGCTTTTGTCTGCAAGTCCAGGAATATGTGAACAAGACTAGTTACATGTTCCTACCAGTTTATGGCTCATTCACTTCTGCTCCATGGAAACAGACCTCGGTTGGAGTAGCCCCTGGGATGTGCCTACATTTCAGGGAGATGTTTGCCCTGCTGCTTCAGTTCTATGATGGGTCCAAGAAGAGGAATGGGTGTTCAGTCTGTCCAGCTTTCTCTTCTAAGGATGGGAATGATGACTTCCGAGATATTTGCATTTCAGAGCTAAGATGGAAACCCGCCTCACTCCTTGTCCCTCAGTGTTCACATCCAAGTCCTATTACTTCTATTTCCAAAATAGCTCTTGAAACATCTTCAGCTTTCGTCACGACACTGTGATTTCTTGTCTGGATCATTGTGGCAGTCACCTGACCATTCTCGTCTCTAGGAATGCATTTGTTCAATAAATCCTGTAGTGTCACCAAGGACTGTCCTTACTAATGTTTTCTGACAATCCCTCTCCTTTAGTACAGAATACAGTGTCTTCCTGTGGCCCCTGCCCTCTAGGCCCTTGCAATCTAGTAGGATAGACGAAAAGGTCAGGGTCTGACGACAAGGATGTGGGTGCATTTTACAAGAACTTTGAAATGATTAATTTCTCTTGTTTTCAAAATGATCTCTTTAAATTGGAAATGTTCACAGAAGAAAACAGAGCAAAGAGAAATAAAATTCAGATAGAACACATTTTAATATATGGTTTATTTATTGATATGCAATGCATGTTTCTTTGTGATCACGCTACCATATTCATGTTTTGTGCTTGTATAGAGAAAGGGGCTGGATCAAAATTCTTTCATTTTGGCTGCAAGTGAATTGAGTTCTGAGGGCTATGATGTGACGTACATTGTGTCAGAACATACATGACACTGGATATGGGTCAGATGGGGCCCCAGGCATAAGCACTTGACTTATGTTCCACCTCAGGCACTTAAAAAAAAATAGCTTTATTAATTTCAGAGAGGAAGGGAGAAGGAGAGAGAGAGATAGAAACATCGAGATCGAGCCCACAACTCAGGCATGTGCCCTGACTGGGATTGAACTGTGACTTCCTGGTTCATAGGTGGACGCTCAACCATTGAGCCACACCGGCCGGGCTCGGGCACTCTTAATTCCCTTCCAAAGACCAAATGAAGTAACTGCAATGCGTCAACAGTATAAAATTTAGCTGGCTCTGGAGACGTTGCATTAGTGTCCTACGGGTGAGGTCTAAATTGGATGGCAGTCAGGTATGTACACAGGAGCGGTCATTACTGCGGGCAGATGTGCACAGCTAATGGCTGGCTGTGGAGATTGCTGCAGGGGGAATTGCTTGGTAAAAATGAGTTAAAATGAGACAATGGATTATCCAGAAGGGTGCTTTTCTACAGACTACACTTTTATTGGTTAAGGCAATCAAAGGGGGGGGGGAAATCAAGCCATTAAAAATGAAAGCTGCTATCGTATATTTATTTAATATCATAAATAAATAAATTTTATTTCATATCATCCATGTAGCATACAACTGTATGCATAAATCTGAACTTTTTTCCTGTTAGTCTGAATAAACTAAAGGAAGCACTGCTTTTATTTCCTCCCCCAAATAAATGTAGGTGGGAGGCGGGTATATGAAAGCAATGGAGGAACCAAACGCTCCGCAGCGGAGGGACTCCTTGCAGAAGAGTTAAATCTTTATGCGTGTAAGCCAAACTGCCCGTGAGCTCATTACGTCGCACGGAGCTTGCAAGCATTGCTCCCCAATCACAAAGAAAAACCAGCACATAAGTGACCTGTGTATTAGCATCTCTGCAAACCTCAGGCAGGAGCTGAAATTTATATACACTTTACACACCCCCGAGGAAATCCCCATTTTATGCCACTGATAGACCAGATGTATTTTCCTCGGTAAAATGTGATCAGAATGTAATTAGAAGAAAATACACTGTGTATTCAAAGCAAATAGGCAATCTTCTTTAAAGCTCCATGGTAATTTAAACCAGGTAGCAATATCAAATTAGAGGAGCAGCGTGGAAAGGTTACGATTGTGTGATTGGGCCTACGCGGTTATGTTTGCAGCCGTGCACCGGTTGAATTCTATAGCCACTGAGCTGGATTGACATTTCCCAGGTCTAAAACAGCTTTGTCTCTGAATATGATTACTAATGTGATAAGATATCTCATATTAGTGAGAGTTCTTAAATATGTCAATAGGAATTGAGTCAATTTTGCATGGAAGGAAGGACAAAAATGAAGACGGCTGTGGGGGGAAAATACACACAGGCTGCTGTTATTTTCCTGCATCTGTGCATTTCACTGGAACAAAGTGATTACTGTGCTTAAAATGTGAAATTATGGACTCAACTTTTTTAGTGTCATGTCATCAGAATGCACAAAAATCTGACACATCTAATTTGTATGTAATCCCAAGTAGTATAAAACGATATGTGCATGTATGGTTAGGCATTTGAATGGATTGTGTGACATAGGTGTGGACAGGAACGTTGCTAAAACATGTTCTAATGCCTAAACAAGGGAGATAAGAGCCAAAAGGACTGTATATGTGACTCATGAATTAGGATGAACATTCATCCTTAATCTCTTCTAACTTTGTGTCACAATATTGCATTTAAGACCGAATACTTTACAGAAAATATCCGGTGAAAAAAGGCATCATTATAATCTGTGTATTATGAAGATTTTAATCCTTATTTTTATGTGAACCAAAAAGATGAGTAAACCATTATTTTTTTTTATATTTTATTGATTTTTTTACAGAGAGGAAGGGAGAGGGATAGAGAGTTAGAAACATTGATGAGAGAGAAACATCGATCAGCTGCCTCTTGCACACCTCCTACTGGGGATGTGCCCGCAACCAAGGTACATGCCCTTGACTGGAATCGAACCTGGGACCCTTCAGTCCGCAGGCTGACGCTCTATCCACTGAGCCAAACTGGTTAGGGCGAGTAAACCATTATTAGTGTTTTTTAAACCTATTTGAAGAATTTAAAGACAGGATGAACAAGTTCCTTCTGAATTGAAGACTTTAGCGACCAACTTTACAAAGCAGAATATTCTCTAGGCAGGGTCAGGCATCACTGAGGACTATTGATGGGTTTCAAGAAACCAGTGACCTATCGCTTCGCTCTGGTATTTGTCAAAACCTCACCCATGTAAAGAATGTCTAGAGAAGATGAAAGTTTGTGGGTGCACATTAAGGATCGAAACAAGATACACGTCAGTTGAAAAACACGCTCAACCTCTACGACACCCCTTCCACCGAGAGGCAGGCTCACACCCCTCCCCTTTCAATCTCTGTCGGTCTGTGGCTGCTTAGAACCACAGAATCCACGTGATCCTTACGCTCGGTGGGGAAAGATGCAGTGTTCCCTCTGTTCTCTTGTGATGCTCACTCTGGAGAAGCCAGCACCGTGTAAGGAAATCCCACTGCCCCCAGCCTGCCATGCTGGGGAGGCTCCATGTGGGGGTTCCGGTGGACAGAACCCCGAGTCTTCTCAGGCTGGGCTTCCTTTTCCTTCTCTGAATCTCTGACTCACAGAGGCCATGGCATGAATGAAGCTGCTATTTCACACCACTTAGTTGGGATAGGGATGGGGAAATCTGTGTTTAACAAATACTATGATACATTAACTACCATTCAATGCCTCCAAGGGGCCACCTGATCTGTTGGCCAGTTTTGAGACTTCTTTGATTGCTTGGACTGGATTCACAGGCCCATTATTGTCCTTATTTTGAGATTGCAGAACACCCCACTTAAAGGCCTATCTCTTTTTCTAGTGCCACTTCTGAAAAAGCAGTAAATAAGACAAGACACTCTCATTACGTACTAAATCCAGGCTGGAGGGTGTGTGTGTGTGTGTGTGTGTGTGTGTGTCGGGTAATAAGGTTTGGCATTTGTTGAATAATTAATGTTTGTTGGATAATAACAAAAAATAATGAGGTAATATTTACAGAACACTTTGTGCTAGACTCTACGCTAGGCACTTTAAATCGATGCTCTTCTTTAGTCCTAACAGCAAATACAGCGTAGAGTAAGATTATGATTCCCGTTTTACAGAAGAAGTGAGAATGAGGCAGGTTTGGGACTGGCCCAAGGGCATGCAGAGTGGAAATGGCGGCGCCTGCTTGCTGACCTGGGCAGTTGGACTTCAGAACTTGACTCTGAATACATTACTGAAGCCATACAGGAGAATGGACAGCCTGTCACTTTCGGCCCCTTCATATGCTGCCTCCACCCAGGGCATTCTTCTCACCCTTCCTTGCACAGCTAATACCTACTTATTCTGAATGGTCCTTTCCCCATGGGTGCCCAGGCATGACAGAGCCCCAAGCTGTGCTCTCCCATCACCCTCCTTCTGAACCTCCTCTTTTGTCACTTTACACCACAGTTGAAATGACTTAATGTCCGTCCTTTCCTCTAGACATGAGGGAAGGGCTCATGTCTGTCTCATTCCCTCTCTATGGCATCCCCAGAACCCAGCACAGGGCAGCACACGGCAGGCTCCAGCACATTGTCCTCGATTGACATCCTTTATGTGGCACAATGCATACTACATACTATGGCGTGGTGTGTCGTGTACTCGAGTGCATGCAGTGTTAGGTACTAAGGAATCAGAAATGAAGAAGCCAAACTCTTTATTTTCAGAGAGCCCAGCGGTTAATGGGAGGAGACTGACAAGGAAACAAACAAGCGTAACATCTCTGAGTGGTGGCTGAGGTGGAGCAATTGTCAGGACGTGCAGCCAATGCAAGGAAATACTTGAGCCGTCCTCGCAGGTGGACGTGGGAGGCAGGGATTAGAAAGACATTCTCATCAGAGGGAACCGCATGACTGGACACAGGGACGGGCAAGAACAAGGCACATCTGTGCAGTGGCAGGTGGAGGGGTGATGCTGAAGGGTAGGTGGGGCTACCACGAGAAATAAAACTGCTGGTGGTGACAGGACAAGTCATGAAAGACTTGACCAGGTTTAATTTCAAGTTTGAATTTTGTCCTGAAGGAAACGAGGAAGTCTTGGATATAACTCAGATCCAATAAAAATTTAGAGTAGGTTCTTACGGAGAAGATTGAGTAGTATGTGAGGATGTTGTGGGAAGTCACATTGATTCGGCAGTACCTCTGACCCTTAGTGGGGGGACAGTAGTGATGCTAAATGTCCTGCAATGTATGGAACAATATCCTACAGAACGCCGGTAGCGCCTCCATGGAGAAACACTGCATCATAACACGAACTCAAAGCTTGAAAGAAAGCACCTAAATATTTACAGGGCCCAGGTGATGAACCATTTTATTTTTATTGGTAAGGGAAGGACATATTTTTCTCTTGACCCCTTTGAAGTGCCAAATGAATAAGGAACAATTTATTTAAAGGCCAATTCCACCAAAAAAATAAAACAGCAGCATTTTAAATTTTGGATTTGAATACAAGGATATGTTGATCTTCTAGCTCTTAATATAGTTTATTACTTATTCACATGGTCATTCATTTAGTCAATAAATATTTATTGAACCCTTTTTATGGGCAAAGCACTGTTCTAGGCGTATGAAATACAGCCTGAACAAGATAGGCAAAGACGGAAATTCCAACCCAGAAATTCCAAGGGGGGAGAAAACCTAAGGGATGATTCAATTGCTTCTTCTGCAGCCAAGAATTATTTATGTGAGATCTCTGAAAATATAACTAGGGCCACATTTCTTCCTAACGAGACAAGCTCATAACCCCAAGGGTGTGTATACTGTCTGTGCCTTGCAAGTGAGGTAGATGTAGATTGTGCCATTAAAGCCAATTGCTAACACATACCCAAGGCTGTTCAGAGACTAGGAGAATTGAGAGTTTATTTAAAATTGGGAGAACAGAAGAGGTGGCATCTGTAGGAAATATTGCCAGTGCCGTTATGTTAGCTATTGTAAATAATCAAATAAAATCAGTGGTTAAAGGATATCCACGTTGACCTGATTGGCTGCAAATAAGGCAAAACCCACAGATTGCCAAGAATCTTTTAAAAACACAATGCGTCTTACTTTCAGCTCATGTAGCCAAAACCTCTTTGCTCTATTATAAATGCAGAATAATTACCCAAGTGATGTGTGCAGCTCTTTCTAAATTTCTTTTCTTTATTCAGTTCAACATGAGAACTAACATATGGTGCCTTTGGTATGGGTGCATGTGGTAAGGTCAGTTATGAGGAAAGCAAAAACTGATTCATAAGTGGGTGTGGTTTCAAGAATCAGCCCTCGCCGGTTTGGCTCAATGGATAGAGCGTTGGCCTGAGGACCAAAGGGCACGTACCTTGGTTGCAGGCTCCTCCCCGGCCCAGGCCCTGGTCAGGGCTTGTGCAGGAGGCAACCAATAGATGTGCTTCTCTCACATCGATGTTTCTCTCTGTCTTTG
This sequence comes from Myotis brandtii, assembly GCF_000412655.1. Taxonomy (NCBI): domain Eukaryota; kingdom Metazoa; phylum Chordata; class Mammalia; order Chiroptera; family Vespertilionidae; genus Myotis; species Myotis brandtii. The sequence goes on along the minus strand of NW_005370223.1, from coordinate 422,372 downwards.
CCTCTCTCTTCCACTCTCCCTAAAAATCAATGGAAAAATATTTTCGGGTGAGGAGTAACAACAACAACAAAAGAATCAGTCAGTGCATAAGGACATGAGGCCTTTTTCTATGACTAGGGCTAAGAATTGGGGGCACAGGGACACAAAAGTAAGAACCATGGGCATGTGCCCCAAAGGATTTCCAATCCAGCAGGGGAAAGAAAGCTAAGCGATAGGAATCAATTAGGGTGAGAGCATGGGAATATTTGGAAGTGGGACCCTCCACTGTGGAGTTGCTTGGACACGTCCACCACATACTGGAGGAAGGCACGTACAAAGGTAATAGTTCATGTCTCTGAGTTGCATCTTCATTTTAGGGTTGGGGGTTCTTTATAAGAATAAGGGGTTCAGTCCAGTGTCACGCAGGGGATTGTGGAGGCCATCCTTTGGAGAAACAACAACAAAAGCAGGCGAATCTTTGATTAACTGAGCTTTGATGCCATTTGAGAAAGAGAGTCAGAATGATAGGTCTAAAATCCATGCTTCCTGTGTTTTGCTTTTTTAAAGTTTTTTTTTTGTTTGTTTTTTTCTCCAGGGTGATCATCAGTGTGTTGTGAGGAGGAAAAAATTCATTTCAGGAGATTGGAGCTGGTGGACTGTGAGTTAAAGGAATTGCAATGGTAAGTGTTCAGCTGTTTCCTGTGCTGGTTGTAGCGAAGGTCCTCTGTCCCTCTCAAGGCTCTGCCTTATCCCTCTGTACAGTGGCGATCATCTGTGGGAGCGAGAAAAGGAAAAAGCAGACACATCTGACATTGGTGTGGATGTGGGCTGGGGAGAAGAGAGGCTGAAGCGGGAAAGGGAACTCCCTGAAAGCAGACATCGAAGCAAGGGGAGACTTGGGAAATAGTAGAATTCTTTTGAGAGGCCCGAGTGAGTGGAGCGATGCTAATTCATGCTTGAGCATTTTTTTAAAACGGATGCTGTCCCACCATCTTTGCCTCCCTTGCCATAAAATTTTATGGAGACATCCAGGCAGCTGACATTTGGGTTATAAAGGCCCCTGTGTTTTTTTTGTGGCAACCGGAAGGGGTGAATCCTGTAGAGAGTGTGTCATCTCCACAGCCCATCGTGACGGGGAGAAAAAACACTCAGGAAGGTGAGCAGACCTTCCACCACTGGGATCTGCAGTAGAGAAGAAAAGGAGGCCGAGGTCATTGTCTGGGATACCCCGGTAGTTTCCACAGAGAGCAGTAGCCCTCATGGGCCAGTTCCCCCCAAGGAGGGTGTCAATGGCCAATGCATACATTATCATTCCAGCTTCTTGAATGAGATCTGGCTCCGGCAACCCGGGAGTTCCTACAAACGCAGAATCTCAGACCCCACTCCAGATCTCAATAAATCGTAGATAGCATTACGATGGTTCCGTCCTAAGTCTGTGTGTTCTAACCAGCTGATAAGCATTTTTAGCTTCAGCCTAATTTTTCTTTCCATCGACACAGGCCCGTGTTTGAAAATGTACATGGATGAGCAGTTATTGCTGTTATGACAATGACTATTATTATTACCTTAATTTTATGGTGTATATTTTCTTCAAGAGCTGAAAAGACTTACCAAATATTGTATCAGTAATCCTTGCAATATCACTCTGAAAAAGGCGGGTGGCAAATATAAACATCTATCAATATTATGCTAAATTATACTTAAGTATATGGTGTGAAATCCGAGCGATCTCATGAAAGCTACATCCTTTTGCTTCTGGTGAAGCAGTTTATGTTTATTTCTCATATTAAATCTCTGAGGGATAGAGAGAAACATCATGGTGAACTATTATGTCTTTTCCGTCTCTCATTTAGATTATGTTTTTTTTGTATTTGTATGAAAAAAAGTTTAGGTATATTTAAAAAAATTCTAGGCCTGAAAGAGATTTTATAAACACAATCTCAGCAATGCCGTATAGGAGGGGAACCAAGAAACTCAGAATTACCAAATGGAATTGAGATCAGCCCTTGCTGGGTGCCTCAGTTGTTTGGAGCCTCGTCCTGTACCCCAAAAGGTTGTGGGTTTGATCTGTAGGCGCATGTCCGGGGGGGGGGCAACCAATCAATGTTTCTCTTTCACATTGATGTTTTTCTCTGTCTCTCACTCTCTCTTCCTTCCTCTCTCTCTAAAATCAATAAACATATCCTTGAGTGAGGATTAAAAAAATGGAATTGAAACCCAAGGCTGTAATTTAACCCAGTTAGCTTCTATCTGGAGGCACTTCTAGACTGAGTCCAACCCATCTTTCCATCTTGCCAGTTACTATGTCGCAGTAGTTTTTTCATCACGTTCATTCATTCTATTACTTATCTCAAAAAACAAGTAATTTGAAAAAAATCTTAAATAAGTGTTTCCTACAGGGAAATTTTATATTACTATCACAAATGGAAGACCAGTGAGTACTACTTGGAATAAAGTAAAGTAACACTAAGAATAAAAAAAGCAGGAAAGCAAACAATGTTATTAAGTTCTAGTTTGAGGACTAAGCCTGAGGCTGGCTCTCTCTTTGTTAAAAAGAGGGATTTTGCAAGTACTGGAGTGGTGTGAAAGATATATTAGCATCAAACGGAGAGAGACTGTCTTCTTGAGGCAACAGGAGAATAAACAGTTCTAAGGAATTCTTTTTCTGGCTTTATAATTCAATGTTATTTAATGCCTACATGCATACTACTCAAAATCATTTCCCTTAACTCCCATAATTTTGAGTATTAATTCTCAGATGTCACCATAGAGGTCTACCCAGAAGTTTCTCCAACTCCTCCTCCTTCCTCCCACTAAATACTTCCTGCTCTGGGCCTTTGTAGAGCTTCTCCCATCTTATATGACGTCTTTTCTCTGACCATCTGAATCTTCTCAGCCTTCAAGATTGATCTTAAAATCTCCTTGGAGAGGTCCCTTGATTCCCTGGGCTTGTGGGAGTCTCACTGTCTTTTTCATCCTTTTATGGTGCTCAGTTGCATTGATCATCCTCTAACTTCACTGTTGAGAATCTTCTGGTGGGAGAATGTGCCTTCACTATTAGATCGGTGGAAAGCTTTATGAGGCCAGCGCGGCATCTAATCTCAGTCCCAGGATGATGTATCTTGCAAGTAGCAGGTGCTTACTCAGTAACATGCTTTCTTGAGACAAGATTTCTCTGACTGCTCCATTTACCATTTGTGTATCCATTTGCTAACGGGCTGTATCTACAGCAGACTTATAGCTCTGTGGGTTCCCATTTGACCTCGCTGCTCTGTTCAGTGTCATTAAAGCAGAAATAGAAATGTTTGGCAGCCTGCGAGAACACGAAGTTTCAATTTATTTCTGCTGTGACCTGGAAGCTATGATTTGTGCTACACGTGGCATTCTCAGGGACCTTAGAGAAGCCCTGTCTAACTCAGAGACGGCAAATGAAACCAAATGGAAACGTTGGGTTTGGATTCCATCTAGTAGTCCGATTAGAATTCACAGAAGCATCCCTGGGAAGAGGCGAGGGAAACTACCTTAGCCCGACGCGGCTTTCGCTCCTCAGGCCATCTGATAACACTTCTTTCCTTAGTGTATGAGTTTCTCAGGCTCTCTCTGCCATGATATCATTGCTTTCCAGTCTAACCCTTCTGAGTGGGTTCTGTTTGCCAGGTTAATTAACTGCAATTGTCTCCTGTCCTAAAAGGTCATTGTTTCTATGATGCCATGGTCCCCAACAGATCCCCAAATTTGCAAACAAGTTGTTACCTCTGAAATCTTGATATTTCAGTGGGGGGTCAAAGTGACAGGACAGAGATCATGATAGAAATATTGTCAAACTTTCTCTGAGATCTTTCCATTGCGTGTGCTTACACGTCATGTGACTTTTAAGATACTTTGTATGGCCGGAAGGACTTCAGAAATACACTCTTTGTGCAAGGCCTTGCCTTTCTCTGTGAAATTTTTCAAAAGCAGCTAGTGTGCATTTTAAACAACACCAAAGAGGATTATTAAAGAGTGGGGCTCACAGAGGAAGCAGAGATGTCAAATCTAACGAAGCGAATCGGTAGTTCCTTCTCCTTGTGTTTGATTAGAGGTGTTGAGAGCGCATTTTCATGGCCTTTATGAGATTGAGATAGCCTGTAGGGACATTAAAGGGTTAATCCTTTTCATTTCCTTCAATATTCCAAACCACGATGAAAACATGTTTGCACCTAAAAGGGAAGATTGTCGGTGAAAAAAAAACCCGAAGATACATGATTTATCACTCCCCTCACAAATAAAATTTATTCATTGCATCCACCAGCCATCACACAGATGGTCAGAAAATTGGCTTTGTGTAGGGATGTGGATTCAGGCATGAATATTAATACGAGACAGATGTAAACGCATATTAATATGCATTTGCTTTGCATGGACTGACATTACAATATTTTCATTGAAGAAACTGCATTGGAAAAGAAAGTATAGGTCACCTTTTACAAAGCATAAAATTTGATGGTAGACGATATTTGTTGGCTCTAGAAAACAGCTGCTGATAGGAAATGGAAAACTTAATGTTGAGTCTGTGGTCGGATGTTGACGACATAGCAACAGAGGCAAGACTGCGCTCCTCTGGGTTACAATGAAACTATCTTTTCCAACGTTCATCATACAGGGTCCCGGCTGCTACCTGAGCAGTCTGGGAGGCAAAGTCCTATTTGGATATGATACATGGACACATATAAATGATGAGGAGTCTGAGAGAAGTTAAACTATCTAGAAGGATCCATTCACATCCTCAGGCACAAATGTTCACTGTGTGGTTGCCATAATGGCAGTGATTCATAAAAATGTAAGATTTATGCAGGCATGGCACTCTGGGATTTTTTCTCTCCTTCCTTTTTGTGTGTGTGCGGGACAGCGTTTATGCTCAAATCAGCACCAGCATCTGTGCTGTTAGGATCTGCTTATGGAAGCATTGTGCTCCCTCCCCAAGTGGAAGGAGAGAACGTGACATTGTAAAAGTGATTCACATGCTTGCTGCTTTGTACTCACAGACCGTTCATAGGGCGTTTTGCCGCTAAAATATTGCTTACTGGCGAGAACAGCAGCTTTCTTCTGTTTGCGAATCCCTTTAAAACTGCTGCGTGGGCTCTTCAGACAAACATGATGACACCCCAGCTCAGACACGTGCAAGTTGATAATGATAAATAATCTGTTATCGATTATTCACTTCAGCGATTTCACTGATCATTACAAAACTTGCATAAAGCTTCTAAATTCCCTTCTCCAACCCTTTTCCCCACCCTCAGACTTCCCCAGATACCTGTTGAAAATATTCATTGAGCTCAAGCAACGTGTCCAAAAATGAAGCTGACATCTTCCCCCCGACACTAGCATGGAATAGTGGGGTGAGCATCAACTGTGGTCAGGGACTTTTGGGTTCAAATCCGGACTCTGCCCCTCACTGGCCATGTGCCCGAGGCACATAATTTAACTCTTCTGAGCCTCAGTTTCTTATAGGCAAATAAAGGAATCGTTTTTACCAGTCTCCACAGTTACATTTACCTGGTTGTGTGATGTATTAAATGCGAAAGCTTATGGGAAATTGCCTACCATATCTGGCATGTAGTAATATCACAGGTCTAGTTTTAGTTTCTATTTCTTTTGCTGGTACAGTCATTTTCTTTTTTTTCTAATCGCTCTGTCTCGTTACTCAGGTATGTTCATTTCTGTCTCCTATTCACCTTCCTTGTCACCATTCCGCCTTGGCCTTGATTATTCTTTTCCTGGCCTTTTCTCATACTCTGGGTTCATGCCTGGTTTTCCCATCTCCTCATTAAACCATGGGGCAGGTTGCTTTTCCTAAAGCGTGAAACCCAAACCAGGAGTTGGCAGGCGCAGTGTCTCTTTTGCTGAGACTCGGACCTGCCCCCCCCAGGCCAGTCGCTGTCTGCGTGTGGCACACCTTCAGGACGGATTTTCCCCACATCAGCTCTCGCCTTCCTGCCTTGGCCTTGCCAACGTTCCATCTGGAAGAGCACCCCTTCATATCATCCTGGGAAGAAGGCGTGGGTGGCCTTTCTCCATGGCTAGTGGGAGTGGGGTTCTTGGGGTACCGCTGGGATAAAAACTTCCTCCTTCCCACGGGAGGAGGAGATGTGGTAGAAAGCTTGATTTGGGTGGAATGATATCCCTTGGTTTCCAAAGTCCCATTTCTTATAATCCAGCCCTGGAAGATGTGCCGCTGGGGATTCAATAGAGCTAGAAGCAACAAAGTCAGCGTCCAAAGTGTCCCTTCTCTATCGCAGCCGGGTCTAGTTTAACATTAAACCAGTTGCAGTCCATTAGTCCCTTGTGTGCAGGAGCCAAGCTCAGCAAGCAGGAGCACCAAGTGTGAGAACTCTTTTGTTTAGGAGATTAATTATCAAATCTTCCTGTGTTTGCAGTGGCCACGCCTCCTCTGGCCAATGACCTGCTCCCAGGTGTGACTGACAAGCAAGTACCTTCCCTATTTTACCCAGACTTTACTGGGTGTGCGCCTAAACTGCAGCTCCCCGGCAAAGCTCACAAATGAATGCCTGTACTACTTGGCCTTCCTTCCCTTTGCTCCATTCCTCTTGTTAATAACCAGGTTAAAGGACAACGGTATCAATATCACCACCTGGTAGGTTCCTACCTGTTTGAAGAACTCCTCTCCCAGGAATTTTTCCCCCTCTGAACACTCATAGCATTTGGTTTTAGTTCCCTGAATGTTTGCTGCAAAGTTTATTTGACAAACATGTGTATAGCACTCTAATTGATTCAGTCTTCATTACAGCTCTGTCATGCATCCATCCATTCTGCAGGTAAGGAAATGGAGGCACAGAGAGTAAGCTAACTCCCTTGGTCACAGAGCTATTCAGTGGCAGCTGTGGGATTCCAACCCAGGAGGTCTGGCTACAGGATATGTGTTATTAGTCACGTGCGTTCTATGCCTTGATGCTTCTAAACTTCAGAATTTTTTAATATTTCTCCTGTCTTTTTATCAGTCCTATTATTGTTAATGTACGATTGCACTTTTCTAATGAGCCTTCATTTCGTAAAAGAACTCCCCCAAAACCAAGATGTCATTTGTCTGGATTATAGAATGATTTTGCTTTTTCTGCTCTATTTGAGTTATTTGAGTCAAAAGATAGAAACCGTTGTTTGTCTAGGGTTCTTGATTAGCATAGCTATTTAATACCCAATGGCCCTCCCCCTCCTCTCTCTGTATGCATATACCAGATATTTCTTCATGTATTTGCTTATTATATTTCTTTTAGGGACTGATATAAAATATTTTCACTTTGATCCCATAATTCTTCTATATCCTTTATACATGTTGTTCATATACTGAAGATTTTCAATAAGATGAGATGATTTGCATTAAGCAGGCCAAAACCATCCCCATGCCTGTAGGCACGTGGTAGTTTCTAGGTAGAAAGCAAGCCTGTTTTTCATACTGCCTAATTTCCAGTGCCTAGCATATTGCCTGGAATATGGCTAGTAAACAAATGCTAAAAGAACCATTCTATTTCCTCATGTTGTTCTAAGTACTCGTAGTAATAAGTTATTTATATGTTAATTTATTCCTTCATGTTTGCTATGCTCATCCTTAGTGCAGTTCCTAAAGTTGCAATCCAGAGTTCCACATCTAGTCACTTCCAAAGAAACAAAGAAATGAAATCTTTATTTCTCACTTGAGGATGGTTGGGATTCATAGCAATTAGAGCCCAGAGTGATTACATAATGTATTTAAATAGGTCCTTAAACCTACTTTTCTCCACTCGTGCAGGCATGCGTTTTTAAAAGCAGGGCACCTAGTCAGGGAGTCACACACCCTTGAAGAGATCCATGGATGGCCTTTGGGTTCACGAGATTGCTAAAATTGCATACATAATAGTATATAAATTTTTTGGGGGGGAGAGTATTCACAGATTAAAAAAATAAGTTATTTTGCCCTGGCTGGTGTGGCTCAGTTGGTTGGGCATCATCACCTGCACCAAAAAGTTGCTGGTTGGATTCCAGGTCGGGGCACATACTTGGGTTATGGGCTTGATCCCTGGTAGGGGGCATGCTGATTGATTTCTCTCTCACATTGATGTTTGTTGTTTTTTTTTTTTCTCTCTCTCTCTTCCCCTCTCCCTTCTTCTCTTTCTAAAAATCAATAAAGTGGTTGAGAGTAGACCCAGGAACCAAGAAGTCACTGGTTCGTGGTTTGATTCCCGGTCAGGGCACATGCCCAGGTTGCAGGCTTGATCCCCAGTAGGGGGCATGCAGGAGGCAACCAATCAATGATTCTCTCTCATCACTGATGTTTCTAACTCTCTATCCCTTCCCCCTCCTCTCCCTCCAAAACTCAATAAAAACATATTTCAAAAAATAAAAATAATAAAAATCAATAAACTAAATAATAAAAGTAATGTGTTCATGCTGTAAAGAAATCAAACTATAAAGAATAGCAAGCAGAAAATTCAACCATCATGGAAGTATTTTAAGTAAAAAGTTAAATTCTTCATTTTCCCACTTTTAACTTTTTATATTCTCAATCTTTTACCTCATAAGAGAATCATCCTATAATTCTATTTGGCAATAGACTTTAATATTATAATGTCATATTTAAATGTTAATACATACAGCTCTAAATTTTTTTGCTAGCAATGTTATCCACAAATTATCTCTATTTAATTATTTTAAAATATATTTTAAAAATTTATCTTTATTGTTGCGAGTATTATAGATGTCCACCAATTTCCCCCATTATCTAATTCTACCAGGCTCCCAACCCAACCCAGGCCTTCATCGCTCTAAAGCTTTGTTTTGAAATAATGATAGGTTCACAGGAAATGTAAAAATGTATAGAGAGGTCCTGTGTTTTCCCTTGTGAATGAAAAGGAGCCACATGCTAACCTGACAAGCTCAATTGAGGCCTGCGTGGGGGTCTTGCAAACACAGAGACCTAAAGTAACCACAAAGGATGGTCTGAAATGAAACTTTTTAACTAAAAGTAGTTTATGGCAGTTAGTCATATCCTAGGCTAGAATCTTCTTTGACAAAAGTCAATCTTTACCTTAACTAATGCTAAACCTAACCCTAACCCTAGCCCTAACCCTTACCCTAGCCTTAGCCCTAAATCTAACCCTAACCCTAACCCTAGCCCTAATTCTAACCCTATCCTTGTGCCCTAATCCTAATCCCAACCCAAATCCTAGCTCTAGCCCTAACCCTAACCCTAACCATTACCCTAACCCTAAACCTAACCCTAACCTTATGCGCTAATCTTAACCATAATCCTAAACCTAGCCCTAAGGGTAGCCCTAGTCCTAACACTAACCCTAAACTTGTGCCCTAACTCTAGCCCTAACCTTGAACCTAATCCTAACACAAGCCCCGGACCTAACCCTACCCTAGCCCTAACCCTAACCCTAACCCTAACCCTAACCCTAACCTTTGCCCTAACCCTAGCCCTAATCATGTGTAGCCCTTAATTTACTGTTATATTTAATCATGATCTTCATATTTTGCCTTTTAATCTCTGTACTAGCTTTAGTGTTGGTTAATCCACTGCCTTTGTCAGTGAGACTTTTTTCCTTTGGGATATTTTCTTATTTTTATTTTTTTTATTTTTCTTCTTTTAAAGAAATCACTTTAACATTTCTTGTACTGGTTTGGTGATGATGAATTCCTCAGCTTTTTCTTGTCTGGGATCATCTACAACCTTTTCAACATCCATTACCTGCAAAAGATATTCCTAAATATATGCCTGTTGTGTGTCATGTGGTTTAATTCAATTCCTAAATATATGCCTGTTGTGTGTCATGTGGTTTAATTCTTTAACCCGGCATTCTTTATGTTAGATATATGCTGGGAATAGTTTCTGACATAGTTCTGTCTCTTACAACTGGATTAAATATCTCTGCACCCCAAAATAGAGTCACTCTTTCAGTAACAGGAATAGTTGTTTCTTAATACAACGTCTATTTCTTGTTGGATAAACGTGGACAAATTCACATTCTTTTCCTTGATTGCACACGCACCTCTCTTCTTTATACTTATTCTCACATACAGTTGATTGGGTTATAACTTTCCTTACATTTGAGCCCTTGGCTGCTGGACTTGATGTATTCCTGAGTCCATGCAGCAACACATTTATACACCGACACGTAGGGCCACTGAATATGGTAATCCCATGTATGCTGACTCTTACCACTTTTGGTTTGAATGGGCGGTTGTTTCCTGACCCTGTTTCCACATTCAGAGGGTGTGTATTCTTGAGTACAGCCCCCAAATGAGCAGTGACGTCTTCTATGCTACTGAAAGGGAACTTGTGCTTTCATCTACTTTCATTTTCCTTAGTTGACACAAGACAAGGGAGTTGGAGTTTGCACATTTAATGTTATCTGTCTACAAGGTAATAGCAGGCTTTCTTGTTCTAAACTGCTGTTGAAAGACACGACCACTACTAAACTATTACCTACGTATATTTCTATCACCCACTATTCATTATAATGCCTTCGTGTTATGTCAGTGTTATCAGAGGCAACCGGTATTTATTAGGTACCCCCTGGATGTGTGATACTGTGCTAGGTGCTGCCAACGGCACTTACGTGGAATGACACATTACAAGGGAGAAGGGTGACGATTTTTTCTCTGCAGTTTACCACTCTTCCTTTCACTGTGAATTGGGACATCAGGTTGGTCAAATTACTCATTATGTCCCAAGGATCCTCTTAGGATTTTCTAAATATATGCCTGTTGTGTGTCATGTGGTTTAGATCGGCTCCCTGCAATGTGGCCTTTGGGTGAATTTGCAAATATAATAAGAAAAAAATAGTCTCTCCCATTGTATTTACACTTTAACACACAGTAAAAAGCAAGACATACTAGTCCCATGCACCAGTGATTTGGAAAAGAGCAAGGTTTTCTGAAAAAGGAGAAAGTGTGTGTATGTGTGTGTGTGTGTGTGTATCTCAAGTGTCATAAGAACTTCCTTTTTTAAAAAAAATATTTTTATTGATTTCAGAGAGGAAGGGAGAGGGAGAGAGAGATAGAAACATCAACGATGAGAGAGAATCATTGATCGGCTGCCTCCTGCACGCCCCCCACTGAGATGGAGCCCACAACCTGGACACGCACCCCAACCTGCAATTGAGCCGTGGCCTCCTGGTTCACAGACTGATGCTCAACCACTGAGCCATGCCAACTGGGTAAGCGACAGAAGGAATGTAACATTAAAAATTGTTAACCTGGTTATGGAGAAACAAAAATAATTAAAAAACAAACACCTCGGTGCCATGCAGGTGATTCTGCAGGAAGTAGCCACCACCTCGTGGCTGGGGAAACGAAAGGACGAAGTTGCAATGATCAAAACTTAGAAGATTGGAGGCAAGGCCCTGCGCAGGGTGGATGCGGGTCTCTGAAGTGGGGTGCTGGCTGGCTGGGCTGGGGTCCCTGAAGCGAAGACCATGAGGCTGGTTCTACAAGTGTTAGAGAAGCTGCACACCTGAATCCCTGTTGCTCCTGGAATGGAAACTGCTGCTGCAGGATGGGATGAGCTGTGGCTGCCAGGCCTCAGAAGTGTTGCTGGGATGATGCAGACAAAAGCAAAAAAATAAAACCGGAACCATCAAGCCCCTTCCTTCTTCCTCCTGCAGCCTTGCAATCTCTCTCTGATGCCCCCTAGTGGCAGGGCCTAAGAGGGAGCCTCCGGCTGATAACGCAGAACTTTTTTAAAAAAAAAGTATTTTTATTGATTTCAGAGAGGAAGGGAGAGGGGGAGAGAGATAGAAACATCAACGATGAGAGAGAATCATTGATCGGCTGCCTCCTGCACGCCCCCCACTGAGATGGAGCCCACAACCTGGACACGCACCCCAACCTGCAATTGAGCCGTGGCCTCCTGGTTCACAGATTGATGCTCAACCACTGAGCCATGCCAACTGGGTAAGTGACAGAAGGAATGTAACATTAAAAATTGTCAACCTGGTTATGGAGAAACAAAAATAATTAAAAAACAAACACCTCGGTGCCATGCAGGTGATTATGCAGGAAGTAGCTACCACCCCGTGGCTGGGGAAACGAAAGGACGAAGTTGCAGTGATCAAACTTAGAAGATTGGAGGCAAGGCCCTGCGGAGGGTGGATGCGGGTCTCTGAAGTGGGCGTGCTGGCTGGCTGGGCTGGTGTCCCTGAAGGGAAGACCATGAGGCTGGTTCGACAAGTGTTAGAGAAACTGCACACTTGAATCCCTGTTGCTCCTGGAATGGAAACTGCTGCTGCAGGATGGGATGAGCTGTGGCTGCCAGGCCTCAGAAGTGTTGCTGGGATGATGCAGACAAAAGCAAAAAAATAAAACCGGAACGATCAAGCCCCTTCCTTCTTCCTCCTGCAGCCTTGCAATCTCTCTCTGATGCCCCCTAGTGGCAGGGCCTAAGAGGGAGCCTCCGGCTGATAACGCAGAAATGTAGTCTTCAGAGTCCCAGCCCCCGCATCGCATTGCGTGGAGAGGTGGTTTGAAATTGAGAAACAATTGCTTAATGACTAGCACAGGGGTGATAGTACCTACCCCATAAATTGGTTATCATCTTAACCATTATTATTTTTATTGAAACTTATGTAAAGAATCTAGTATGATGATTGGCCCCTAGTAAGGGTTAAAACCCATCAGTTCTTTTCAATTTTTGCTAGTTTACAAAATCTTCTCCCAGCCTGTTTACTGAAGGTGGCCCCTTATACTTTGATACTCCGATTCTTTGATTTTGACCCCAGTCCCACCCCAGTAGCATTCACATGTACAGATGAGTAGTGTTGGCTCTGGAACCCAGTGGTTATTAGCTGTGAGCTTTGGGCAAGTTAATTAGGTTCTCTAAGCCTCGGTTGATGTTACAGAAGGTGATGCCTGGATAGCCCAGCAAATCAGTGTTTAAAAAAGTAGCCGCCATCATTGCTGTCATCAACATCATCATCATCATCATCATCACTGCCATTTGAGTCTAGAGAAATAACAGCAAAAGAATCTCAACTTAAGATACAACATTTGAGAAGCCAGCTTCTTCTAAAATCACGAAGGATTAACTGGCTTCTGTGAAACTTAATCATTATTGTGAAAAGTAAACAGTTCACTTTCCACCCTCACTTTTGGTTCTTCAAAGGATTCCCATTTTTATAATATTATATTTGACATTCTGAAAAAGGCCAGTGTTGTCCCTTCTGTTTTGCATTAGGGAGCAGTGAGGCCCGGAGTCTCTTTGAGACTTTCCCTGAGTCATGCGTGTGTTTGTAAAAGGCCTGGGAAGGATTCAGAAATCCATCACAGCACTATCGGCGACTGGGATTCTGAAGGATTCCTGGCTCCCACTTGCTCAGGGATGTAGAGACTGTCACTAGCAATTCAGAACGAGTGTTCTGTATAGTAATGCGGTACATCACGGCCGGGGCCTGAGGCAAGCTGAGAACATCCCGGATCTTATGCATTATGCATGAGAGGGTGTAAGAAATAAAGGATCAATCATCTCCCTCAGCTAACATTGATCATTTGCTACACATTATTTGGCCTGGCTCTGTGCAGATTTATTTTCTCCAATGGGAACAAGAAGTAGATTGCCTGTTTTCTTAATGAGCAATGACGTCAGTCTAGCCAAATCTATCTAATGCATTGAATCAAGCTCTCTCTCTCTCTCTCTCTCTCTCTCTCCCTCCCTCCCTCCCTCTCTCCCCACCCTGCTCTCCTCTCTGTCATAGTAAAAAGAGGGACAGCTCCTGAAGAGTGTGCCAGCTTCTGTGAGGGTGGTGACAGAGTGAGAAAACTGGGTCTAATTCAGGGTGATGAAAAGTCTCTTTCTCTTTTCTTACTTTTTTTCTTTTTAATTTAAAGCAGTGTTTCCACTCTCCATTTCCCCAGCTGGCATATTCTGAGGGGCTGATCTGCAGAAAAGGCCACGTGAAAAGTCACCCAATGAGAAAAGAGGAAGAGGGCACGGAGAATGCATGAACCTGTTGTGATGTTGGGACTCCGAGTGGCGGGAGTGGCACAGTCACTGGGGGAAAGAGCAGACACCAATCCGAGAACTTATACAAGTACCACTTGGTCAGCACCAATGCCTCTTAATAGCGTGGGGATCAACATGTGGCACTCAGTGAGAAAATGGAGTTGAAGTTTGTCTTCTGTTGAAACAGTGTTCTCCCCCTGTGGAGGCCAGTAGGCAATAGAAGGATGTTGCAGGTAATGTGTGATCCAGGAGTTAAGCGGAGAGTGCATGTCTTGCTGGGATACGCTCCCTCCTTCAATCAGACACGTGTCCACTGCGAGAGGCAGGGGACTTGGGGCACGGATTAGCTGAGGTAGGGTAGCTTGGGCATTGGTGGAGCCTTCTGCCGATGGCAGGTCATGGCTGGCATGCGGTCCTGGCAGAATGGAACCTGTGCAGGCTCAGTTTGCAGAGGCACCATGCCTAAAGGAGAGCAGAGATTGCGGGCCCCTGTTCAAGCTGGACATAGGCCAAGAGGGATCCCAATAGAGGAGGGAAGTGTGGCCACACCTGGAAGTGGCTTAGGCCCTGAAAGGAAGAGTGGCTAGAACAAGGCAGGACACCCATCATAGGCAAAGGCCAGCTGGTGGGATACAAGGCTTGCCATATCATCAAGTTCCTATTTACACTGCGGACCACCCACTCCCAGAGTCTCCAAGGTGCAGGGGGAAAAACGTTTTTGAAATTGTTGGAAGCTAATTAATCATGAGACATGCTAGCACATGAAATCAGTGATGTAAATTGTGAAGCGTAAGCCTTGGTTCTGTTTTCTCCTGAAGAAATGTAAATACAGGAGAACTGTCACCAAGCTCAAAATGAAGAACAAAGGAGGACGGGGGAGGGGCCACTTTCACCTTGGCATTGAAGACGCCCGTCTCTCTGCACCTGTTCCACCTGCCGCCTGGCTGGGATCCACTCCTTTACTGTTTGCTGTTTCTGCACGGCCCCGAGGAGCCATTCCTGAGAAGTAGCACTTAGCTTTGCAGGTGATGCTCATCTTTGTGAATGTTTTGATTCAACCACAGCCAGGTGAATTCTTCCTCTCTTTCCTCCCCACTGCAAAACCCTTTCCTTCCCACCCTGTTAACGCTGATTTCCAGTGGCCAAAAGCCAACACAGAGGTAAAGAGGTGGGAGGGGAAAGTTAATTTTTGGCAGTAAAAACAACTAACCAAAACCCGACTTTTGCAGATCTTAGTAAAAGCGTTTTTGATTTTGGTTTCTTTCCCTGTCTTTCTCATGAGAGGGTGGCATGGGAGAGTTGCAGCTTTCTCTTGTTAGCTTTGAAAAGAACAGTTTAAATATAATTAACTTACATATTATCATCTTCAAAGTATAGAAAGAAAGAAATCCTGGTTGGCTCCAAAGGATTGGGTGCAAAGTTGTCTGCAGCCAGGTTAGATTACTATAATTTTCTCAAGTGGCATTTTTGCCAACACTTAAGGTGGATCTTATGGAGGAGGCAGGATTCAGTTGAGAAGAAGAGGTCTTACACCCATAAATCAACTACATTTATTCTCAGATTAAGAGTAAAAATCAACTTTTAATTCCCTTTAATTGAGTTGCTGTTGCATAAGGAGGAGTTTCTTTTTTCACGTGCTGACACTTCAAACTCTTGAATTACAAGGCTCAATCTCCTGCCTTTTGGCTTTTCTTGGCAAACCAAATGCTGTCATTAGTTGTGCTTATGTTCTCTAGCAAATGGTCCCTTTGAACATTCCTTTTCATGCTCACGTCTCATCCACTCACCTCCAAAAGCGTCAGGCCAAAAATTGTGTGTCTAGGAAACTACTGTATTATTCTGTAGTGTGTGATATGTACATGTAATTGGTATTAATTGTATGGTCATACATTTTCGGTTCCAAAGAGTAATTCTATTTCTAGACTGACTTGAATTTCTGCCTCTCAGTCTTCAGCTTGTTTTCAAATTAAACCTGTCCAACGCACTAAGTGCTTAGTCAAGATCTATAAAATGGACATCGTGGAGTTTATAGTTGAATTAGTTCAGTGTTCAACGACATCAATACTGTTTTCCCTTGTAAAGTTTCTGTCTCTCCCTTTTTCCTGATCTAACATCTAAATTGCACTGAGGGGTGGGGGGAATTCCTCTCATGATGTTGAAGGCAGAAAGAAGTCACCCCCATTTTCTCTGCTGCTGATGTTCCTGTAGTCTGTTATCCTGCTTTGGCTGACATCTGGAGAAATCACACCAGGTAGCTACCTTCTCCTCCTCCTCCTCCCAGGAGGGGTTCCTCCGCATGGAGGCTCTTAGAATTGCTCATTGGCTTGTCTTCACTTGGGGCCCATGAGGTATTTGCAGATCTCCACGCTTTGCAGCTGATGCCGGTTGGGGCGGGTAACCTCTCATGTCTGTGTGCACAATGCCATCTCACCCTTGTTTCCTTCAAGTCCAAAGCGGCTGCACAGGTTTTACAAGGACTGTCACTCTCCAACTGAACCTGGGAAATGTATTAGCAATCTTCTCTGTAGACGTTTCACACATCACAGGAGAATGCCTTGGTAACCCTCAAGTCCTTAGTTTGGCCAGAGGTAGACAAGAGTCAAAAATGCCCCACTGCTCATTCTTTTCCTCTTTCAATTTTAGTTGGATTCTGTTCTCTCTCTTCTTCTCACATGCTCAAACCCTTTCGAATGGGAGTGAGGAGTAGGCAGTGGTGTTGAAGGCGAGGAGGTAGGGTGGAGAGCAGCTCCCCTCTGTTGAAAATATGTAGCAGTATCCTTTTCCTTACAGTAGGTCTTTGATCTCAAACTTAAGATTTGAGCATTTTTTTTTTTTGCTGCTCCTTATCTATAATATATTAACTATATATTTTCAGATTTAGAATGAAAAAAATCAATTTTTCATTCCCTCCCTTGGGTTGATGTTGGGTTGATGATAGGGGCAACTGTTTCCTCATGGTATTTTGTAACTCATGTCTCCTGGTCTGAATGCAGTGTTGCAGGGTGTATGCGTAATGCATGCTGCTTGATTTCTCAAATTATTACTTTGCCACAAATACTTTCCTGTTATATGTGTGTGCACTTGTGTGTATTCTGGCAACTAACGTAACTGAAGTATTCACATAAAGAACAAAATTCTCAAGTAAACATATTTTTGTAATATTAATGATGCCAAACATGCAGATATTTAGGAATAGTAACTATGATGTCAACTCAAGAATCTATGTAAAAAAGGATCAACATAATGTTCCTAGAAGAAAATATTCATGGCTATCTCCAAACAGAAATATATAATGATTAAGTGTATATAATTTTTAAATTATATTTCTTTTTTTAGAGAATCTGGAAGCAAGGTGGCAATCTTTCTCTAATGCGAGGCCAAGTTATGCTGGAGCTGGGGTGTGTGCACAGGGATTCTGGGGTGGAGGTCTGCTGGTCAGGACCAGGTATAAATGGGCGGATTTTATCCTTACTATATTGAGTTTATGTAACTTGTGGATTCTCCATGGCAAATACAAATTCCAAGATGTATTTTGATACTGTGCAGCATAGATTGGGTCTCTTTTTAAAAAATATATATTTTATTAATTTTTACAGAGAGAAAGGGAGAGGGATAGAGAGTTAGAAACATGGATGAGAGAGAAACATCCATCAGCTGCCTTCTGCATACCCCCTACTGGGGATTGAGCCCACAACCAAGGTACATGCCCTTGACCAGCATTGAACCCAGGACCCTTCAGTCTGCAGGTCGAAGCTCCATCCCCTGAGCCAGACTGGCTAGGGCGAGCTCAGCTCCCTGTGTTTTTGGCTCTGAGTTTCTGAAAGACTTGAGAAGGAATGTTTCTCCAGGAGCCAAGTGAGAAGAGCATGATAACACTGCTCCGTGGAGCCAGGGCCGTGCTGGTGGGCACAGCCGGAAAGGCTCTGGTGGGAGCAGGAAGGCTGTGGCCTGTTCTTCCTGCTGATCTCACTGGGGGCCCGGCGGCCGCAGTGACAGAGCAGAGGCGACCTGCTGTGTGGTTAGAGCGTGGGCTCGCGGCCTTGCTGCACTGAGGCAGTTAGTAGGGTGACCTTGGGCAAATTGCTTAATGTATCTTTTTTATTTTCAGCTGTAAAATGGGGTGATATGTTACTCTAAAAGGGATTTTTGGCGTATCACATAAAGAAGGGCCTTCTGTTTATAGTGGGAAGTATTAGCTATCTCTTTACGTACTTTTATTTCTGGGATCATTTGAAGTGGGTGTCCCACCAGAATAAAATTCCAGGAGGGCCAAGGCCATGTGGCTCTGTCTTGCTCACGTGTGCCTAGAGCTCAGTAGACACTCAGATGCTTGGCGATGAAGGAGTCCCCATAGTTAGTACTGTAGGCAGCTGGGGCGTGGGCACTGCCCAGCATAGACCTGTACTGTTACCGTCCTGGAGCTCCCAGCCTAGGCAGGTTTCTTTGTTAAC
The DNA here is from genome assembly GCF_000412655.1 of Myotis brandtii. Taxonomy (NCBI): domain Eukaryota; kingdom Metazoa; phylum Chordata; class Mammalia; order Chiroptera; family Vespertilionidae; genus Myotis; species Myotis brandtii. The sequence continues at coordinate 403,967 of NW_005370223.1, read as the reverse complement.
AAGGTGCAGTTTGGGTTTTATATTCCCAGCATTTCCTCCCAGAGGGCTTCCTTCTACTTCCGCTTGGCTGATGGGAAGGTAATGATGAAGCGAGAGGAAAGGCCGGCACCTACTCGAGCGCTGGTCTCTGAGCCGCTCCGTGCCGTTCAGGACCCCAAGTTAAGGCAGGGCTGGTTCTTCTGTTCCCATCTTCCCAGAGTTACTTTCCCTGTAGCCAACCAGAAGCCTCCAGCTTCTTCTCCAGGAAAACCCCAAAGGCTGGTGACACCCCTGCTGCGGGAGGGGGACCTGCAGGCCGGGAGGATGTGGCCGCGTGGGCCGCCTGGTCAAGGACAGGAAGTTCACGTCCTTGGAGGAGATCTATCTCTTCTCCCTGCCCATCAAGGAATCTGAGATCATTGACGTTTTCTTGGGGGCGTCCCTCAGGGACGAGGTTTTAAAGGTTATGCCAGTGCAAAAGCAAACCCACTGGCAGAGCCCCCGGTTCAAGGCTGTGTCGCTGTTGGGGACGACAACAGACATGTTGTTCTGGATGCTAAGTGCCCAAAGGAAGTAGCCCCTGCAATCCGTGGGACCATCGTCCTGGTCAAGCTCTCTGCTGCCCCTGTGCGGCAAGGGTTCTGGGGGAACAAGTCAGCAGGCCCCACACCGTGGCTGCTGGGCTCTGTGCTGGTGTGCCTCATCCCTGCCCCCAGGGCACTGGCATCGTCTCAGCCCGTGTCCAAGCATCTGCTGCTGATGGCTGGTCTCACCAGCAGCTAC
>NW_005370223.1:366644-390096 GCF_000412655.1 Myotis brandtii | reverse complement strand
CTTTTTTAAAAAAAAAGTATTTTTATTGATTTCAGAGAGGAAGGGAGAGGGGGAGAGAGATAGAAACATCAACGATGAGAGAGAATCATTGATCGGCTGCCTCCTGCACGCCCCCCACTGAGATGGAGCCCACAACCTGGACACGCACCCCAACCTGCAATTGAGCCGTGGCCTCCTGGTTCACAGACTGATGCTCAACCACTGAGCCATGCCAACTGGGTAAGCGACAGAAGGAATGTAACATTAAAAATTGTTAACCTGGTTATGGAGAAACAAAAATAATTAAAAAACAAACACCTCGGTGCCATGCAGGTGATTCTGCAGGAAGTAGCCACCACCTCGTGGCTGGGGAAACGAAAGGACGAAGTTGCAGTGATCAAACTTAGAAGATTGGAGGCAAGGCCCTGCGGAGGGTGGATGCGGGTCTCTGAAGTGGGCGTGCTGGCTGGCTGGGCTGGTGTCCCTGAAGGGAAGACCATGAGGCTGGTTCGACAAGTGTTAGAGAAACTGCACACTTGAATCCCTGTTGCTCCTGGAATGGAAACTGCTGCTGCAGGATGGGATGAGCTGTGGCTGCCAGGCCTCAGAAGTGTTGCTGGGATGATGCAGACAAAAGCAAAAAAATAAAACCGGAACGATCAAGCCCCTTCCTTCTTCCTCCTGCAGCCTTGCAATCTCTCTCTGATGCCCCCTAGTGGCAGGGCCTAAGAGGGAGCCTCCGGCTGATAACGCAGAAATGTAGTCTTCAGAGTCCCAGCCCCCGCATCGCATTGCGTGGAGAGGTGGTTTGAAATTGAGAAACAATTGCTTAATGACTAGCACAGGGGTGATAGTACCTACCCCATAAATTGGTTATCATCTTAACCATTATTATTTTTATTGAAACTTATGTAAAGAATCTAGTATGATGATTGGCCCCTAGTAAGGGTTAAAACCCATCAGTTCTTTTCAATTTTTGCTAGTTTACAAAATCTTCTCCCAGCCTGTTTACTGAAGGTGGCCCCTTATACTTTGATACTCCGATTCTTTGATTTTGACCCCAGTCCCACCCCAGTAGCATTCACATGTACAGATGAGTAGTGTTGGCTCTGGAACCCAGTGGTTATTAGCTGTGAGCTTTGGGCAAGTTAATTAGGTTCTCTAAGCCTCGGTTTATGTTACAGAAGATGATGCATGGATAGCCCAGCAAATCAGTGTTTAAAAAAGTAGCCGCCATCATTGCTGTCATCAACATCATCATCTTCATCATCATCACTGCCATTTGAGTCTAGAGAAATAACAGCAAAAGAATCTCAACTTAAGATACAACATTTGAGAAGCCAGCTTCTTCTAAAATCACGAAGGATTAACTGGCTTCTGTGAAACTTAATCATTATTGTGAAAAGTAAACAGTTCACTTTCCACCCTCACTTTTGGTTCTTCAAAGGATTCCCATTTTTATATTATATTTGACATTCTGAAAAAGGCCAGTGTTGTCCCTTCTGTTTTGCATTAGGGAGCAGTGAGGCCCGGAGTCTCTTTGAGACTTTCCCTGAGTCATGCGTGTGTTTGTAAAAGGCCTGGGAAGGATTCAAAAATCCATCACGGCACTATCGGCGACTGAAGGATTGAAGGATTCCTGGCTCCCACTTGCTCAGGGATGTAGAGACTGTCACTAGCAATTCAGAACGAGTGTTCTGTGCGGTACATCGGTACATCACGGCCGGGGCCTGAGGCAAGCTGAGAACATCCCGGATCTTATGCATTATGCATGAGAGGGTGTAAGAAATAAAGGATCAATCATCTCCCTCAGCTAACATTGATCATTTGCTACACATTATTTGGCCTGGCTCTGTGCAGATTTATTTTCTCCAATGGGAACAAGAAGTAGATTGCCTGTTTTCTTAATGAGCAATGACGTCAGTCTAGCCAAATCTATCTAATGCATTGAATCAAGCCCTCTCTCTCTCTCTCTCTCTCTCTCCCCCTCCCTCCCTCTCTCCCCACCCTGCTCTCCTCTCTGTCATAGTAAAAAGAGGGACAGCTCCTGAAGAGTGTGCCAGCTTCTGTGAGGGTGGTGACAGAGTGAGAAAACTGGGTCTAATTCAGGGTGATGAAAAGTCTCTTTCTCTTTTCTTACTTTTTTTCTTTTTAATTTAAAGCAGTGTTTCCACTCTCCATTTTCCCAGCTGGCATAATATTCTGGGCTGATCTGCAGAAAAGGCCACGTGAAAAGTCACCCAATGAGAAAAGAGGAAGAGGGCACGGAGAATGCATGAACCTGTTGTGATGTTGGGACTCCGAGTGGCGGGAGTGGCACAGTCACTGGGGAAAAGAGCAGACACCAATCCGAGAACTTATACAAGTACCACTTGGTCAGCACCAATGCCTCTTAATAGCGTGGGGATCAACATGTGGCACTCAGTGAGAAAATGGAGTTGAAGTTTGTCTTCTGTTGAAACAGTGTTCTCCCCCTGTGGAGGCCAGTAGGCAATAGAAGGAGGTTGCAGGTAACGTGTGATCCAGGAGTTAAGCGGAGAGTGCATGTCTTGCTGGGATACGCTCCCTCCTTCAATCAGACACGTGTCCACTGCGAGAGGCAGGGGACTTGGGGCACGGATTAGCTGAGGTAGGGTAGCTTGGGCATTGGTGGAGCCTTCTGCCGATGGCAGGTCATGGCTGGCATGCGGTCCTGGCAGAATGGAACCTGTGCAGGCTCAGTTTGCAGACACCATGCCTACATTCCTTTTCATGCTCACGTCTCATCCACTCACCTCCAAAAGCGTCAGGCCAAAAATTGTGTGTCTAGGAAACTACTGTATTATTCTGTAGTGTGTGATATGTACATGTAATTGGTATTAATTGTATGGTCATACATTTTCGGTTCCAAAGAGTAATTCTATTTCTAGACTGACTTGAATTTCTGCCTCTCAGTCTTCAGCTTGTTTTCAAATTAAACCTGTCCAACGCACTAAGTGCTTAGTCAAGATCTATAAAATGGACATCGTGGAGTTGATAGTTGAATTAGTTCAATGTTCAACGACATCAATACTGTTTTCCCTTGTAAAGTTTCTGTCTTTCCCTTTTTCCTGATCTAACATCTAAATTGCACTGAGGGGTCGGGGGAGTTCCTCTCATGATGTTGAAGGCAGGAAGAAGTCACCCCCATTTTCTGTGCTGCTGATGTTCCTGTAGTCTGTTATCCTGCTTTGGCTGACATCTGGAGGAATCACACCAGGTAGCTACCTTCTCCTCCTCCTCCCAGGAGGGGTTCCTCCGCATGGAGGCTCTTAGAATTGCTCATTGGCTTGTCTTCACTTGGGGCCCATGAGGTATTTGCAGATCTCCACGCTTTGCAGCTGATGCCGGTTGGGGCGGGTAACCTCTCATGTCTGTGTGCACAATGCCATCTCACCCTTGTTTCCTTCAAGTCCAAAGCGGCTGCACAGGTTTTACAAGGACTGTCACTCTCCAACTGCACCTGGGAAATGTATTAGCAATCTTCTCAGACGTCTCACACATCACAGGAGAATGCCTTGGTAACCCCCAAGTCCTTAGTTTGGCCAGAGGTAGACAAGAGTCAAAAATGCCCCACTGCTCATTCTTTTCCTCTTTCAATTTTAGTTGGATTCTGTTATCTCTCTTCTTCTCACATGCTCAAACGCTTTGGAATGGTAGTGAGGAGTAGGCAGTGGTGTTGAAGGCGAGGAGGTAGGGTGGAGAGCAGCTCCCCTCTGTTGAAAATATGTAGCACTATCCTTTTCCTTACAGTAGGTCTTTTATCTCAAACTTAAGATTTGGGCATTTTTTTTTTTTTTGCTGCTCCTTATCTATAATATATTAACTATATATTTTCAGATTTAGAATGAGAAAAATCAATTTTTCATTCCCTCCCTTGGGTTGATGTTGGGTTGATGATAGGGGCAACTGTTTCCTCATGGTATTTTGTAACTCATGTCTCCTGGTCTGAATGCAGTGTTGCAGGGTGTATGCGTAATGCATGCTGCTTGATTTCTCAAATTATTACTTTGCCACAAATACTTTCCTGTTATATGTGTGTGCACTTGTGTGTATTCTGGCAACTAACATAACTGAAGTATTCACATAAAGAACAAAATTCTCAAGTAAAAATATTTTTGTAATATTAATGATGCCAAACATGCAGATATTTAGGAATAGTAACTATGATGTCAACTCAAGAATCTATGTAAAAAAGGATCAACATAATGTTCCTAGAAGAAAATATTCATGGCTATCTCCAAACAGAAATATATAATGATTAAGTGTATATAATTTTTAAATTATATTTCTTTTTTTAGAGAATCTGGAAGCAAGGTGGCAATCTTTCTCTAATGCGAGGCCAAGTTATGCTGGAGCTGGGGTGTGTGCACAGGGATTCTGGGGTGGAGGTCTGCTGGTCAGGACCAGGTATAAATGGGCGGATTTTATCCTTACTATATTGAGTTTATGTAACTTGTGGATTCTCCATGGCAAATACAAATTCCAAGATGTATTTTGATACTGTGCAGCATAGATTGGGTCTCTTTTTAAAAAATATATATTTTATTAATTTTTACAGAGAGAAAGGGAGAGGGATAGAGAGTTAGAAACATGGATGAGAGAGAAACATCCATCAGCTGCCTTCTGCATACCCCCTACTGGGGATTGAGCCCACAACCAAGGTACATGCCCTTGACCAGCATTGAACCCAGGACCCTTCAGTCTGCAAGCTGACACTTTATCCACTGAGCCAAACCGGTGAGGGTAGTGACTGGCACATGGCTGGGGCTCAGTGAATGAATGGATGAGTGAATGAATGAATTCAGGTAGGTTCCACTTAAGCTGGATCTTGATGGGAAAAGGTCATTCCAGAAAGAAAGCAATAGGATGAACAATCTGGATAAAGGAATGGGATAAATTGGAATATTGACAATCAAGTGAGGAGTATTGGGGAGTGCAATTTGGCTGCAGATGAGGCTGGGCATGTGTTCTGGGACAGGCTGATACGTCTTGTTGAAAAACTGGTACTTCATCCCAAGCAATGGAACCACTGAAGGTTTTGGAGAGAAGAATTTGACATAATGAAATAGAAACTCAACTTGAGTGGTAATGTGAGAAAGGAGTGAGTAGCTGGGAACCTATTGAAGAAGCAGTTGCTTAAGATAATGGGACTTGGCCTAAGGAAGTGTCTGTGGGAATGCAGAGGAGAAAACTAGGAAGTGCCTTGTACTTGGCAATGAACACAGAGGTGCGGGTCCCTAAGGAGCTGCAGTCAAGCAACATGTAAAACAGGACAGCAAGTATACTCTGAGGACAGCTTGTACTGGAGAGTGTGGATAATCGGTAACATCCCTTCTTGTACTTAGCAAAACAGAGCGTTAACTCTGTAAGAATGAGGGAGCAAAAAGGATCAACATAATGTTCCTAGAAGAAAATATTCATGGCTATCTCCAAACAGAAATATATAATGATTAAGTGTATATAATTTTTAAATTATATTTCTTTTTTTTAGAGAATCTGGAAGCAAGGTGGCAATCTTTCTCTAATGCGAGGCCAAGTTATGCTGGAGCTGGGGTGTGTGCACAGGGATTCTGGGGTGGAGGTCTGCTGGTCAGGACCAGGTATAAATGGGCGGATTTTATCCTTACTATATTGAGTTTATGTAACTTGTGGATTCTCCATGGCAAATACAAGTTCCAAGATGTATTTTGATACTGTGCAGCATAGATTGAGTCTCGAGGGGACACAATAGAAGGAGACATATGGCAGAATGATACCAATCCAACAGTTCATCTACTCTAGAGTGTTTGACTGAGGGATAGGCTCTGCCAGTCAGGACTGAAACTAGCAGGGGCGGGGGTGGTGGTGGGGTGGTGGTGGTGGTGTAGCACAAAATATACTTTTCTGCAGGCTGACGCTCTATCCACTGAGCCAAACCAGTGAGGGTAGTGACTGGCACATGGCTGGGGCTCAGTGAATGAATGGATGAGTGAATGAATGAATTCAGGTAGGTTCCACTTAAGCTGGATCTTGATGGGAAAAGGTCATTCCAGAAAGAAAGCAATAGGATGAACAATCTGGATAAAGGAATGGGATAAATTGGAATATTGACAATCAAGTGAGGAGTATTGGGGAGTGCAATTTGGCTGCAGATGAGGCTGGGCATGTGTTCTGGGACAGGCTGATATGTCTTGTTGAAAAACTGGTACTTCATCCCAAGCAGTGGAACCACTGAAGGTTTTGGAGAGAAGAATTTGACATAATGAAATAGAAACTCAACTTGAGTGGTAATGTGAGAAAGGAGGGAGTAGCTGGGAACCTATGGAAGAGGCAATTGCTTAAGATAATGGGACTTGGCCTAAGGAAGTGGCTGTGGGAATGCAGAGGAGAAAACTAGGAAATGCCTTGGGCTTGGCAATGAACACAGAGGTGCGGGTCCATAAGGAGCTGCAGTCAAGCAACATGTAAACCAGGACAGCAAGTACACTCTGAGGACAGCTTGTACTGGAGAGTGTGGATAATCGGTAACATCCCTTCTTGTACTTCGCAAAACAGAGCGTTAACTCTGTAAGAATGAGGGAGCAATAAAGAGAATGGGCACAATGGAGAATGATGGGTAGAAAGATGAAAGGCATGAATACTAACTACGAATGTACAGCTGAACAGATGGGCTAGGGCCCACGGAAGCTGGCCTAAATGGCTTCATTTGTTGCCTAGGTCCAGTGCTAACTCTTGTCAAGTCAGAACATTTCAGCCCAGAGGTCTTTGACTCCAGTGCCTGCATTTGTCTCTCTCCTGTCTGGCTTTCCCTTTGGCTGGCAGTGGGACGTCGCTCTGGCTCTTTGTGGAGGAAAGAAGAGACTGTTTGGTGTCTTCAGTGATGCCTCCTGAGTATTCTGCGTAGCTGATAACTTGAAATGAAGTCATATAATCTTGTGCTTTCTTTGGGAAGCAATTTAGGTAGTTTAGTTGCTCATTTTGATGTTGTTATGATTAAAGTCCAGAGGGGACACAATAGAAGGAGACATATGGCAGAATGATACCAATCCAACAGTTCATCTACTCTAGAGTGTTTGACTGAGGGATAGGCTCTGCCAGTCAGGACTGAAACTAGCAGGGGCGGGGGTGGTGGTGGGGTGGTGGTGGTGGTGTAGCACAAAATATACTTTAAGAGATGTGAAATGTCATCCTAAAGAGACAGATCATGGACTGTAACTCATACGGAAATGTGTTTTAAACTCACATATCTGAGCTATGGTATCACCTCATTTATTTCTTTGGTCACAGCCTTGTTAGTTTTGATTCACAAAGTTGTATTGTTACTGTAAACTGGAAAATATTAAAGTTTATTCTAGGAATATGGTGTGGAACTCCAGTCAGTGGATCCGTATATAAGAGAACATAAAGAAATTAAATTATTTTTTTGTCTTGACTCTATATCAAAACACAGGATAATAAATTTATATGTTTTAAGTTAAAACAAATAAAAATAAAAAATATATATGCTTCATTTAAAAAATAACTTATTTTTTTTAATGGCATTTTGATCAATTTTCCAATGACTGGTCCCAGTTGTACTGGATTTCATTTAGGGCCATACCGTATGAAAAAAAAGTACATTTACCTTTAAAATTAAACAGTGTAGGAGATGTGTGGGAACCCAATCAACTGAGTCAGTAGCAGATTCTTGTATTCCTTATTAAATTCCTTTTAGAGCTATGCTCATTGAGTCGAATAGTTTAAATTATGGCTATATAATTCAAATTATTTTTTCTCTTCTGCTCTTGCTTACTCTTATTCTCCCTCTTTTGCTGAGATCATGGAGTTAAATGCACATAAATTAAGTGCACATGTATACTTTATTGTTATGTCCTTTTCACAGATAAAGAAATAAAGCTTAGAACAGTTGAAAAACTTCCCAGCTTCTCGAAGCTTCAATAACCAAGGAGAGCGTTTGGAAAGCAAGCCTTGGGGAATGTTCAGGCTCACATCGGAGGGCAGGAGAACTGTCTCCCTCCACGTCTCTTATCCATTATCAGTCAGCTGTCTGCTCAGAGTCAAAACATAGTAGTCATTCTTGATCCCCCCATTTTTTCTCACCTTTCACACAGTAAATATTTAAAACCTATCCATTTCCTTAGTGTAAGCTATGATCATCTCTCATATGGCTATTAAGAATATAATAACAGCAAGTAGATGTGTGTGTGTATGTGTGTGAAAGTACTTACTATGTAACAAGCACTGTACCAAGCACCTTACTTCTATTAACTTACCTATATTTAGTTCTTACAATTACTCCTGGAGGTAAGGAAATAACTTTGGAAGGAGGCAGGGGAAGTCGGGGACATTCGAGGAGGGCGTGACGTCAGGGCTGGATTGGAAGGTTAAGATGAAGTTGGCCAACAAGTTAAAAAAGAAAAGATGGAGTTGGCCAGGTGAAGAGAAGGAAAGGAGAAAGCAAGATTGGTCCATGTCAGAACTCGAAAAACCACTCACTGCTTCTGGAGATTGAGGGTTGGGTGGGTGAAGGAGTAGGGAGGAGAGCAGTAGGACAGGGCAGGATAAATTGGAGAATACAAGAAGGGCACAAGGAGAATAAATCTGGGATATTTATTCCCTCGTTTCCTTTCTGTGAGGTTAGTCTGGGCTAGTTGTGTCCCAGAGCAAATGTTGTACCTAGTGATGTGCTGGTAAATGGTGTTTGCCCATTTCTATAGTAGAAATACTCCTTCTCTCACCAATTTCAAGCTGGGTGATGTCACTCCGTGTGGACTTGGAAAGAGATGTATACTGTCTGTTCTCTCAAGCTGGCACAAACCAGCTCCAGCCCCTCCTGTTCCATTCTTTCTTTCCAGGTAATTGTATCTGCCTTTCCCCTAGGCCTTCCGTGGGAGGCATGTGCCACATTTGTTCTTAGCCTTGGGATGCCGCACTATCTCTCGTGGGTTGTCTCACCATGCCTGTACCTTTGAAAATAGTCCTTTTATGAGACCCTCCTTAAATTACCCAGTTTGAGGTACCATCTGTTTCCCGATGAGATCCTAATTGATTTACCAAACTATACTGTGTGAGAATCAGTCACTTAGAAATCCTTTCTCCTGTTGTATTACTTAGAGTGCAGGATTATGGTTTATTAAATTTTGTAACCCCAGTGGAGGAGATACGAAGGGAAAGGGAAAGAAGAAGTAACTAATTTTTGTTGAATATCTATTATGTATCAGGCTTTCTCCTGTTGTATTACTTAGAGTGCAGGATTATGGCTTATTAAATTTTGTATCTCCAGTGGAGGAGGTACGAAGGGAAAGAAGAGGAAACTAATTTTTGTTGAATATCTATTATGTATCAGATTACTTTAGAAATGCTATTTCTTTAATCTTAACAAATCAAATGAATTCTAAACACGATCATTTTAGGCATTTACCAATAAGGATATTGAGGTTCAGAGTGGTTAAGTAACTTTTCCCAGGTTACACAGTTAGGAAGTAGCTGAATTAGGATTTGAACCTGAGTGTTTGGATCTAAAACCTATTCTTTTTGCTTTATTTCCTCAACTTATTTTTAGTGAATGCATGGATGTTTTAGTTAACATAGAAGATAGAGCGTGTGCCAGCAGAGATGCTTGATAAAAGGGATCTACAACTGGGAGAGGGATGGAAGCCAGCTTTCTCCTGTTCCTAGGAGTGGAATTTCTAGCAATCTTGCAGCTTACATAGTGTAAACTGTCCAGGTGTCAGCGTTCCCTTGGAACTGGGTATTTTAGAGAACATCAGGCGATTCATATGTTAGTCATAAACCTGGCAGATATTTGTATCAGTAGCTTAACAAATTCATATCTTACAGCAGTACCGGGCAGCTTCTCATCTCCTAAAGGTTTAAAATTAGCTTAATATTTAGAGATGAAAAAAAATCGTATCTGTTTGGTTTTGCCTTAAATGGTAGAGAAAAGTGCGAATCTGATCAAGAGAAATCTTATGAAAGAAAATACTTAAATCATCTTACCATCTAAAATTTTGCGATCTAATCTTTCCATCTAGAATAGCGGTCGCCAACCAGTGGTCCGCAGACCAGTGGTGGTCCGTGAGGTCTGAAAGGTTGGCAACCGCTGATCTAGAAGATACTGGTGACTCCAGTCAAGACGTGGAAGGATCTGGGAGAGGTCTGTTTAAAGAAAGATCTGTAATATATTTCCACTTGCTCTCTTAAAACTAGTATTTGTTTTAATAATGAAAAACATTTGCTGGAAAAGTTGATGTTTGTTTTCGAAAGTCCAGTCTGTTAGGATACCACGAAAGGGAACACAGTAGGTCTCAAGGACCCATAGAAATCTGAGTGAGGAAACTTGAGTCTCATTCTGGCTTTGTTACTTGCCTAGTTTTGTAATTATGGCTCAGCCTCTTAAATGTTCTGTGCTGTAGTCTCCTTATAGGTGAAATGGGTGATTAGGTTAGATGTAAACAAAATTATTTTCCTAGCTCTAACAAGTTTATGAAGTACTTTAAAATTTTTCTTTCTTTTCAGTAAAACCGTTGTAATTTTTCCACATTTAGTAACCACCAGGTCATTTGCTTTCTTTATTATTTTCCTTTAGAGTAATAATTTTATTATTTAGTCATTCACCCCTTGTTGTCTATCATCTATTTACCATCTATCTATAAATCCATTAGTAATAACAAGAAAAGCCATCCAATGTCCAATGTGAAGGCACAAAAATAAAACAATCCCTACATTACATTTTGGTCTAGCCTTCTTTTCCCTAAGATGTGTGTATGTGTGTGTGTGTGTGTGTGTGTGTGTGTGTGTGTGTTCACATGCACACAGATACATACACTGTTGTGTTCTGGTAAATGTTTACCAATCAACCATACTAGAACAATAAAAAAAGCTCTGATGTATAGGATTTGCCAATTTCTGGGGTGTAACTGCTTCTACCATAGCCAATTTCAAGTTATCCATGGTAAGTAGCTGAATGTGAAGCTGAAAAAAAATGCATAAAATTGGCTTGTTCAAGCTGGTACAGGTTGGCTCCAGCACACCTCTGAATATAAGCAGTCTAAAAGGTAAATGCTCTCTTTCATGTTAAAACTAGAGGCCCAGTGCACGAAATTCATGCGTGGGTAGGGTCCCTAGCAGCTGCTGGCTGCCGGCCGGGACCTCCCTTCCCCGGCTGCCGGCTGCTGGCTGGGGCCTTTCTTCGTTCCACGCTGCCCTCTGGTGGTAAGTGCACGTCATAGGGAGCAATTGTACTCCCAGTTGGTGGAACCTCCCCAATGGGACACTTTGCATATTAGACTTTTATATAGATAGATACCTATTATATCATGTATTTTGAGAATTGAAAACTGAACCTAAAGCTAAGCAATACAAAACTTGTGTTTTCTATTTGTTATGGCCTTTATCTTGAATTATTTTTAGTAGCTCACTCTCTTACCCTCACCCTGAATGCATGCATACAAAAGAACGTACAAGCACACATACCAAAATTATGTTAAAATTTTTTGTTGATGTCTCTATGCATTATGTAAGCATGTATAGCTAGATAATATTAAAATATGGTGCAAAATTTTTTTTCACAAGCCATCTATGCTTTCAAATTTAAAGTTCAGAAAGCTACCATAAAATCTGTATTTCTAAAGGAGTCTAAACTTTTAAGCCCTTCCTCTTGAATGCATCTGTATTTGCACTCAAGATTTTCATTGATTAGTTGTTTATCAAAGGAGTTAGAGTTGGGAAAACCTCCAAACTATTAGATCATCAAATTTGGGAATGATATAAATTAGATATACTCAGAAACCCAAAAAGCCACACACAGTAATTTGGTATTTAGTCACAGAAAGGCTACAATGCATTGACTGTTGACTGAGTGATGAGCATCAAATAAAGAGTGTAATTAACACAGACAGAAGCTTACTGCCAACAACAGTTTGAAACAATTTTAGTCCTCTATTTCCTGCCAACTTTGATATAAAAAGAACCCTTCATAGCACGATTGAGAAAATTTGCTTTTGCATGGGAAAAATTCAGCTTGTAGTAGTACCCCCACAGCCTCCAGAATAGTAGCTTTCAAAGGGTAGAAACTTAATGGATATTTGTTGGATTGAAACAGATCTACATTAAAGAAAAATTGGTCCTCAGATGCCACAATTCTTTTGTTTAACATATATTTTTATTGATTTCGGAAGGGAAGGAAGAGGGATAGAAACATCAAAGATGAGAGAGAATCATTGATTGGCTGCCTCCTGCGTGCCCCCAACCAGGGATTGAGCCTGCAACCTGGGCATGTGCCCTGACTGGGAATTGAACCGTGACCTCCTAGTTTGTAGGTCAAAGTTCAACCACAAGCCACACCGGCCAGCAGATGCCACAATTCTTGAATCTCATGAATCGGTGGTAACATGTTCTTCATTCCCTTACGTAGTGAACATTTTCCATGGGAGAAAAAGAGAATGATGAATACCTGTCTTACTCAAGTCTAAGGAAAACTTTCACAGAAATTGTTATTGGGAATTTAAAGTGTGGGCTGATCTAAAAATTAATCTGCTCATCAAATGTGCAAAAAGGAACATCAGCTCTAAGTTATCCATGAACAATTTATGTGCTACAATTTGCCTTGATACCTGTATCAAGAAGTGGTAAAAAGAGAAACACCATTGCAAAGTTTTTTCATGGCTCTCCTGATCTCACACACACACACACACAAGAATTCCAAAATATTCCCTTTTGTCAGGCTTAGTTTAGGATACAATCTTTAAGAAAGTTGACATATGCCCTAGGAAATTTCACTGACTTTTCCCCTCCCTGAACTCTCCTTGCTTCTTATAAAGACTTTCAAATGGCTTAGTTTCTAAATTAATCCAGGCATTTGAGGGCAGTTGGGCCCTCTGCGCTTGAATAATTGAGTACTAAAAGGCTACACATTAGTAACTTGGAGGAACCAGAATGGATGAACCACTTCTCAGAACCTGCATGACAATTTTGAAAATTAAACCCAGTTAATAGAAAAAAATGCTAAATCAATGGCCATAAAATTTAATGGGTTTATCGCAGCCTTAACACAGTAGGACTGAATTATCATGTTAATTTAATTTCCATTTCTAAATGAACCAGAAGGCACAATAAAGGTCAATTAACCAGCTACCTTCCCTGTCTCTTCTTTTACTGCTGGTTTTAAATCACATTCAGCCCTAAAGCACTCACACTGCTTCTGGAAACTCATTAGTGTTTTTTTTCTCGAAATTAAAACAAAAAAAGAGAAAAGAAGAAGAAGAAATGAAAACTAACAACTAACCGTGTGCTGAGAGCAACCACTGGGAATGTGCCACAATTATGGGGAGAGATGAATTCAATGAGAAATCTTTCCTCTTGTTGCATTGAGGCTACAAACTTAGTCACACCAAGCCCAGGGAAACACTCAAGTTCAAGGTCTCAATTACAGTGTTTACCAAGTGTTCATCTGCAGGGAAAAAGCTGTGTGCGCTACTCGTAACATTTATGAGGCGAATAAGGACAGGAACTCCATCTGTGTAATGTGGGTCTGTTGTTGGTACAGTGAGAACCGTAAGCTTTGCACAGCCTGCATTTTTTCGCACCAAAATGTGTCACTATATATTAATAGGTTTTTATTACATTAAAAAAAAACTTAATAGAAAGAGGAAAAAAAGTTTCCTCTCCCCTCACAAGCAAGAAAATGCCATCCTGTTTTTGGTGTAATTTATCGCTGCAATGGAATTGCCTATAATCTGATACAATTTGGGTCAAAATCTTTCAATATTCTGGTGTTTTCCAGCGATACAAACAACACCAAGGGCACTAGGTCGGGGAACAAAATATATTCTTATTTTGCAAAATCTAGAGACACTCAAATTGTTTTCTGATTCCAGTGTTTGTCATGATTTGAACAGTGATTAGGCAAAATGATTATAATTTTGATTTCAATAGATGCCTCTTTCAAATACAATACATAATGGTAGTAAAGTATCTAACGCCGGGTACCATGTAGCTTTCAATGAATGTCAGCCTTCTTTCCCTTTCTTTTCAGCATAAAGTAAAAAAAGTAAAGTAATCATTATTGGAAGTATAGTTGTTTAGAATTACTTCTCAGGATTGTAAAACTTTAAGAGAACAATGGCTTCAATACCTTTGTTTATCAAGTTCTTATAATAAAGATATTGACTTTAAGTATAATTTAGATCAGATGTCGAAGGCTTTACAATAAGGCTAACAACTATTTTTTTCTAAATAAAAACATTTAGTCACCTTTCATTTAATAAAGATCTGTCCCTTTGTCTCCCCTTGACACCTCAAATTGTCTGTATGTATGTATCTGGGCATAAATAAATAGAATTTAATGATTTCATGACAATTTCTGGGTTAAAGTGAAACATATTGAATGCAGACATATTAACAGGAGTATATATTCACAAAGTACAGATTTGACAAATAAATATGTGCTCATAGGTATGATTGGTATTGAGAGGCATCCTTGTTTTCTTTAAAAATTTTTGTAGGCTAATGACAAAATCTAACCTTTCTTTAAATTGCAACCTATTTAATCTACTTTTAAAGTTCTCCTGTAATAACAGAGAAAAATGGCTGAGTAGTATTCCATTGTGTAAATGTATCACAGTTTTTTATCCTAAGTGGAAAACTCTTAACAGTTTGTCTGAAATCAGGTTTTGCTGAAACAGACCCTTAGATGAGGGTTTGGATGTGGGGGCTTCATTAAGGAAATGTCCCTAGGAGAAAGGGAGAAAGGAGAAGCAGGCCAGGGCAGGGAAAGAAGCCGGGCAAGGTGAAGGTCTCACACAGAGTCCTGTGTAGGTGTGTAACGGTTAATTTTATGTGGCTACTTGACTGGCCAGCGGGGCCCGGATTAAACATTATTTCTGGGTGGGTCTGTGAGGATTTCTGGATAAGATTCGCATTTGCATCATTGGGCTCTGTAGAGCAGATTGCCCTTCCCAAGATGCAACTTTGGCATCACTCAGTGCATCGAGGGCCTGAATGGAGCAAAAGAGAGAAGAAGGAGAAATTCACTCCCTTTTTCCTGCCTCACTGTGACAGCTCATTGCATCTTCTTTGCCCTCACACTGGGATTTACAACCGTCAGTTCCCCTGGTTCTTAGGCCTTCAGACTAAGACTGAATTATACTACTGGCTTTTCTAGGTCTCTAGCTTACAGATGGCAGATTGTAGGACTTCTCAGCTTCTGTAAATTGTATGAGCCAATACCTCATAATCAATATCTGTCTATCTATCTATCTATCTATCTATCATCTATTCATCTTCTATTATTGATTTTGTTTCTCTGGAGAACTCTGACTAATATGGGTAGCTTTGCCTGATCCACAAAAGAACTTATACTTCAGTGTAACTTATACCTAAGAATTTTCCTACCTGAGGCAGAAGAGTTGGGCTTTTATACCCTTGCATCAAGTATTCAAATTGACTGACAATGACTGTCTGTGGTGGGAGCTGGGATATAATATTCTAGGCACTTCTGGTTCTCTGCCCATGCAGGGCAAAGAACTCTAATGCCATGAGGATTGTCCTTTAAAGAACACACACCAGTGTTAAATATTGGGAGTGAAAGCACCCAGGAGCCGGAAGGGGTACTCAGGAATGGTGGGAAGGTCATAAAGGAATCTGGATGAGGCAACAAATGGTTCTACCACCAGCATCTTGTCATTCTGGCCTTGGTGCCAGCCTCCAATTTTGAAAGTAGGTGCTGTCAGGAGACTTGAAAACTGGCCTTCTTAGTAGTTTGTCTCCAGCATAGAACTTGTAGGATATTTAATTTTGTGTTGGACTGCATTCCAAAAGAGCCTGTTTGGATGAGTAGCAACATGTGCCATTAAATAATGAAATGAGTTAATCTTTTTATGGGGTTGTACTGTATTTGCTATCAAAATGCTGAAAAGTGTTTGCCAAAAGCAGTAATCCTAGTTTTGGCCTAATTGATATTGAGCTGTTCCTCACGGTCGTAATTGCCCAATAAGCTTAGTGGCTCCTGGAGGCCACATTCAGAACGATAATAGGATTATGTCATCAGCATGAAAAAGGGTGCTAAGACAGGAGTTGATGTATTCAGGTTATCAAAAATGTATCAGATGGTTTGGGGTTACAATTAAAGAGTAGGTGGGATGGGACAGTTGTACCATTCGGGGCTGTAACCTGCTCTGTTAAGAGCCCATTTCCCATCCATTTTGAACCCTTTTTGACATTACAGTAAAAGGTGCTGAAGGACCATTAAAAGGCAGGGATCAATACTGAGATCACGTCACTTGCCTCATAAATGGTTTCTGTTTATAAAAATCAAAGGCTGACAAAAGTGTAATAAATGGCACCAGACTCACATTTTTTTAAACCATTCTCTCTAGTAGAAGCAAGAGAGTCTAGTCAAGTCCATCAGAGAAAAGCTATCGCTAAAGCGTTTGTGCTCTTCCTGTAGGATATCACATTGAAACATCGAACATGCAGTGTGGAACAGCAAGGTGCTATTGATTTTTGAAAGGATATTCTAGAGATTGTTGGGTAGTAAGGAAAGATAAAAGGCTGCTCCCCTCTCCCCCCTCTTTATTTTCCCCCCAAAGGGCAGACTATTCTTTTGGTCTGTTTTGTAAAAATTATACTGTGAACGATTAAGTCAATAATATTGCGTGAATTTGCACCTACGATGTAGAATAGGATTTGTGGTGGGGAAACGGCTGCCCAGCTTGACATAAAAATCCATCTCTGTGACTTTGACTACGTCGAGTACCTCATATAAGTAGAATTAAATAATATTTGTCTTTTTGTGACTGGCTTTTATCACTTAGCATAATGTCCCCAAGGTTCATCCAGGTGGTAGCATATATCAGATCCCCCCCCCTTTTTTTTTAAAAAAAAGGCTGAATAATATTCTACGGTGTGTGTATTCTACATTTTGCTTATTCATGCATCCATTGATGAACACTTGGATTGCTTCCATGTTTTAGCTAATGTGAATGATTTTGGTAGAAACATCGGTGTACAAATATCTCTTTGAGACCCTACTTTCAATTATTTTGGGTACATACTCAGAAGTGGAATTGCTGGATTATCTGGTAATTCTATGTTTAATTTTTTAAGGAACCAGCATACTATTTCCCGAAGGAGCTGTACCATTTACATTCCAATTTCCCCACATCCTTGCCAATAAGAATCCCAACAAAGGGTTGTAGATGATATCTTCACCTATGGATATGCTTAGTTTAATTTAAGAAACTTGTAAGACACCCAGTGGAGATTCAGCAAACACCTCGTTATATGGGAACAGGACTCAGAAAAAAACACCCTTAGGAGTAAGCAGGGTTAAGGTCATAGCCAAGATCTTGTGAGTGATGAGATCATGAGGGAAAAAGAGTGGTGTCATAAGAGAAAATGGGCAAAAAGAAGAGCGAATTTTAAGGGGCAACAGAGGAAGGGATACCAGCAAATAAGACTGAGAAGAAACTGTCAGAGAGATGAGAGGGGAACATTTGCCTCTTAGCTCACACCATTCTTGAAAGTCCTGCTTTGGTGATACATAGGGGAGGGTACTTCTATTATTTCCAGAATCTATTTTGATGTCTGGTATATAGCAGGTTACTACAAAAATGTTGACTTAGTTACATGAAATACAGGATTAGGAATTTAATTCTCTCCGAACAGTGTGATGAAGGAAATAGAGAGACAATATAATTCAAAAATAACTGAACTTGGTATTTACTGAATTTGTGTTCGGCAAAACTTTAGTTCTAGACATTATCACCAATGGCTGGTTGTCCTTCAGTAATGTATTAAGTACTTCAGTGTCCTCCTTAGCAAAATCAGGGGACTGGGCTAAGAGACAATGTCCTTTTTGGTTCTTAAACTCCGGATTTGGAGACATAAGTAGCAGGTCAAGCTGAAGAGATGATGTATTATCCAATGGAGGTATCCTGTCAGCTTTTACTGATATATTATCTTATAAAACATTGGGACATTACATATTTGAGAGTGAAACTCTGGCTATTGCTTCGCCAACCCACCCCCTGCGTTGTAAATGGCCTTTGCTTGTGAAGAATGGTAGGCATTGCAGAGTTGTTTATATCAGTAGATTGCATCCCTGCAAAATTAATGTCAAACAGTGCATCTGGGTATTGTCTCGATAAATTACATGACTCGGTGATCACTGACCCACATTTTGTAATATGATTTTATAAAACCAGTGTGACAACACTAATGGAGACAGATGCACTGTAGTTCTTATACAGTAGAGGCCAACAATGTTCCTGGGGAAAAATGAAATAGAAAATGTAATTACAAATTTGCTATTATAAGATTTTAGCTAAAGAAAGAATGTCATGTGGGTGGATATTCTACACAGGGAAGTTGTTAGGATTTCAAGTAGCTTTTACTGTGTGTCAACCAATAACACTGATTTGTCAAAATAACTATTTCTGTGTGTTTTTTTTCTCTAAAATCTGCACTGGCATAGCACCAGGTGTGGAGTAATAGGCTTACACATATGCTGAGATGCATGATACTTTGGCATATGCAGTCTTGGTCTGGGATTTCCTTTGTATGACTTCATTTTTGCGATGGCAGCCTCTATCAGAGGATTCACAGCAGAAAAAAAGATGCTGACCTTATCAGTGAAAATTTTAGCTTCACTCATGAAAGGAAGACTGCTTCCGACACACATTCACACCTGCATTTACATAAAAAGCATTAGAAGAGTTTTTTTTTAAAAAATATGCTTTTATTGATTTTAGAGAGAAAGGAAGGGAGAGGGAGAGATTGAAACATCAATCAGCCGCCTCCTGCATGCCTCCTGTGGGGGATCAAGCCAGCAATCCAGGCATGTGCCCTGAGTGGAATGGAATGGTGACCTCTTGGTTGCATGGGATGACACTCAACCAACTGAGCCACACCAGCCAGGCACCATTAGAAGAGTTTTAAAATTTTCTTTTCTTGAAGCACAGCAGTTTATATTGTTTTGTCATGTAAACTGTCAAGACAGGAGGAGGCATTTAGTGAGCTTCAGTGTGCACACTTGCTCACAAAAATCCCTTTTCCTAAACTAAATACTTGAATTTCCAGAGTTTTGTGTGTCTGTTCTAATTTGAAGTCTGAGTTTTTACTTGTTGAAAAAAAATGCAATTATGCACTGGCAACTGCATGTGATGATAGCTACCCTTCTAATTTCATTTCTTTAGTCATGGTAGGGATCTGAAGAAACACTAACTTGGCTTTTGGTCACTTTTTTGAGAACACAATTTATAGTCTCTACCTGCTAAGTGTTCTTAATAGTCTGTTATTTCACATCTTATTCATCCATTGTCAGAATCTAAGTGGTGGCAGAAAGGTGAAACCAAATAAGAAAACCCAACAATTTAGGTTTTTAAAAGGACTTTTTGCCTCATTTTTTTTTATAGGTTGGGGACAAGGCAAACGATAGAGTTCATTTTGGTGAGCTTGAAGTCATAAGCTTATAGCCTGTGCAAGCAGAGATGTGAGTCTGGAGGTCAGATGTCATCTGTACGCGCGTTGGTTGCAGTTTGTGTATGGATAAGATCACCTAAGGGAGAGTGTGAAGAATGAGATAAAAGCGCTGAAAGTGAATCGTGGTAAAGGTCAATTTTTAGGTGGCTGTTGGAGAGAGACAGGGAAACTCAAAAAGAGTCAATCCATCTTGAGGAAAATCTTGAAGATTGTGGTAAAGGTCAATTTTTAGGTGGCTGTTGGAGAGAGGGAAACTCAACAAGAGTCAATCCATCTTGAGGAAAATCTTGAAGATGAACGCAGAAAAGAATTTACAAAAGAAGAGAATGGTTAACAATGACAAATGCTGCGGGGAGAATAGAGTAATAATTAAACTAGACTGTGTCCATTGTGTTTGTCAACCAGTAGGCGATTACTGACCTCTGTGAGAGCCAGTTTAGTGGAACAGTTGAGGCAGAAACCCAGTTGGCAATAGCTTGAACAGAAATACAATGTGACAGAACATGGCGGTGGGTAGATTAGATGCAGAATTATTCGGTAAACTTTCTTGGAAGAATAGGGAGGGCAAAAAGGAGACAAAAGGAGGAAGGTCAGGGACTGAGTCTTGGACTGAGGTTATGGAGGGATGTTTTTAAAAATAGTGGTTAAAGACTGTAGTCTCTAGCACAATGGAATTCCCAGGTCATAGGTATGGGGCAGTCATCCTCAGAACCCAAAGTAAAATTTGTCAGTGGCCTTGAGCACGGAAAATTTTTCAAAGGAAGAGAGGACTCTGGAGGCAACAGGCGATAGGGGTGGCAAAGGTAGAGTTTGAATAGTCGGGGTGGGGCTGTGGAGGACCAGTGTCAGGGCTTGAGTTTGCCATTCATGTGAAAGGTCAGAGGTGGCTGGAGAGCCAATGTTAGATTTGTGTCTCAAAAAGTTTAGAACACAGTAGCATGGGCCTTGTGTGACAGTATTTCCATCTACTCCCCTTCTACTGTAATAACCGTGTAAGATAGTTTTCACGGAATTATTTTTGGTGACTTCATGTTGGTCTCGGTTGAATCACCTCTTTCCTTACTAAGTGCATACAACATATCTAGTGAAGAACACACTTTGAAATGTTGCTGGGTATGAAAGTCAAACTCATCTCACTTTAGATTCCAAAAACCCCCTTTTGAAATCTGAGGCATTTGCTTAGCTCTGATCTCCTGGCAATTTTCCCATTGCCTCTGACTTTCCCCCCCAGGACACTAGCAGCTGTGGTAACAGCTGCACATTGTTTTAATTGTCTTAGATGTAATGCATCTGGACTTGAACACGTTTTAAAGCTCCTAGACATTCCCTTACTACCTCTTCTACTAAGATTTGTGTTTCATTCATTGCAGCCTGACTATGACTCTCCTTCATAGAGGAAAAATGGAAGCAAACCAGAAGGGAATTGCTCTGCTTCCTTTCTTTCATCATCTTCATCAAGCAATGAACTTATCCATGTTTTTGTTTTATTATTAAAAACATAGTTTTAACAACAACACTCTTAATTTTGGTCCCACCTAAGTTGATAGATGGAGTGTTTTACCAGCCAGGTTGGTGGGGTAGGAGAAACAAGTAGATAGACAGGGTGATGCTATCTTTACATATGGATGCAAGACCTGCTTGGTAGCAGACATTGCAATAGATGGAGAGCTTGCTACAAGATTTCCATTCTCAAAAAATTCATGGTCAAGTGGAGAGTTCTAAAGAACATACTGTATATTTCAATTAGCTGCGTGTCAACCTTGGTAAAAATAAAAGGTGCTGATAATTACTTTGCATAATTTAGTTTCATATCCATCCATCCATCCCTATCTTTTAAGTCATGGTTCTCCATCATAGCTGTATCTAAGAATCACCAGGGGATTCTGGACTGGGTAGCAATAAACTAGGTTGATATGTAACTGTTTGGAAACTTTAAAACAACAAACCAAACTCAATCAGGATCTGTGAGGGCTCAGGCCCAGAGGACAGTATCTAGTAAAAGTTTTGTTGGAGAGTCCATATTCAGAGAGTTGAAAATTGCTGCCTTAAGGACTTACTACGGGTTTAGATAGTGCTGTGCCAGGGGCTGAGGAAGATAAATACTATCTCATGTAACATAAAGTTATTGCTCTGCAAGAGATAACACTTTATTTGAGTAGACAAGGCATTCTCACGGAGAAGAGCAAAATAAAAATACAAGGTAGTATATCATGACTAAGATCAAAAGTGAGAGGCAGAAGCAAAAAAACAAAAACAAAAAACCATGAGCGTTATAAGCAAAAGGAGGCACATTGTGGAGTAGGGTTATGAGAGAAGAGTTGTGGCAGGTGGGTTTAAATTGGACTTTGAAGAGTGCACAGGATTAGGTAGGTATTGGATCAGGTACATGTGGCTTGGACAGGGCGTACATAAACAAGCAAAGGCTAGATGTCAGGAATGAGTGTGGAGTATTCTGGGTGTTTTAGGAACCAGATCAGCCAAAACTGAGCAGAAGTTTTATTTTGAGGAGCAGGCCGACTAAGGTTATGAAAGTAAGGCCCCAAAACAGAGAACTCTAAACTATTTTGAAGCATTTTAACTGTAAAACACAGGCAAAACTTCCTTAAAAAAATATAACTAGAATCCTTAAAAATTTCTCAAACCTCTTTTCAATGAGCAATACTCATGTTATTGATCAACCTCAGCTTTGCTATTAATTGAATGTAGGATCTGAATGTAAACTTGGAGAAAAAGAGAGGAAGCTGATCTCATCATGATCAAAATGGCAGTATTCTCTTATGCTCAGACTCACCTGTGTCAGTGGTCGACAGGTGAATGTGTCAACAACCAGCTCTCTAGAGCAGTGGTTCTCAACCTTGGCTGCACATTAGAATCACCTGGGAATCTTTTTAAAATCCTGATTTCTGGGCCTCATCCAGAAATCAGGATTTTAAAAAGATTCCCAGGTGATTCTATTGTGCAGCCAAGGTTGAGAAACACTACTCTAGAGCGAAAGAGTCTTGATGATTTCTGTGATGTGAACGCTACCACTACAACCAATATCATGCTACCGACAATTTAAGAATCAGTTTGCAAAATTCCTGAAAGTTTGACATTGACGCTTGGGAGCTGGTGTGAACTGGCGTCAGCACACAACTGCTTGTGCTCCTAGAAGTTCTCACTTAACGTCGTTGATAGGTTCTGCAACTTTAAGTGAAGCCACAGATAATGAAACCAATTTTACCGTAGGCTAAGTGATATATAAACAAGAATTAAGTTCCTATGGTATCTCATCAACGTTGTAATAAAACGATGTTGAACTGAATGACATTATTCAGGGACCTGCTGTACATTAATTCTCTCATAATAATGGTTTGTCTCTGGAAAGATGGGCAGGAAGGCATGGAAGATTTGCCTCTGAGAGAGAATATTCCGTTTAATCTAAATGTATGTAACTCAATTTAAAAAACGAGGGGTGGGGTTGGAGAAAATCCCTAACACTTTCAAAGTAGAAAAAAACGAAAGAACATTTGAACCTCCATGTCTTGGGAAGTGCAATTCCAGAAGCCTCTTCCATGGACAGAGGAGCCCCGCAGTGCCCAGTAGCTGCGCACAGCTCACCTGACCTTAGCCAGCGGTTCTCAACCTGTGGGTCGCGACCCCTTTGGCGGTCGAACGATCCTTTCACAGGGGTCGCCTAAGACCATCCTGCATATCAGATATTTACATTACGATTCATAACAGTAGCAACATTACAGTTATGAAGTAGCAACGAAATAATTTTATGGTTGGCTCACAACATGAGGAACTGTATTTAAAGGGCCGGAAGGTTGAGAACCACTGCTTAGTCTCATGGTACTCCCAGCAGAGCAGGGAAGGGTTTAGAAAGCCGGGGTGGGGGTGGAGGATGCATATGTTGAATAACTCAGATTTCCATGCAAGAGTGTTTTGTGTCCCCCCTGGAGGAATCCTGGGTAATCATATTGCCCCAAAGCGCAGCCAGGGCTGCATT
>NW_005370223.1:364659-366602 GCF_000412655.1 Myotis brandtii | reverse complement strand
TCCCTGAAGATAACAGCCCAGCAGCACCTGCGCTGCCTCTACAAACTCCTTGCAAGACTTGAAGTGCCATCAGACCTGACCTGATTGCAGCTGCCTCTCCCGGCCCCTCCCCAGCCCCTCAATCTTCCGCGCTGCCAATTGCGCAGACCTGGCGCTTCCCAGCTGTGGGAGTGAGAGCGGACCCCCCCGCCTCACCCCACGCCTGAGCCCCGCATCCAGCGCAGGCCGGTCTTCCAAGGGCGAAGCGCTGGCGTTCAGCCCGCCCTTCCCTTTTCCTCACCCCTTCAAAGCAACTGATGTGAAGGTAGGAGAGCCATTTAGTCCAAACTAAAGGCTAACATGTCCTCCTCCTTCTGCTAATGTTCCTGGCTGCGTCCCTGGGTATTGTGCCCCGCGCTGTGCAGCGCGCAGCAGCCCCTGTGTCATCACTTTGGGTCATCCTCGCTCACGATTGGTTATTTACTCTGGGGCTTTTGAAATGATTGAGTTGACACATCTGTCAGGCAGCAAAAGCAGAAACGCTAAAAGGTCACTTGGCGAGGAACCAGCTGCTCCAGACCAACCTTTCTGCCTCCAAATAGCACCATCATTGCAGCCTGGCAGATGGGGCCTCTGCTTAGATTTCCGGGGCTCCCCTCGCCTTCAGGTGCTGAGCGGCACCACCTCCTGGCCAGGTCAGCCGGGCTCCTGTAATTTCCCACACCATGGGCATCTCTGCTTAGGAGTAACAAGCCCATTTTCTCTTAAATAGGAAGCCAGTTTCCGCACAGATAGGAGCCGTGGAATGCCTGCCACAAACTTTCCTGCCAACAGATGCGTTTTGACAGTGGTAAGTAGG
This sequence comes from Myotis brandtii, assembly GCF_000412655.1. NCBI lineage: Eukaryota > Metazoa > Chordata > Mammalia > Chiroptera > Vespertilionidae > Myotis > Myotis brandtii. The sequence continues at coordinate 365,764 of NW_005370223.1, read as the reverse complement.
TTTCTATGACTTCTGCAGCCTTCATGACACCCGGGAAACATGAGGCTTGGTCTGACTTAACAGCTTGCGGGGCGGGCTTTGGAGGTTCTCTGAGAAGATGGCCTCCAGGGAGGAGGTCTGGGGTTGCATTTATTCTCCACCTCACCCGTCCTTATCTTCACCTCACTCACCGCTGAGTGCTCCTGAGGGCGTGTTGGAAGGAGGAAAACCAAAGGGAATGCCTGTCTGTGCTGCTCCATCGGGCAGTTTCATTTGCAGTCTGCTTGGCTCGCCCAGAGGCCACAGTCTGAAAGGTGTGTGTGTGTGTGTGTGTGTGTGTGTGTGTGTGTGTGTGGTGCGCCTGTGTTTAGGGCAGTGAGAGATAATGTACAACAAAAAGATAAAAATAAAAACAAGCTGATGTTGAATATCAACCCATATAGGGAAAGACATTCTTCCAGAAAACAGGTTCTTACAAACTCTGCTTTGGGGGATAATTACGACGTCAGCAGCTATAATAACAGCATCTTAACCTTTCGGCATAGTGACAAATAAATTGATGAACATAAGGCGATGTCTCTCTGACTTAGTGGCCTTGGGGGTGGTTTTCAGAAACCCCAGTTTCAACATGGCTTCCCTGAACTAGTCATATAGACATAGAGATAATGTGAGTTCGTTTCCAGGCCATTGCAAAAAAGGAAGTAGTAATCTCTTTGCTGGTTAAGGGTCTTGATTTGTAAAAAATGCAATATCTGCGAAGCACAATAAAATGAGGTATGTTCTAAAATCACATATTGAGTAGATCACATGACCTCAATATCCCCTTTCAGCTTGTTGGGGCTTCACACATAAATGGACATGATCCTTGAGACTTCACTTGGGAAATGCCACCAAAGAGTTTCAAAAACAACAACAAAAACTTCAACAAACCAATATAATGGCAACCCAGGATTGATGCGCTTAAAGTGGCCCTAGCTGGTTTGGCTCAGTGGATAGAGCATTGGCCTGTGGACTCAAGGGTCCTAGGTTTGGTTCTGGTCAAGGGCCTGCAGGAGGCAGCCAATCAATGGTTCTCTCTCATCATTGATGTTTCTCCCCCTCTCCCTTCCTCTCTGAAATCAATAAA
>NW_005370223.1:359529-364574 GCF_000412655.1 Myotis brandtii | reverse complement strand
TATATATATATATATATATGGATGATTTCCCTTTAGCTTCCCTCTGATCTGCTACCTTGTCCATTGGTCTTCGATTTCCACTTTTGCATTTTCTTCATTCTGTCTTTTATTTTGGGAGTGAAACCATGACTCTGAAGTTGGTCTCAGGGTCTGTGAGCTCCAAGAATAACTGCCATTAGCAGCGGAAAAAAGGGGGCTCTATGCATTGTTCCTCTCTTACCCTACAAGAACCCAAGAACGTTTTGTTATACACCATAGCCTGAGACTAGCTGTGAATCAGGAAGTGGTGAGACGTTTGGAAGTGAGATAACTGTGAGCATGACCTAATTGTTCTAGGATATTCTTTCCTCAGTAAGATAAAACTGTAAACCAGTGAATTACTCTTTACTTCAGGAAATTCTTGCAAATTAGTTTATCTGAACTAAGAGTTTGTTTGCATGGGCACACAGTTCTACCAGGATGATAGATTGCTCATTTAATCCGTTTATTTATCACTATTTTCTTTAAGACATGTGTTGCTATATTCACCAATCCTGCAGGACTGTGTGATAAACTTTGTCTAATCTCAACTCTCCACCTTGAAATATCCCCCTTAAACCGGATGACAGGATCCATAAATGCCCTCTTCTGATCTGCCTCTTGTGTTTTCTACATTACAATCAAAGGAGGAGACGGAAGTGGGTTACATGAATTCCTTTGGTGATAGATAAGGGAGATGGGAGAAAGCAAAGCGGGGAAACCTCTGGGATTGGATAAAAAGTAAAATGATAGACGCATGCTTCTTTTACATAGGTGGGTGCAGGCTAGTGAACAGTCAACAATTAACCCCACAACCATGAGGGAATTTGTGGCCTTTGCCCTGGTGCATTGGTTGTACCCTTGAGGGGTCGGGAAAGAGGGAAGTAACCCTGACATTCTAAAGGTATGCTATCTTAGATGCAAAAAGACAATAGGCTCAGTTAAGATCAAAATTGATCTTTGTCAGGGAGGATACCAGCCTAGGAGATGACTACCCACCATAAACTGCTTTTAGTTCAAGTTTTAATTTCAGACCATCCTTTGTGGTTACTCTAGGTCTCTGAGTTTGCAAGGCCTCCATGCAGGCCTTCCCTGAGCTTATCAGGTTACCACGTGGCCCCTTTTTGTCCACACCCTTAATCTAAAGCACAGCAAATGAGTTTTAGACACAAGTTTAAAACTAGCTCATCATGCTAGTGTCAGTTTATGCTGTGACCCTCCCCCCTGGTCTGACACCCTGATCCCAGGAATCATGGGCATGTGAAATGAATGCATTGCAAAGCACTGAGCTAGTGCATCGGACTCTGTCCTGTTCATAATATACTTACATTGCATCAGAAGTAACCATGGGGTTAGTGCCCTTTCACTCACTAGCAGAGTGTGTTGTTTCAGTTTATTTCAGTTCTGTGAATTCTGACATACAATATCCTATATAATAAAAGGCTAATATGCAAATTGTCCCATTGACCAGATGTTGGACTGGGAGTTCGACTAGGGGGCGGGGCCAACCGGCCAATTCCCACAGCCCCCCCCTGCCAGCCCTGAGATTGGCCCCTCCACCCTCATTGGGGGCAGGGCTGGCAGGCTAACCTCCTGCATTCCCTCCCCCAGCTGGCCTGTGCTGATCGGCCCCAATCAGGGCCAGACCCCATCCGTGCACGAATTCGTGCACTGGATCTCTAGTCTTTTTATAAGATAGGCAGCTAAATTTGAAGCCCTCCCTTCCTTTTGAATTCATATCAATTTAGAAAGGAATGTATTTTTTGAATCAATTCTTGTGCTTTATCTGTTGGCATTCAAGTTTATTTAATTAGTAGGCTTTAATTTGCACTAAACAGAAAAGCCAGAATTCAGAGCAAGCATGGGCGACAGGAATGTTAGCCTAATTGGTTGATCTGTGTTAATTATTAGGTAACTTGGCTAAACAAGAAAGCCATTCACAGACAAGGACCAAGTGATTGTAAAGTCTCTCTTTAACAAAGCCACCCACCCTGAGAAGAGTCTAGCAGTCTTGGAGCCACAATGTGTTATTTACAATGGCTCTTGTTAGAGGTTCTGTTTTTAGGAGGAGGAGGAGAATTAAGGCTAGGATTTAAGGTCAGGAGATACAAATCAGAATGCATGGAAGCTACACAATGGAGGAAGATCAGCTTCAAGGATTTGGATGATGTTTAGAAGGAAACAAAGAACATAATTTGTTTTATTCTTAAATAATTAATCGAGCCTTTGAAAAGACAGAGAACAATCTAGATAAAATCCAAACCACCTTAAAATGAATCAACAAAAGGTAACTCTGCTCCCAGGATTGAAATCATACTGTATATATGGTGTGGGTTTCTGACCCTTTTACTTAACATACCGTGAGGATTTTTTTTCCTTCTAGAGTACTAATTATTCCTCAAAAACGCTTGCCTAACTTTACAATAAAACTAGATAAACCGTAGGTCATACTTTAACCTTCTTATGTGAGAAGGAAGATAGTGAACAAGATCAGTGTAGAGAGGGTATCTGTTGGGTCCAAATGGTTAAGTGGAAGTGCCCAATGTAGAGAGGAGGGAGGTTTTGTGTCCCTCTTGTAACCGGACACAAAACGGGTCCAGGCCACCTATCACCACTTGAGCCAAATTAAGCAGAGACAGGGTTGAATCATATGAGCATTTATTCCAATAATGGCAGCAGTGTGGGGAGTGCAGTAGGTCATCCTGTAAATTCTGCTCTACCTCTTCTCCCCTGTTGATTATATACGGACTACAGGCCTGATGCACGAAATTCGTGCAAGAGTGGGCCTTTCTTCACTCGGCTGCCAGCACTGGCTTCCCTCCTGCACCCGGGACCCAGGCTTCCCTCTGGCTGCCAACAGGCACCTAGGACCCGGGCTTCCCTTGCAGCCCTGGCTTTGTCCGAAAGTCATCTGGAAGGACATCAGGTCTAATTAGCATATTACACTTTTATTATTATAGATAAGGAAGAAAGGCTACATTCCGGCGGGGACGGGGAGTCTGTGGTCTCCATCCAGGATCTTGAAATCTGATAACAAGGTAGTTACTTTTCAACGGTGTTAAAAGCCAGCTCCACCTGGGACTGGAGAATGGTCAGCATTCCTGAGGCGAACTCTTAGTGGCACAACTGAAGAAAATGCTAGAGGTTAGAATTGCGATAGTGATGATGTGTCTCCATAAGACTTTGCTGTGAGACCAAAAGTAAGATGTTTTTGTAGTCCATTCACAGCAACTGAGATAGTAGAGTCTTGAGAGAGGTTAGTTACCAAGATCACAACTATGAGACTCCATAGTTGAATTTGGCCAATGGTAGCTTGAAATATTTTTTACCAAAGTATTGGTAAAAAATAGATTTGAATATTTCCAGGCAGAGCATATACTCTCGGGTTTGGCATTGTCTTTTTTTTTTTTAATTGATTTCAGAGAGGGAGAGAGAGATAGAAACATCAATGATGAGAGAGAATCATTGATCAGCTGCCTCCCACACACCCCCCCACTGGGGATCGAGGCTGCAACCCAGGCATGTGCCCTGACTGGGAATTGAACTGACGACCTCTTGGTTCCTGAGTCGACACTCAACCCCTGAGCAACACCAGCCATGCAAGTTAGTCCATTTTTAGTAAAGGCTCTTCCAAGAACAGAAAATGGACAATAATCTGCTCGCTATTAAGGCAGACAAGAAGGAGCTAGTGGGTGTTCCAGGAAAGGATAAACATTTTGGTTTAGTTAGTTCAACTCATCTTCGAGGACAGGACCAGTCGATGGTGGAGGCAAAGGGCATTTTCAGAGTCTGAGGCTGTCGTGTGTGCAGCCGGGGAAGCCAGGAGGCAGTTGACCAGTTGGCCACAGCACAGCCCATCAGGACGGCGAGAGAGACTCTGCCAGAGAAATGGGAGACGTGGGTCTCTCTGAAGAGGAGGCCCAGAATCTATATTTGATCCAGGAGGAGAAGGACACAGTGCTGGAAGCAGTGCACATAAGCGTTCATTTCCAGGGAAACAGGATACTTAGCAAATAGTTTCTTTGCCCGACTTGACAGGTAGGATAGAAACTGTACTGGTACATCTCCAAGGATGAGCAGTTTACTCCCAGGGGTATTTGATTTGCTGAAAAGTAAATCTCGCTGAGAACCTGGCTGGAAAGACCTTTTCATTTACTGTGCTCTCTGCCTGCCTTGCCGTTAAATAGAAAACAAGCCAAGACTGCTCTCAGGTAAACTAAAGACCACACGGCCACTGTGAGTTCCAGAGGAGCATTTATAACAGTGACTGCGGGTGGAAGATGATTCTTTCGGGGTTCGAGGCTCCCAGGCTCCCCTCTGACGCGGAGCAGAGCAGAACTGTGCAGCCTGGGGCCGGTGCTGCCCATGACGCACAGAGGCGGTCAGTGGGGACTCGGGGAAAGAAAACGTGGACAGATGGATACGATCCAAGAGAGGATTTTTTAAAAGGTAGGAAGCCTTCCAGCAGGTATGCCGAGAAATTCATTAACTGACGAAGAGCTGCAGTTTGCCTCCTCACTTTTTCTTTCCTTTCTTCAGCCCCAAACCCTCTCCCATTTCTCTCTGCCCAACCCAGCAACCCCAGCAACGATCCTTGGCAGAGATCACCACCAGAACTGCCTCTAGGAGCACGCGGCAGTTTTGCAAAGCTTGGACCAAGGACCGAGGACCAAGGACCAAGGCAGGACAGCAGGGGTGGGCAAACTTTTTGACTCGAGGGCCACAATGGGACTTCCTTCCGGACGAAGCTGGGACTGTGAGGGAAGCCAGGTCCTGGGTGCCAGAGGGAAGCTGGTGCCGGCAGATGGGGGAAGGGAGGCCTACTCTTGTACGAATTTCGTGCATTGGGCCTCTAGTCATGAAATAAACACATAAGTAGAGTGGCTGTCTTTCCTTCAGGTGACAGTCTGCATTGATATGTGCTAGGCTTGGTGCAGAATGTAGACTCCTCCCTTTTTTAAAAAAAATTAATGTATTTTTTTTTATTTTAGAGAGAGGGGAGAGAGAGATAGAAACATCAATGATGA
>NW_005370223.1:320346-359502 GCF_000412655.1 Myotis brandtii | reverse complement strand
TCAAAGTAAACATCATTACATAAAAGGGTACGGTCTTTTTTTTTTTTTTTTAGTTTTATTCATTTCAAACGGGCCGGATCTGGCCCACGGGCAGTAGTTTGCCCACGGCTGCAGGACAGCCATCTATAATAATAAAAGCGTAATATGCTAATTAGACTGGATGTCCTTCTGGATGACCTTCTGGACGACCTACTGGATGAAGCTGGGACTGTGAGGGAAGCCAGGTCCTAGGTGCCAGAGGGAAGCTGGTCCCGGCAGCTGGGGAAAGGGAGGCCTACTCTTGTATGAATTTCGTGCATCGGGCCTCTAGTCATGAAATAAACACATAAGTAGAGTGGCTGTCTTACCTTCAGGTGACAGTCTGCATTGACATGTGCTAGGCTTGGCCAAACTTTTTGACTCGAGGGCCACAATGGGTTCTTAAACTGGACCGGAGGGCCGGAACAAAAGCATGGGTGGAGTGTTTGTGTGAACTAATATAAATTCAAAGTAAACATCATTACATAAAAGGGTACGGTCTTTTTTTTTTTAGTTTTATTCATTTCAAATGGGCTGGATCTGGCCCGCGGGCCGTAGTTTGCCCACGGCTGCTCTATCCACTGAATCAAACCACCCAGGGCAGACTCCTTCCTTTTTTTTTAAATGAAAGGCAGAGAGAGCAGCTCTCGAGCTACTTGTGGTGGGTTTGAAGCTGTCAGGTGGCTCATATGCTGCAAAATAGTCCTTTTTCCTGTCTTGTTGCTGGAATCTGAGCGATAAATACTTCCTGTGCCAATAGCATTTCTCGGGAGTAGAGGAATGACTATTCCATGACATGAGTGGCCAGACCCTTGTGCTAGATATCGTTCGATCTGGGGCAGAACAGGAATTGCTTCCCCCAACCCCCTCCCTGACCCCTCTCCTGTCCCCCACAGCATGCTGGCTTGTGCCGGTCCCTGGAACAGGCCGTGTTCCTGCCTGACAATCACGATAGGTGTTTTCCCCTTACCTGGGGTGGCTCATGCCCCAGTACCCCTACTTGTCCCGCCCAGTCCTATGTAAGCTGCTAGCACCTGCCGCGCAGAGAAAGGGTATCCATGTGTCTCCTTTGTAAGTTCCCTTAGAAACTCTTAATGGAATGATAAGGTCGTCAGCCTCTTCCTGTGGTCTCTCAGCCCCAGGAAATTTCCCCATCACTGTCTCGGCAGCCTGCTAAAGACACGCATCTTTGACTGAGCCGAGCCATGGGGCCATGGCTTTATCTGGTGGCGGTAACGCATGTGCTGTGTACGGACAATGCTGTCAGAATACCACCTCCTCCTCTTGGGCATCGTCTCTGTGAGGAAGCCCTGGGGAATTGGAGCAGAGGTTTGGATGGGTAAGCTGAGGCCTAGGATGTGAATGGACTTTGGTCAGGACCTGGTGAGGGTGGTGGAAGGCTCCAGTCAAGCCCCGGGCTGCGTGAAGACACAATGTGTGTGTGCCTGTGCGTGTTGGAAATGCAGGAAGGGATGGAGGGTGACAGGTGAAAAGGGGAGAGTTGGTGAGACAGATGTTTTCTACTTTACAGTTTTTAAGTTTCTTACCTGGCAGTGTCACTGATTTCTTGACCATGCCACCTTAGTTTATGATCTTTATTTCTAGTGGTTCCTCTATGATTTGAGTGTGTGCATGTATTTTTAAAACTCATAAACGTTATTTTTTAGAACATTTTTAAATTCACAGAAAAATCAATCAGGTAGTACAGAGATTCTCTCTCTCTCTCTCTCTCTCTCTCTCTCTCTCTCACAGCTTGCTCCCCATAAGAATTTCCCTATTATTAACATCTTGTGTTAGTGATGAATTTATCATAGTTAGCACACTGATATTGATGATGCATTATTAATAACTGATGTCCATAGTTTATATTAAGCTTCACTCTTGGTTTCATATAGTTCTATGGATTTTGGCAAATGTATGATGTCAAATATCTATCATTATAGTATCATGCAGGATAGTTTCACTGCCTGAAAAATCCCCGTGCTTCACCTGTTCCTCCTGCCCCCAAATTTATTCTTTAATTGAATATAATGGCAAATGAAATTGTCAATGAGATGTACATATGAACATGTGGTATAGGAATATGTAAGTGTGTAAGTATACATGCATATATACAAACATGCACACAGACAATCTTGCTTTTAAGTGACACAATTTTCTTTTAGCTGCTTTGAAACTACTTCCAATAAAAGAAGAAGCTGGATATATATAACATCTTTATGCTTATACCTTGTGTCTGACTAGTGTTCTTTGACAGGATAATACAACAGTGTTATCATTTATCATTAAATCAATGGAAGGTCAAACTTAACACCTTGCCACTATCATCATGATCTTTACGGTGTCCTTGTAAAGTCTGGATGTCATGGCAACCAGTTTATATCAGGATCCAGTGCTGCTGAACTTCTTGAATAAATCAGGCATAATTGGCATATTTGCACTATAATGAATTAAAAGTTACTCAAGTCGATTGATTTCATATCTTGTAACATTAAATTATTAAATTTGCTCGTCCTGATCTTCCTTCAGGGTTGGTATTCTTCTTTAGCTTTAAAAAAGTTTCATTTTAGTAACAAGTGCTTTAAAAAGTACCTATTTTGTCCCGGCCATTGTGGCTCAGAGCGTCAACCTATGAACTAGGAGGTCATGGTTTGATTCCTGGTCAGGGCACATGCCTGGGTTGCCAGGTCGGTGCAGGAAGCAGTCAATCAATGATTTTCCCTCATCTTTGAGGTTTCTATCTCTCCCTTACTCTCAGAAATCAATAAAATCTATTTTTTCAATGCATTATTATTATTATTATTGCTTTTGATGCAGTAATAATAAATTAAAATTCTGGTAAATTTAGGTCAGAGGAGAATGAGTTATAAGGCGATCTTTCCACTCTTTAGTGGACTGAAGATGCTGACATGGCACCTCTGTGTGGTCAGCCACGGTGCTGCTTAGCCCTGTGAGTAGGTAACTGTATGGGCGAGAGTGCATGTGCCAGACCTGGTTAACCCACCCGCCACGCTGTCTTATCTTCTTTGTTGGGTCTGAATCTGGGTTGAAGTCAAGAAGAACTGGTTATTTAATGCCTGGAGCAAGGCAGCTTTTAGAAAGAGCATAGAGTGTTGCTACTTGATACTCAAAGAGTAATTAGAGGGTCAACAGATACATCTTTGGGAGCTTATTAGAAATGCAGAATCTCAGGCCCCAACCCAGATTGACTGAATAAGGATCTGATTTTTTTTGGTAATCCTTACTCGAGGATATTTTTCCATTGATTTTTAGAGAGCGTGGAAGGGAAGAGGACAGAGAGAGAGAGAGAGAGAGAGAAACATCGATGTGAGAGAGACACATCAATTGGTTGCCTCCTGCACGTGCCCCACCAGGGCCTGGGATAGAGCCTGCAACCAAGAATCGACCAGAATCGAACCTGGGACCCTTCAGTCCATGGGCCAATGCTCTATCTACTGAGCCAAACTGGCTAGAGCTAGGATCTGCTTTTTTTAAAAAAAAAAAAAATTAAATTTTATTGGGGTGGCATTAGTCAGCATGAACATACAGGTTTCATGTGTGGATTATTAATTTACAAAATCTGTATGTAGGACCATAATCATGATCCCCAGGTGATCCGAGCACACGGTAAAGTTTGAGAAGCACTAGTTTGGTGGTTAGGAACACGCACCCTGGAGTAGGTGGGCCGTGGGCTACATTTGCAGCCCCACTACGTTTTAGTGGTGGGGTTTGGACAAGTTTTTCAGTTTTAGTTTCTTGCTATTTTAATGTGGAAACCACAGTGTACTTACCTCACAGGAACATATTGGCAGTGGAGGTGAAGTTCCCAGCACCGTGCCACATACATAGTAGTGCTTGTGTCGCTGTGGTTAAAACTGGTGGGAGCATCAATGTGACTGGGGCACCAACGTAAGAGAGAGAAGCTCCAGCTGGAAAATATGAAAGGGAGTCTGAGTCAGAATCAGCAAAAACGATGCACAACCTTAGAATTTAGGAGATGCCAAGAGAGAGAGGAGACAGCTTACCCAGGTGTTCTGGGTGATTTATAGGGCCAGCATCACTTGACTACTACCTTTTAGCTTCCCCAGATTTTCAAGACATCCCTGGTGTTGAGGAATCCAGTGTCACTGCCCCAGGAGGTTCTCTCAAAGTAAGAAGAAGGTAAATGAGCAGATGAGAAAGAAAGCAGCCCACAGTAGAATCACAGGAGGTCATGTTGGGAAGGAACCCAAAAGGTTATCCAGCTGAAATAATCCACTTTGTGTCTCAGTTCCCACCACATTGTTTCCCAGCCTGTGGCTGAATATCACGTGTGACTGAAAACAACCACTTGCACTGAATGAATGGAGAGGTGGCTTTGTCTTTGGGCAGAGAACTGTTTTTAGAAATCAGCTGACTCAGATGTTTAGTGTTCAGTACACAGACAAAACAACCAAAAGATTTTCAAACAAGTTATCCATGTTTGCAACCACATTTGTTAAAGCCTGTGCTATGTTCTAGGCATCAGGTTAGGTGCTGGGGCTAAAAATCTGAGTAAGACATAGAGACCATACTTTTGCAGAGTTCATGGTCTAGATAAGTGACAGACACATAAACAGTAATTATAACATCCTATATAATAAAGAGCTAATATGCTAATTAGACCGAACAGCAGAACGACCTTCCAGATGAAGCCGGGGCTGTGAGGGCCAAGCCCCTTGCACGAATTTTGTGCATTGGGCCTCTAGTAATGTAACAAAGGCAATAAGAAAAATTAACAAGTGAGCAGGATAACAGAGTAAAGGGCATTTATTCTGTTGGGGATTTGTTTAGAAGATAAATTTTGAATTGGGTCTTGATGATAGGCCGTTAGTGTTTGCTAAATGAGTACATGGGCATCTGAATTGTGTGTGTGTGTGTATGTGTATGTATGTGTGTGTGTTTCCTTGAAAGTGTGCATGTGTTCCTGAAGGGAACATAGCAGATGTCTAATATCTTGCAGTCCTGAGATTGGCTCTAACTTCATCCCTCCTTTGCTAAGTGATGTTGAAAATATTATTTCTTATCTATGAATATCAAGTCTAAACCAGGACAGATCTTAGTATTTTTAATATGTAATACTGCTTTGCAGGTTCTGCTTTAACACATTCAATGTGTGATATTAGAGATTTATAAAACATAAACGAGGTTGTTATTAGGTACATAAAATTATTCTTCACTTTACAGAAGGATTTATTTCCAGAATGTTGATAATTTCTCGTTAGCACATTTAAAATGTAATTTGACTCAAATTCTTTGTTGGTATTTGCTTTTTAAAGCAATGCATATCTCCATTTAGATGGTATTGATCATAAAACAATTATTTGAAATAATAGGAAAAATGATTTGTGTTTGGAATGTATGGATCATGGAAGCAATTGGAAAATACATTAAAAATTTAAAATCCTAAGGGTATTCCTTCTGTTGAACCATTCATTCATCTGTCCATTCACCCCATAACCCATCCATCTATTCCAAGTCAAGAGTTCTTTTTACCACTAAAATTGTAATGATATTGAGTAAAACCAACTTAAAAATTAATCTTGAGGGTTGAAAAGTCCAAGATATTATCTAGTTGTTTCTATATTTTTCTTAAAAATAAAGTAGGGATCACTTATACCTTCAGTAAGTCATCAGGGAACATAACAGGTCATTTCTTTTCAGTTAATTTTAGGTAGAAATTTGAATTTCACTATTTGCCTGAAATAATTGTTTTCCTCTAATATTTCCAATCTCTATAAATTATCCTTTGATATGCCTTGGACCTCAGATATTTCATAACTTATTTGATACATTTCGCCATGTTTACCTAAGAAAAACTTCTAAACATCTGAACATTTATAAGGATGTCTTCGGCTTTTTTGGACATCAACTTGGTACAAAACAGCAGTTTATTACCAAAGATATGAATAAATTAGAAACAGGTGTTTTATATGTATGTGAATAAATGCAATTAATGTTTTAAAAGCTTGGCGGATGGCTGAACAAATAGTGAGATAGGTTAGGATTCTCTTCCAAGTCCATCTCAAAGTATTTTTTAGGTTACTCATATCTGTTTATCCACAGTTTGGTCAGTGTTTGTGGCTAACTTAGAACTGTCAGACAGAGTTAGACTACCTGGCACACACATTGAAGTACAGTTAAAGGAACTGTACTTTGAGCTACTTCATCATAGCTTTGACCCACCAGGTATAGTAATTAGTAATTATCATTTCCAGCTCCTGGTTCTGTGCAAATGCACACTTGTTGTATCTAGCAATTGCTTCCATTGCATCTTTGGAGTAGGTATTATTGAGTCGTGTCCAGAGCTTGCTCTGTTAGGACCAATAAGCTGAATTCACAAGCAGATCTGATGTTTGATATCCAGAAGAGGGCAGTAGGACACAGAGATTAAATCCCTGTCAACCAGACACTACAACAATGGCTGCTGACAAGTACTCAAGTGTTGGACCAAGCACTTAACCTTCCGTCTGGCATACCATGGGCAGCATCCTGTAGCTCAGAAAAGAAACTAACACTTTGTGCGCCTCTGCTATGTGTCAAGCACTAGCTAGATATTTTTCACGTGTTAAGTCATAATAATCCTAAGATATAGGTGCTATATTATTCCCATTTGTTTTAATGAGAAAATCATTGCTCAGAGAGCTTATGCAACTTGTCTGAGGTCACATAGCAAGTTGTAGAACCAAAATTAAAATCCAAATATAATCCCATAAGCTCTGTCCAACCAAATCAGAATTTTATTACTGACCCCACCACTCATAAACTTACTGACCTTGGGCAGGTAATTTAACTATTTTATCAACCCCCTTCAAAAAAAAATCCTTCAGTTTCATTACCTTTAATGAAAGAGTAACAACATGCTTTTACTCTTTTAGAGTTAGTGTCTGGGTAAATTTTTCCATGATCAGCTTTGTCCAAGTGCGTAGGTTTTGCCCAAGGATAATGTTTCAAATTAGAGTAAATATTATAGAAAATTTTCTAGAAGGGAGACAAGAATGTATCCATCTTAGAAATGATGAAAACCAGGCTTGGAGTGTTTAAAGGACTTGTATAGTACCAGAAAGCCGAATAGTGAACTAAAACTCAGGGTTGGCAGTTCTTATCCAGTTTTCTTCTCTCAGCTTTCTGCATCATTTGTTGCTAGGGACACAAACATAAGGAGATGTTGGTAATGACAATTCTGTTGATGGGGGCAAAGATAACAATAAATGTGCCAGAGAATATTATAGGAGAATTACTTTATTTTAGAAGGAACTTGTTTTATTAGATAGTCTGACGCTAGAAGATTTGTCTAAGGCTGCCGGTGGACAGGAGGATGGGAAAGGCCAGGGTATGCACACTGAAGACACTTTCAATGAGAAATGCTAAAATTCAGATTCCAGTCAATGCTATTCTTAGATTTATATGATTCTCTATCCGTCAATCTTACTGGTTTTACTGGATCTATAATGGAGAGGCTGGCTACTTGGAAACAATGTAGGAGATGAATTTAATGGAGCATTGCCTCATTTGAGAGACTTTTAGGTACCAAACTACATTTTATTTTGTTTCTTCTGAATTTGGTGTAATCTTTCTAAGTCCTTAAAAATCTTATAGTATAGAAAATTGGGTAAGCCCAGCCGGCGTGGCTCAGTGGTTGAGCGGCGACCTGTGTACCAGGAGGTCACAGTTCGATTCCCGGTCGGGGCACATACCTGGGTTATGGGCTCAATCCCCAGTGGGGGGCGTGCAGGAGGCAGCCAATCAAGGATTCTCTGTCATCATTGATGTTTCTGTCTCTCTCTCCCTCTCGCTTCCTCTCTGAAATCAATAGAAAAATATATTTTAAAAAATTGGGTAAGATCAGGAGGTTGAGAGGCCAAAGGACCTTGTCTATGTTTTTGAAGAATTCCCCTAGGTCAGTGGTCAGCAAACTCAGTCAACAGAGCCAAATATCAATAGTATAATGACTGAAATTTCTTTTGAGAGCTAAATTTTTAAACTTAAACTATATAGGTAGGTACATTGTTATTAACTTAATTAGGGTACTCCTAAGGCTTAGGAAGAGCCACACTCAAGGGGCCAAAGAGCCACATGTGGCTCGTGAGCTGCAGTTGGCCGACCACGGCCTAGGTTCTGTTGGCCTGCGATGGGACGATAGCTAGGCAAGCTGATAGTCAATTATATGGATGCAGAAAGCTTTCTATTTAAAGGTATTTGCAATGAGAATGAAAGTGGGAATAGAGGGATCATACCTCAACATAATAAAGCCCATATATGACAAACCTACAGCCAACATCATGCTCAATGGGCAAAAATTAACAGCATTTCCCTTAAGAACAGGTATAAGACAGGATGTCCACTTTCACCCCTCTTATTCAACATAGTACTGACAATGTCACGGTGATCAGACAATACGAAAAAATAAAAGGCATCCAAATTGGAAAGGAGGAAGTGAAATTATCATTCTTCACAGATGACATGATATTGTACATGGAAAACCCTAAAGACTCCATCAAAAAACGACTAGATTTAATAAATGAATTCAGCAAAGTAGCAGAATACAAAATTAACACTCAGAAATTGATGGCATTTTTATACACCAATAATAAACTCTCAGAAAGAAAAAAAAATCCCTTTTACAATAAACTTAACCAAGAAGGTAAAAGACCTGTACTCAGAACAGGACTTTGAAAAAAGAAATAGAGGAAGATATCAACAAGTGGAAGCATATACCGTGTTCATGGATCAGAAGAATTAACATCATTAAAGCAATCTATAGATTCAACACAATCCCTATCAAAGTACCAACAGCGTATCTCACAGATCTAGAACAAATACTGTAAAAATGTGTATGGAACCAAAAAGGACCCTGAGCAGCTGCAGCAATCTTGAAAAAGAAGAACAAAGTAGGAGGGATCAGAATGACTGGTTTCCCTAATTCCCCCAAAGGTAGCTTTTTTTGTATTAAACATGGTTTGAAAGTTGTTCCCCAGATCCCATACATTTCTTATTTCATCAGATTCTCAGGACTCTCCCTTTCCCTTGCAGGGCTGAGCAAAAAACTTCTCAGGGGCCAGGAGAAAGGCGGCTTATGTGGTGAACCATGAGCACATGTTCCAGGAGCCATGGTGGTCCTGAGGGCGGAGGGAAAGAACAGCTGGAGACCAGTGCTGTTCTTGAGTCCAAACTCAGCACTTGAACATCTGCATTGTTCACTGGCTATTAGTCATGTAATGTCTGTTTCAGTTTCCTGTTATCGCTGGCCAAATCTTATCTTTTATTTATGTTTGATGATTCAATATCTTGTGTCCATCATGAGTATGCCCAACCTCAACTCACACCTGGCACCTAGAACAATGCCCTAACACACGGTTATGGTAATACTTACAATCCTCTTCAATGATCCTGGGAGTAGGACAAACCTTCTGACTTCTGCTCAATCTATATGTGAAATATAAAGAAACAGAAACCAAAGAGACCCCCAGTGGGTTGGCAATGTCATTTGGTATCTTTGAATGTAGAGTATAGCATATTAACAAAGAACAATATTGGCAGTGAAGTGCTGAAATAACCGATATGTTGCCTGCTGAATGGTAGCAAATTGTGATTGGCATTGCTGATGGTATAGGGTGTGAGAGACGATAGGTCCTTGAGAATGGAGCCTGCCCATTCTACATTGTATAGAGGGCCTATTGTCTCAGGACACTACTGTTTTAGCGTAATAGATGTTTGATGCAAATTATAATAAATTTATCCTCCATAGCATTCCTGGAAGACAGTTGATAGGATACACACACACACAGATATGACAGATACAAAATGTTATGATTTTAGGTGGTAGCATGACCATACAAGAGAAGAGATTATTAAATTTTTGAGTGTAATTATCACAATAAGTATTAAATTCTTCTTTGTCTGTGATAATAAATAAGTAGTTGTTGCTCCTTAAAACATAGTCAGTCTTATAAGAGGTTAACATGGTCAGCAGTGTTTAATACAGATTAGCGCTGTGTTAAATAATGAGAAGAACAAAGGTCTGACTTTGCCATTTGTACAGTAGGTCCAATGATGGATATTCAGAATATCTTGTATCTCATCATTCTGTAACACCACTATCATTTTCATCATAAAAGAATTATGTTACTCCATATATGAAAAATGCATTCTTGAACCACTGTGAATTAGTTTTTAATGTACTGTGACCTTGGATTGCCCTGGGATATTAATGCTAAATGATTACTTCTGAATGCTTTTTGAATAGCTGCATAGTGCAATTAAATGTGCAATATATCATGGATGACATAGCTAAATGCCTCTTCTGGTCAAAAAACCCAAAGAGGTCTTGGGAATAATAGTAATTCTGCATTGCTAAGGATGGGAGAGAAAAGAATCCCTTGTTAGTAGTGAAATAAGTACAGACTGAAGTAGGTGATAACATTTTCCTGGGGTTAGTCAATGGGAAATAAATTTTTGATTAAGAACCATAAAAGAAGATGATTTTTGATCACTGCCAAAGTAGTATCCCATTATATCTGCCAAATGCGCAAAGTGAATAATTGTCATGAGTCTTTCTGAATGACAAGTTGCCAAACATTATGTGTAGGGGTGTGTGTGTGTGTGTGTGTGTGTGTGTGTGTGTGTGTGTAGAGGTATATATAAAGGAATAAAGAATGTGGTTCATATTCTATCCCTTTATCTAGAATGGACTTACATTACAATTTTTCTCAAGGTGGAACCTCACAAATCTTATACTTAATCAAATCTCTTTTTATTAAATTATTGGGCCTGGGGAAATTATGACAGATGAAAAGGTGGCATGGAAGAGCCATACGTTATCTTGGGATTTCAGTCTTTGAGCTATCAATAAGGAGGACTTTTAACTAATGCAGAACACAATTTCTCTTTAACTGGTGACATTTTTAAAAGAAAGCTTTAATAAGGATTTGGGCTCCGTTTCACGAAAATAAACTATGACTGTGCACATCGACTAACTTTAGAACTCAGCCCTAAGTGCGTCAGTGCCACCGGATCCAGTGTCACCATGGCCTCCAGACCTACTTGAGGTGCTGAATCAATACTGAAGTCTCCAGAAAGCCTCTTCTGAGATCCCCTGAGCTTTGTGGCCTCAGTAAGCCCAGGGATGGAAAACACATTTTCCTGTGGGTCAGAGTTCCCCATTCCCACCCTCCACTCCCTGCTCTTGTAATTGTATGTCTTGCTTGCTATTTGGAGATTATGACCTTGTATTTTATTTATTTACTAGAGACCTGGTGCACGAAATTTGTGCATGGGTAGGGTCCCTAGGCCTGGCCGGCAATCAGGGCCAATTATGTTCCCCGCCTCCCTGCCTCCCTGCTTCCTTGCCTCCTCGCCTCCTCGCCTCCTCCTTCCCTCACTCCCTCAGCACCCTGCCGCCACTGCTGGTTGCCTGCCATGTTCCACGCCACCCCCTGGTGGTCAGCGCACATCATGGCGAGCGATTGAACTCCCGGCCTCCCGGTTGAACTCCCGAGGGGACAATTTACCTTTTATTATATAGGATTTTTTATGACCTTATGTTTTAAATGCCAGTGTTTATCCATAATAACAGCAGCCTAGATGTACCAATATTTCTTTTCTAGAACGATACTGATAGAAATGAAATGCAAATATATTCATCCATCTCAGCTAATGACTTCTTGGCTGAGCCTTTCAGGACATTCCTTTGTGTAGCCGTGCACTCCTGCTGTTCTAGAGTTGAGCATTCTTGTTGGTGTTTTGTCACAAAGATTTGCATTTTGTAATTATTTATTTATATATTTATCATGTGTTTCCCCAGCAGATTGGCTGTTCTATGAGGCATGGACTTTTTTTTTTATACCCTGCACTTACCACCAGGCCTACTATATAGTGGGTACTCAATAAAAATTTGTGGGTTGAATGAATGAATGAACACACTTATTAGGAACATATTTACATGCCTGTGTGTGTGTGAAGAAAGGAGCCTAGAGGAGGAAAAGAGTGGGAGAGTAATTTTATTAGTAATCAAAGTGTGAGT
Organism: Myotis brandtii; assembly: GCF_000412655.1. Lineage (NCBI taxonomy): Eukaryota > Metazoa > Chordata > Mammalia > Chiroptera > Vespertilionidae > Myotis > Myotis brandtii. The sequence continues at coordinate 347,444 of NW_005370223.1, read as the reverse complement.
TTGAAACTAATTATGAAAGATACCATATGAATGCAAAAAAAATCAGAGCACTTCAGTGAGGCAGAGCAGATCAGAAAAGCTTCGGTGTTCCTTGCTGGCTTTGCAGTTCACTAGCTGTGACCCAATTCCCTTCTTAAATGTCTTTGAGAAGCTCCAGTTTCCCCATATTTCAGAGTGGGATGCAGGCCCTGTCTCATTTCTCACCTGGATGATGGCCAGAGCTTTCTCACCAACTTCCCTGACCCAAGAGCAGCCAGCCCCTCTCAGGGCCCTCATCCTAGGACAGTGATGGCGAACCTTTTGAGCTTGGCGTGTCAGCATTTTGAAAAACCCTAACTTAACTCTGGTGCCATGTCACATATAGAAATTTTTTGATATTTGCAACCATAGTAAAACAAAGACTTTTATTTTTGATATTTATTTTATATATTTAAATGCCATTTAACAAAGAAAAATCAACCAAAAAAATGAGTTCGTGTGTCACCTCTGACACGCGTGTCATAGGTTTGCCATCACTGTCCTAGAAGCTGGCAGGAAAACCTTCCCAAAATGCAAATCTGATCCTGCCATGTTCCCGTGTAAAAGCTTCCAGTTGCATCTGATTGCCTTTAGGATAAAATTCAAACCTCTGTATGTGCCTTACAAGGCCTTTCTGGATCTCACCCTTCTCTGTTGTTCCTCCCTCATGTCTTAGTCTCACTCTCTGTCCAAACACAGCACCTCTCTGAAAGCCAGGCTGCCCTCCTGCTCTTGCCTTTTGCAAGTGATAGTCTCTTACTTCTCTGTGTCTGATTAACTTTCTTCTTCCTTCAACGTTTAGTTCAGGGTTCGCTGTGGATGAAAGAAGGGGTTCTATGGAAAATAACCTCACAGGGTAATCTCATGATGAACTCCTAACTGGGCAGGTCATGGGGGATAGTCAAGCTCGAGAAGGCATATAACTTTTTTAGTAAAATGTTTACCTTTGCCTTAAGTAAGCCCTGTCCATTGTTCCTGTGCATCTAGGTTAACACACCTTGGAAATGCCCCCTTTCAGACTCCCCAAGAGAGCCCATCATCTTAACTATCCTGTAATCCAATCCCTGCCTGCATGCAATCTTCCTCACAGCCTCTCCTTAATTGCAGAGGCATAAAAGAAGCTGCAAGATGATTAATCTCAGGAGCCTTTGAGATCTTGCTCCTCAGCATATGTTGGCAGGTTGGCCCAAATAAATTCTGATCAAAGAACCTCTAATGGTTTGGATGTTTCTTATGTCGACACACTTCATCTAGGAAGTGTTTCCTGATGCTACTTCTGCCCCCTCCTATGGCCACGTCTCTGTGTAGACGTTTCTTTTTCATGCTCCAAGTCCCCTCTGGTAGCCAGGTGAACCCAGGCAACTGTATTGTCACTGGGCAGCTCTGGTCTGAGTTTTTACCAGCTGCTGAGCACCAGGGACTCTTCCTCCACCTCTGAGTCTCTGGAGCTCATGGAACCTGCACGTGGTAGATGCTCAAGGAGTGTGTGTGTGTTGAGTGAATGAGTGAGTGACTCACTCACTGTCTAGCAGCACTTCCTCTGGGTCTTGATGACAGACCTTTAAAGTGTGTAGGGTTCAGTGCAAAGGAGAGAATGAGGGAAGAAGAGTTGGTCTGCTGAGGTCGGCTGATTAGTTAGTTGTCAGGTCTTCGTTTTACTCAGTGCTAAATCCAAAGCAAAGCCAAACAAACCAAAACAAAAAGCCACTGAAAAGAAAAAATAATTTTTTTCTTTTTGGTCTGGGCTGCTACTGATGTGATCTAGGCACCAATGGTCTCTTCCTCCTTTGAAATCCCACATTTCTCTAACCTACTACGGTGGCTATGTATGCTCTCATCTTTGTGTGTTGTATCAGTCAGCTTACATTGTTGATACTGTAGTAACAACCTCAATATCTTACTGGCTTACAACGACAAAGGCTGACTACTTGCTCATGTCACGTTTCCATCATGAGTTGGCCATGACTCTGCTCCTTGTCAGGACCTGGGCTAATGAAGAGCAACCTCCATTTCTCTCTGATATTGCTGAGCTCATGACAGAAGACAAAGGGAAATACGACAAAGTACACATCTGACCTCTTTGTTTTTTAAAGATTTCTTATTGATTTCTAGAGAGAGGAAGGGAGGAGAGAGAAAAACATTGATACATCGATTGGCTACCTCCTCACTCCCTCTACTGGGGACTGAGCCCAAAACCTGGGGCATGTGCCCTGACGGGGAATCGAACCACCAACCTTCTGGTGCCAGGACAGTGTCCAACAAACTGAGCCACACTGGCCAGGGTCACATCTGACTTTTATTGTGATATAATGGAAATATAACATTATATTAGTTTCGGGTGTACAGTACAATGATATAAGTATATATTGCAAAATGATATCCACAATGAGTCTAGTTACCATTCATCGCCACACATAGTTACACATTTCTTATTCTTGTGGTGGGAACTTTTGAGATCTACTCTCTTAGTAACTTCTAAATATACAGTATAGTATTAGTATCTACAGTCACCATGCTGTACCTGACTTCCCTAGGACTTATTGTATAACTGGAAGTTTAGACATTTTGACCACGTTCAACCATTTTAGCCACCCCCTTCTCCTTACCTCTGGCAACCACCAATCTAATCTCTGTATTTATCCGTTCTTTTTTAAAAATTCTACATATAAGGGAGACCACATCTGGCTTTAATACTTCTGCCTAGAGACATTGCTGTACTTCCTTAGCCAAAGCAAGTCGTAAGTGGATATGTACTGTGCTCCGTGGAAGGCAGGGGCAGCAACTATCATGAACTATAATGCAGTCTATCACCTTCCCCTACTGGACTGTACACTCCTGGATGACAGGAGTTTTTGTATTCTCTGATTCACAAGCCTGGAAATTTGCCAAAGCACATTACTCATTTTCTGAAATGAAGAGCAGAGGTGGTTATGCTGTGGGAACAACAAAGATTTATTTGGAACACCACTCTCCCTTTGTCATCTCTCATGTTTCAGTTTGTGGGATACTAATTATTTAAAAGCCCTTGTTACTTTTTTCAATAAAATATTTAATGCTTGATATTCATTTGACAGTTGGCTGCTTGCAACAGAACTCTACGCCATCAACGGAGATACGTTCTATTTCCCCATCTGGTCTTGACACTAGCACTCCATTCCTTCCTCTTAGAGCAGCGGTTCTCAACCTGTGGATCGAGACCCCTTTGGCGGTCGAACAACCCTTTCACAGGGGTCGCCTAAGACCATCCTGCATATCAGATATTTACATGACGATTCATCACAGTAGCAACATTACAGTTATAAAGTAGCAACGAAAATAATTTTATAGTTGGGTCACAACATGAGGAACTGTGTTTAAAGGGCCAGAAGGTTGAGAACCACTGCTCTAGAGCAAGGTGTATACTTGTACTCAAGGCTTTCTGTGACCTGGCACCAAACAACAGCTCTAGCTTCATTCCTTGCTACTTGTACTGACTTCTGTGTCCAGCCACACGAGCCGCTCCCTTTTCCTGTGTGCGTCCCATGATTTCCCACCTCAGTGTCTTGGCGCTGGTTCTTTTCTCTGCTGAGAAACATCCATCCATTGTCCCATCAGCACATGCTCGACTCCTTCTCAGTTCTCATAACTGAGGCGAAGTACTACGTCTTTCAGAAAGTCGTTCCCAATCACCGAGGGGATGTAATTAATACCCAAATTCCCTGTACTTTATATTATTCACATGGCAATTAATTTGTTTTATCTTGTCAATGAGGTTAAAGACCACAGGCTTTATATAGTTAGAACTGTCCCATCAGCACATGCTCGACTCCTTCTCAGTTCTCATAACTGAGGCGAAGTACTACGTCTTTCAGAAAGTCGTTCCCAATCACCGAGGGGATGTAATTAATACCCAAATTCCCTGTACTTTATATTATTCACATGGCAATTAATTTGTTTTATCTTGTCAATGAGGTTAAAGACCACAGGTTTTATATAGTTAGAATTTGAACTAAGGGTCTGCTACTGAACTATTTCTCAAAACGTGGATGAATTTCTTATTCCCTACCTCACTTGTAAATAGGAGTTAAGAAACTGTATCATGGGTTATACTAGATGAATGAGGTAAAGGGATTTGTCATCGTCCCTCACAAAGGAAGTACTCAACAAATGGTAGTCATTACCGAATATAGTTATGTATTTACTAGGTAGGATTTCTCTGTTTCACTTTCTATTTCCCTCAGTGACATCGCGCAAGGTGGGTACAATGTAGATCTTGGTTTAGTGAGTGGATGAATGAATGAATGATTGGAATGATGCTAGAAAGATGACCATAAGGCTAACCTATCAGTAAAATTCATGATACTCAACCAAGTCTTGCTTTTTTCCCCTGAGGCTGAGTTTGATTTTTAATAATTTAGGTTGAGTAGTGGCTGTCCTATATCCAGTGGTAAGGTGAGGAGAGCAAAGTACAAAAGTTACAAAAACACTAGGAAGGTGTCCCCTGGTGGAGGGTCCAATAAAATGGATGAGATGTTCTAACATATTTGCAAAAAAAAAAAAAATTACTGTCCAGTGACCTCAGAAAAAATGTTTTATATATTATCCCAGTAGTTTATTGAAAGTATCTTATTTCTTCTTTTTCTCATTATGTCAGACTGAATAAGTAGTTATTTAAAAAACTGGGTCTAAAATTTGCATTGTAATTCCTTAACATACTACAAACATTTATTGAATGCTAAGCGGACATTCCAGAGCAGTCATTTACCAGGTCAAGAGAATACTGTTTGGCAAAATCATTTTGGAAATCTTGTAATGCATTAATGTTTTCAAATAAGTGCAATTTCTTTTTTATAAGCCATAAATACTATCACAGCTCATTTCAGAGCGCTACATTCACTTACTCTCCAAAAAGGGACTCTTTTAAATCAAGCTAAACGTTACTCCTTTCTTAAATTGGCAATGTTGTCAAATTTTGGGATTACTGTTCCTCAAAAAGGACAACTCCAGGAGCTGCCTGAATGCCAGCAAAGGAGGAGTCCAGGTCCCGTTGAAGGTGGAAGCCTCAACTCAAAGCCAGCGTGGGGCTTGGCCGCTTGGTTGGTCCTCAGTCTGGAGCTAACTGGATCTTGGAACAAACTTTATAGTGAATCAGATTCTTTCTCTGTGTATTAACTCCTGTTGCCACTTTAACCAATTACACAAATGCAGTGGCTTAAAAACAACATGAATCTGTTCTCTTGTCATTCTGGAGATCACAGTCTGAAATTGCCGGAAGCCAGTCCATCCTTGCTGCTTGACACAGTCGCTGCAGGAAAGAAACATCTGCACAGCATATGTTTCAAGGGACCTGGTATATATAGCATATTGCTCTCCTTAAGCGCCATGTGTTTTAACCAAGGTCACCTCTCCGAGAAAGGTTGTTTCCCCAGGTGGGGATTTTTCCCTGAGGTTAGGGAGGGGATACAACCCCTTAACAGCGCTACATTCACTTACTCTCCAAAAAGGGACTCTTTTAAATCAAGCTAAACGTTACTCCTTTCTTAAATTGGCAATGTTGTCAAATTTTGGGATTACTGTTCCTCAAAAAGGACAACTCCAGGAGCTGCCTGAATGCCAGCAAAGGAGGAGTCCAGGTCCCGTTGAAGGTGGAAGCCTCAACTCAAAGCCAGCGTGGGGCTTGGCCGCTTGGTTGGTCCTCAGTCTGGAGCTAACTGGATCTTGGAACAAACTTTATAGTGAATCAGATTCTTTCTGTGTATTAACTCCTGTTGCCACTTTAACCAGTTACACAAATGCAGTGGCTTGAAAACAACACGAATCTGTTCTCTTGTCATTCTGGAGATCACAGTCTGAAATAAGTCTTATCGGCTAAAATAAAGGCATCAGTGGGGTTCCGTCCTCTGGAGGCTCCAGGGGAAAATCTGTCCCTTGCTTCTTCTTCTTCCAGAGGCTGCCCACATTCCTTGGCTCCTGGCTGCATCACTCCACTCTCCGCTTCTATGGCCACATTGCCTTCTCTTCTACTGTAGTCAAAACTCCCTCTCCCTCTGAAAAAGACCCTTGTGAGTAAATTTTGGACTCACCTGGATAATCCAACGTAATCTCTCTTTCTCAAAACCCTTAAGTAATGCAATTACAGTGGCACAGTCCCTTTGATACATTCACAGCTTTTGAGGATTAGGACATGGATATCCCGGGGTGTCATTATTCAGCCTACACCTTGCCTTTCAAAGGCTTTTCCATAGCCAGACTATCATATTGACTTTTTAAAAACAAAGGATAAAACAGAGGCTTTCCCAGAAGGGAAAAAGAAGGCATTTCAAAAGGCTATGGATCGGAGGTTGAGGGGTAGTTTGGAAAGGTTCTGATTTGGCCGCTGAAGTGTGGCTTGTGTGGTTTGGTTACCAACATACAGTGTGTCCCCACCAGTGTGTGTCGGTGCTTGTTTCTATATGCAAATCCAGGTGGTACTAACCCATGATTTTGAGGTATGAGAACCATCACAGGACTCACTTGATCTTTCACCAAAATAGATCTGTAAGCATTTAATGGTCTAACCAAGTATTTGTATGACCCTCCCCCACACTGGACCACCTTCCTCACTATGTAATCCTAGGGGACTTGGTTTATACTACAAACTTAGTAAATTACTGTTCAGAATGGAATTTATCCTTAATCTTCAAAATTAGAAACAGATAAATTCATCTCAACTTTCTCAATAATTGTTTCTTTCCTTATAACTCCGAGTAGAGAAGAGTTAAAATTCTGATGGGCCTTAATTTTATAAGTTTCATTAAAACCCCTGAGGGTCATTTAATTTTATGAAGTTCGACGCTAATATCCAAATGCATTCCCTCTAATATAGTTTTGTACCCTTTATTCTAGAGACTGGGCTTCCATTTTTAACACATATGTTCTTAGCGCTTATGCTGATTTCACTGCTTATCTTTAAAATTGGCATATCATTGTTGTTGTTATTATTGTTATTATTACTATTGTGTATTGACCGAGTTGAATGCCTCATTTTCAAAGGATTGCTGTCAGAGTTATATAATACAAGAACAATGGGTGAATGTTGCTCATTTTAAACGTAAAATTATAAATCAATTACAGTGGTGGCTAAAACTCCTTCATGACATGTCACAATTTACTTCCAATGACATTTAAACCTATCTCACATGCTGAACAATCTGTAATAAATTATGATTTTTTTTTTTTGCTTCTGAAATGAAGCTATAATTATGACAGTCGAATTCTTGTTCTGGGAAATAAGGTGGCATTTAATTCCTTGAGAACAAATGACACTCACAAAAGAACAGTTAATTATTCTCAGCTGCAAAGGAAGGGAGGAGGGGAGAGAAAAATTATGAAAAAGAACATGGTAGCGCTTTATGTGAAGTGTCTATTAACTAATTCTTAACTAAGGCTGAACTACAATTGAACTTCTGGGGCTGTCCCTGAGCCCAGGTAACCCTTTTTATGTATTTTAATTCTCAAGAAAAGGGAAACAGAAGTAATTAGCAACCTGCAACTTTCTTTATTCCTTGCACATAATACAAATGTTCCCACCATCAGACTTGGTTCCAAGGATGCAGATCTATACTCTAACCCAGTTAAATCAGTTTCAGTGTGTGTGTGGGGGGGGCGGGGAAGGAAGCGGGGAGGGGAGCATGGTTAATTACAGATGTCCTAATTCAGATCTTTAATTGCTAGAGTCATCCAGCCCATATTGCAAAAAGAAAAGCATTGTAGCCCCAGTATTTTATTTTTGTTGTTGCTTGTTTCTGGTTTAAAGAACCAGTCTGCTGGTATTGGCTTCTCTCCCACGGCCCTTGCCTGTTCATTGTGGCAAGGAGCCTCAAGGCAATTGAATGTGCCAGCAAACAGGAGAGCTCTCTCGCTAGCCCTGACACCGTCAGCTGTGATGTTAGCAACCTGCTATTAGGGGCGCCTCTTTCTTTGACTCCTCTTTCTTCTTTGGGAGGAACAGATACTCTAGAGAAGGGCCCTGCTGAGTGGAATTCCCCATTTTGACTGCAATTAGGGGTTGTGACTTGATTGATTTGGAGGCTCTCGGCAATGGAGCAGGATCAACACAGTTGCACACAAAACAAGGCATAATCCATTGGGTTAAATTAACGTTAAATCAGAGATGATTGGATTAATTGCTATTACATTTTATCTTCCGTGCACATGTGCAGTTGGCAGGCTTTCAGAGCCTTTTAAAAATTATCTTGGAACGAGATGGAAATGGTACAGGTGCAAATGATTTGTGCACTGGGTCTTTCAAGTACACAGTGGGCTCATAAGAAGGTGCGGTTTTTTTTTCCAAATCATATTTTGGATGTGATTTACGAAAAAAAAAACACAACAACACAAAAAACTGCGCCGAGAATAAACTTGGCATCACTACACAGAAGCTATCGATCTGTTAAATGGCAAAAGGACCCTGTTGGCTAAAAGATAACTTGGAAAAGGAATCCCCTTTGCGTTGTGGCCTTGGCACTGTCCCTCTGTTCCGTTTGCGTCCCTTCCATGTTTTTCTGCCCTCGTGGGAGTCTGTAGGGGGCTGGAGAGCAATGCAAACAGATTACTTAGTGGTGGCACCTGACGCCTGGAATATAGTCGCCAAGAGCTACAGCCCTTCAGCAAATTCTTAACGGTAAAATGTTGACATATTGGTTGTTAACAGGATGAATCCGTTTTATAGAAGTAGTGTGGGATATGGGACTGAGACCTCAGTGGAATGATCAAATCCGGGCTACAACGCCAAGATAGCCAAAGGCTAGATCTCCTTAGGTCCTCATTTGCCCATCAGCCAGTGGCTCAGGCTCCCTGTCAAGCTGATGGTTTTATAAACACCTCGGAGTCACTTGGAGGAAAGATGAGGTTTTTATGCTTTAGGAAACAGGGTGAATCGACAGCTCTTTAAAAACAACCGTGTGGCCCTAGCTGGTGTGGCTCAGTGGACAGAGCCTCGGCCTACGGACCAAAGGGTCTCGGGTTATCCGGTCAAGGGCACATACCTTGGTTGCAGTCTCCTCCCCCGCCTGGGCCCCGGTCAGGGCTCATGCAGGAGGCAACCCATCCATGTGTTTCTCTCATATCAATGTTTCTCTCTGTTTTTCCCTCTCTCTTCCAGTCTCCCTAAAAATCAATGGAAAAATATCCTCCAGTGAGGATTAACAAAAAAAAAATACAATAAATAAAAACCACTGTGTGCACAGGTAATGTGGAGGAGACAAAGACTTTGTTCCTGGGGCTGGTCATCTTTTGGATCCACGCAGAGAAATGGGCACACGCACGATGTCTTCTTGTCCTTGGTTTGCTCCACTCTGCAGCAATGCCCTGCTCGTGAGAGCAAGCAGTGACCATCGTCAGCACGCCCCCTCCTGGGCAGTCTCCCTTCTGCAGGGTCTTGGCATTTCATGTGCTCATTTTTTGCCTGGTGTCCCTGAGCTCACTTGCTTGGCTTCTTCTCTAGTCCCATCATCCCCGCGGCTGGCCCTGTGTAGATGGGTGACGTTCTGCACTGGCCCTGGCTTGCTGAGCCTTTCTCTTCCTGCTCCTTGTGAGTCAGCATCCCTTGTTACCCTCATGGACACTGGTTTCTCAGCCTTCACCACAGGCTCTCGCTGGGTTACATAAATATTGTAAACTTGTGTTTTCATTTTCATTTGCCTCAAGGTCGTTTTGTATTTTCTATGTCATTTCCTCTTTGATCCATTGGTTGTTTAGTAGTAGCACGTTGTTTAACCTCCACATGTTTTGTTCAGTTTTCTTCCTGCATTGGATTTCTAGTTTCATGTGATCGTGGTCAGAAAATATGCTTGATATAATGTCAGCCTTTTAAAATTTATCGAGGCTCGTATTGTGGCCCAGTGTGTGATCTAGCCGGGAAAATGTTCCATATGCATTTGAGAAAAATGGGTCTCTACTGTTTTTTGGATGAAATGTTCTAAAACATCTATGAAGCCAAACGGGTCCAATGTGGCACTCAAGGCCATTATTTTCTTTCATTAGTTAGTTTGGTAATTAGAAAAATGAACCTAATCATAACCACTTTGTGGCCACATTGTCGGATCAGAGATAAGGTGTGTAAGGTGTCCAACACTTAGTAGGCAGGCAGTGAGTAGCAGTTATTAAGATTAGGTTGGAAACACTCCCCAAGTCCCTTTAGTGCGGAAGTTTATAAGCACAGCACGTTTTCACCCTTTCTCAGTCTGTATCAAATAGTCAACGTGGCCGCCAACACATTTACTGCTTTGAGAAGAAAAATAATATTCAAGTTGGGGTTATTTTTTTCTTCCCACATGTGGTTTCCCCTTAGTTCTACATGTGTGGCTTGGTTCTTGGATTCCACTCGGCTATTATGCAACATCCTGATGTTCCAAAGATGCTGTGTTGACGAGAGAAAGAGACATGAAGACAGACATAAGTAACACAGAGTCAAACCTGCGGTGGTGGCGGGAGATGAACTCCACCAGATGTTCCCCAGACGCCCACAGGCTGTGACTCACAGGTGGCCCCCGGTGCCATGCGCAGCGGCTGGGGGGTAACCTGTTCTCCCAGCTGAGTTTTCCATCATGGTTGGGCCAGAGCCCGGATTTATGAGCCGCTGGCGAGGTGGAATGCTCATGGAGAACTTGAGCTTTTACGAGAGGATCAGGGGATACTTTTAGGAATCGTCAGTGCCACAACTGCTTAGAAAGTTTATGCTTCGGAGCCCTTCCTCCTGCAAAGCTCCCCTCTGCTGACTTTCCCATGCTGCCTTGCCACAATCTCTGATTATGCCCCTGGATGGAACCCCGCTTCTTGACATGCTTTCTCTTGATCTTGGTCAGAACTTCTTTTCTCTACCTTTCTGGATGGATATGAAATTCCACATGGCCAAGCGTATTCCCGATTGATGGCAGAAGTCTGAAACCGCATGACTCAGAGAGCTTGCCAGTGGAAGTTGTCTAAGCTTTCTCTCCCTCAGGGGCCGTGACCATGGTCTTGTGCTAAGTGGATTGCACTTCTGGGTGTGCCTTTGAATGCTGATGAAGTGTGCTGGTATTTCTGTCTTGCATGCATTTCTGTTTTCTTTCTTTCTTTTTTTTTTTGACATGCATTGGGTCTGGAGGAGAAGTGGGGAGAGGTAAGTAGAATGAAAAAAGGCTCAAACTGAGAGGTAGTATTCACTTTCCACAAAATTCTGACATAGCCTATAGAAATGCTAACTTTCTCAGCGCCTGACTCCCCAGCCTCTGTTCCAGCAGCTGGCGATTTTGCGATGAACCTCCCTTTAATTAGTCAATTGGCGTCCACCTGGAGAAGGTCCGTATTTACTCTATCAAAATTGGACAAAAGCATGCGTGCAAAGGAATCAAGCATGTACAGAAAATCCAATTTATTTTTTACTGTATCCAGATAACAGAATACTGTATGTAAGACACATTCAATTGCCTTTGTATAGACAATGAATGTGTCACTTTTTTAAAGGGAGGCATGTTTTGGTTATTAGAATAAACATAACAGCACTTTAAGGTCAAGAATAGAATAATATGTTCAGGGAAGAAGAACAAAGTTCATAAATTCAAAGGAATGGGAATAACAGAGATGTTAGAGACTAAGAATAAGCAGAAAATAGGTCTTGTTCCGGAAGTGCTATCTACATGGGATGGCTTTGCTGACTGAGAGTGAAGGACGGGGCACGTGGCATGGAGGAGAATGAGCACACTCATCTGAAAAGGCCGCAGGGGATGGGAGGGTCTCCTGTGAGAGCCAGATTTCAGCGAAGAGGGGTGTTCAGTGAGGAAGCTCAGGATAGAAGGGTGTTTGCTAACGTGGCTAGGGCTCCCAGAGGAGACAGCTACACCATGGCGTGCATTTGCCTTTATTATTTGCCACATGCCATGTGCCAATATATATTGCAATATATGTGTGACTGTGTATGTTGCCAATCTGGGTATGTAAAAATACACACACACACCAGATCCTTACTACTTTGTCAGTTTATTAAAGCATAGTTTCCACAACCTCAAAACATTTGCAAAGGCCAGAAAATCTCTTTTATCAAGATACGTTTTTGACCGTAAAATAGTTAAATTAAAATGAACAAACTGAAAAAGAAAAATATAACTGAATATGGTACAAGATACTCTCTGGATAAATTATATATATATGGTGTAATTTATGTCTATGAATTTTCACATGTGTGTGTGTGTGTGTATACACACACACACACACACATATAAAATGATGTATAAATTATATATTTATGGTGTAATTTATGTCTATGAATTTTCATATGTGTATGATAATTCTGGACCAAATTTTGAAAAGACAGAAAGTAGAGGGAGCTGTGTAGCATCTATGTAGATTTTCTAGGTCGGACAATCACATGGTTTCTACTTTTTCTAACCCTTGGCCTCCAGGGTCCATCGGTGCCAATATCAGGGCCTCTCTGGGACTCTTGCTGCTGGAGGGAGTCAGGAGGCGGGGACGGTGCAGATGGCTGCCAGGATATTTAGGGGCTAGCCCAACTGGCTGGGGTTTTTTTTTTTTTTTTGGTCTTTTTCTTCTGCTTCGTATATTGTTTTCCCCTCGTGAGAAATGACACTGCTGATGTTGTTCTTTCTCGGCTGTTTACATGCTACACAACGTGCTGAAGTTGTCTGGAGGCGTCCATGATTAGGGTAATTATCCTCCCAGACACGGGGCTTCCTGCACCCGCCCTCGCTCCAAGGCGACAGCAGCAGGAGCAGTGCTGGCCCTGCACTCACACCGCCCAGCAGCCGGCGGGGCTGGCCGCTGCCTGCGTGCGAGTGTGCAAGTGAGGGGCTTGGGAAGAGGGGCTGGAGATGAGTCTTTCCTTACTACGGTGATGTTGTCGCCTAATCCACTGGCTCCCGGCAGTCCGTGAAGGCTTCTTAGATGAAGAGTAATGGGGCTATCTTACCGGGCAAGGGGAAAAACAGCTACTTAGCTCTCTAGCTAGGTAGGAACAGAAACGAGTCATATCCTAGTAGTAAGGATATGGAACCTAGGTAGGAACCTTTTGTGTGCAGCACTAACTCCTGTTTCCTGTGGAAAGTCCTCAGAAACATCCCCCAGATTTTATTCCCAATAGGGAACAAGGCTGCTGCTTGGCACAGAGGCAGGCCATTAAACGCAGAGAGTAGTTATTGAGTCAATTGAGTGCTATCTCGTCTCAGACGTATATGCCAGGGGAAAGACTAGCTCCTGCTTCCAGAAACTATCCAAAATAAGAGACAAGCACTTCTTTTCTACTGTTACCGAGAATGTGTTCTCTAAGAATGAAGAGGAGGGTTCGTTGGCCGAAAGACAGGGGTTGGATGCCAGATCTGGAAGGAAAATCAGGATGTACACAGGTTCAGAGAAGGAAGGCTCATGGGACAGGCCTAGATTTAACAATCGCCCAGCCCCTGCCGGATGACGTTGCAGTTAGGAACCAATGCTGAGTCATGAGTGTCTTTCCCCAAAATAGAATGGGCAGGGGCTGGAGCGAGGAACAGAGCAGAGGCTTAGGGAAGTGTTGCTATATAATACATTTCCACTCCTGTGAAGACAACTCAAATGGTCGGAACATATATGAAATGAGAAAGGAAGAGGGGAGATAATGAGCTACATGAAGGGGGTAAGGAGAGGGCGCTAATTACTGTGAAAAGGAGAAATTAAGTCTTGTGATTCTGTGTTGTTTTTCGAAGGCTTGAGTAAATGTTACTCCAGTGTTTAACAGGTGTAATTTCACCTGCTTGAGCTGGAAAGATTCCTGGAAAAGCGGTGCCTGTACTGGAAGGAAGGAAAGAAAAGAGAAAATGAGGAAATTGCTTTACTGTGAATGGCCTCCCTCTTCGGTTCTAAGGCTTTTTAAAAACTACTTGTGTATTGCTTTGTATTGGCATTTTTATTAGCACCACGCTCTAACCAACTGAGCTAACCGGCCACCCAGTATTGGCATTTTTAAAAGTTAATTGGGCATTGCATTGTTTTGTTGTAGTAAAGAATACCTTTCCCTATTTAAAAAAAGCTAGTGAGTGGGCTGTATGGTCTAAAGCTACTACATTTCCCGGTCTCTGTTAAGGGGGTAGCAGTTACCTGAGATCACCTGTGGCAGATGGGAAAGCATCCTCCCAGCGCCCTACTTGCCCTGTTTTACTTTTCCCTCTCATTGTCCTGCATCTAGTAGATACTCTTTCTTTTTTTAATCAAATATATTTTATTGATTTTTTTTTTACGGAGAGGAAGAGAGAGGGATAGTTAGAAACATCGATGAGAGAGAAACATCGATCAGCTGCCTCCTGCACACCCCCTACTGGGGATGTGCCCACAACCAAGGTACATGCCCTTGACCGGAATCAAACCTGGGACCCAACGCTCTGTCCACCAAGCCAAACCGGTTAGGGCCAGAGACTCTTTCTGTTGCCTCTCACACCTTCTGCTTCTCTCCATGCCCTGGGCAGTGATGCATCCTGAAGTCCCCCTGCCTTTCACCTGGACGTTGCATATTCGTTCCAAACACCGTCATTTGAGCATAAAACTAGGCGTTGGGATGACAGCTGTGCGCGAGACACTCCCTGCTTCGAAGTTGTCCCCAGTTTGGTTACAGAGCAGGACAAGTTGACAGTGTAAGTGGTAGTTTAAAGCAAAGAAGCTCAGGCATTTCCAGCAGAAATAGGTGCTGCCTCACCTCCCCCCCCCCCCCCCCCCCCCCCCCCCCCCCCCTTACCAGGCAGAGGTTCAGGGATGCTTTTCTGGAGAAGGAAGGGATGCCAAACTAGTCAGAGAAAGCAGGGTGGGGAGGGAGTGAAATGGCGTAGAGGCCTGGGTGAGCATGACACATTTAGGGAACTGGAAGGAGTGCAGGAAGACATATCCCCAGGAAAAGGAGATCATGGTCAGGCAGTAGAGAGCAAGTAGACAAGATCAGGCTGTGAGGGGTCTGTGTTTCATTCATTTGTCATGAAGTCATTCATCTGTTCATGGTTTGAAGTGTTTTTCATGCACAAAGTCAGAGACTACACACTGTATGTTTAAGGAAGATAAAATAATTTTAAAAATTTGTTGATGAAAGAGATCACAGGGGAGGTGTAGCTGGAGCTGGACGCAGAGAGGAGAAAGGGTTGGTACCCGACTAATATCCTCACCAGTGCTGTCCTTATGTCCCTGCTGTTCCCCAGACCCCGGCTACAGAACACAGCCTCTGTATTTATACGTCTTGTTAACTTTGCTCTTCCCTTGACTAAAAATGTAAGTGTCGGAAGGATGATGGGGCATTTAGCAGTCAGGATATGAGTCAGAGACTAAGGAGAAGCAAGCTGGTTTGGTTGAGCAATTTTCTTAAATGGTATATGAGAGGAGAATCTTGAATAGAGATAGGGTTGGACTTGACTTTATATATTAAGAACTCAAAAATGCCAGGCAGTGTGCACTCAGCAGAGCGTTAGTGCATTAGGAGTCAGAATCTAGTTGAGTTTCTGCAAAGTAACTCCAACCAAGAGATGAAAAATGAGGGTGTTCAATTTCTGCAGCATCAACTTTAGAAAAAAAAAAGGAGTGAGTAACGGGTGCAATAAAATGGACTAACTGAATACTACAACGGGAAGGAATTAGGAGCCAAAAAAGGAAAAGGGAGTGCTCAAAGATAATCTGATCCATGGCGAAGGGTTATAAACTACCATTTTAGCAATAAAGGTACTTTTGGACAAGGGAAAAGAATAAGAAAAATAAAAAGTAATTTAATACGAAAAAGGGGAGAGTGTGAAATATGAAACACTTGGCCTGTGCAATATGGAAAACACAGAGCAAAATTAAAATAATATATAAATTTTGACAGTTTCTACTTTCTAAAAAGCCATGTTGCCACAGCCTGGCTCTCACACTTCCTGGTGGTCCTTGCTCAGCGCCTTTAGGCAACCCCACTTACCCTTCCTCTCTTCACCCACCACGCCAGCCACTCAGTTGGATACGTTCCTGTGACATTTCAGGTACTGCTCTGCTTTGGGGGCATTCTGGGGTAAAAGAGAGTGCCTGCTCTTAAGAGAGGGAGGCCAGGGTTCTAGAGTTGAAGCGAAGTGCATGAGTGGAAAATGAACTCTAGAAAGAGGTGTGACCGTCTTCGTCTGGAACACATGTCCTGGTGTCAAAAAATCCCCCCCTGACTCCTTTGCATCTTTTCTCTCAGAGGCTTCCTCTACCTCAGAGGTCCTGTACTTCCCAGAGCAGCAGCAGCGTTACCTGGGAACTTATTAGAAATGCACATTTTCAAGCCCCATTCCAGACCTGCTAAATAGGAAACGGATTCTGAGTGAGGCCAGACATCTGTGTTTGGAGGATTTTGATGAATATTCAAGTGTGAGAGCTCCTGCTCTGTCTTTTGGTCCAGGCTATCCTGATCCGCCCCCCCCCCGCTATTCTGATGTTTGTACGCTTGAAGCTGTCCCAGAGGCTCCTTACACTATCTTCGTATTTTCGGATTCTTTTTTCATTTTGCTTTTCCGGTTGGGTGTTTTTTGCTTCTTCGCATTTCAAATCTTTGGCTTGATTCTTGCGCTCCTCTGGTCTGCTATTGGGTGTAATATTCTTTATTTCAGAGCGTGTATGCTTAATTTCTAGTTTCTTTATCATAGCATCGAGGGTCTCATTAGTTTTCGTGAAGCTCTCCAAAAGTTTATTGCAAGCCCTCAAAATTGCGTTTTTTAGCTCTATATCCTCCATTTCTGTCATGTTTTTTTGTCTCCGCATTTTTTATGCTTTCTTGGTGCACCCTCTAGTGGTCTTTGTGCGCAGTCTTGTTCTAGTTGAGCCTTGATTGTTGTAGTTAATACTAGAGGGATTTGACCACCAGGCCGACTGGCTGTGTGAATCAGCTGTGTCTGCCGCGGAAAACTTCTGTCCTCTGGGGAGGTGCTAATCTAGCCTTTGCCTGAGGCGATCCGGCAAATGGCTCTGCGCAGGGCTTGGGCGGGGCGGGCTCAACAGGGCGGGCGGAGGGAGCCGTTATGGTGCCCTCAGTCCTGTTCCCAGAGGCTCTGCTTCTCAGAACCCCCGGAACCGCTGCAAACCTCGGAGGGAAAGCTGCCTTCCAACTGATGCCAGACACTCCCGCTTCTCCCGTTTGGGTCCGAGTCCCCAGCGATTCGCCCGTATCTGGAGCTCAGAGTCTGAGACTCCCCCCTGACCGAAAACGACAACCGCGCTCTCAGCCACCAGCCCGCTTTGCGCGCGCACCTCCGCACCTGAGTATTTTCCACACTGCGCCTCCTCTGAGCCTCGGTGTGCTGTTATTTTTCCTTCTAGTTGAAGAGTCTCTCCTCAGCCAGCCTTCCTGCGGTTCTGGGTGATGTCCGTTCCGTCTTTTAGTTGTATTTTTGAAGTGGTTGTTTGCGGCAGCAGTCTGCGGTGTTTACCTATGCCGCCATCTTGCTGGGTTTCCTCCACATGCTCTTTCTCAATCCTCAAAACGACCTTCTAGAGCAGCGGTTCTCAACCTGTGGGTCGCGACCTCTTTGGGGGTGGAACGACCCTTTCACAGGGGTCACCTAAATGCATCCTGCATATCAGATATTTACATTACAATTCATAACAGTAGCAAAATTACAGTTATGAAGTAGCCACGAAAATAATTTTATGGTTGGGGGTCACTAACACATGAGGAACTGTATTAAAGGGTCGCGGCATTAGGAAGGTTGAGAACCGCTGTTCTAGAGCATTTCTTTGTTACTGGCCATTTCCACAAAAGAAACACCGAGGCTCAACTCGCTAAAGGTGCTTGGCCAAGGTCTCAGTGATAAGAAGTGTGAGAGCTGGGATTTGAATCCAGGTCTAGTCAATTCTAAAGCCCATGCTTTTCTTCTCCACAGGCTGTTTTCTCTGAGCATCGCCACCTTTTCTATCCAGCTTTTCATACTTTCGATCAATAGCTTTCCTCTCTTTTAGATCTACTGTATCTTATCCCAAAATATGTCTGTACTTGTCTACTCTTTATTGCCTCCTGCTTCCAAGAAAGAGCAGGAGGCTTGCTTCCAAGGGTGACTCTTCCAATCCCTGCTCTTTCTCCTCCTCTTCCTCCTCCTCCTCCTCCCCCTCATGTTTTTTATCTTTTCCTCTCCTTCATTTTCTTCTCATGAGCTCTTCTGATCCTGTTTATTTCTCCCCAAAATTGTTTAGTCTCTTTTCTTCTTTCCCCTTTAACCAGCAGACTCCCTTGTTCCTTCTTGTTTCATGTTCTTGCACTGAGTATTTCATCCCCTGGATTTGCCTTTGGATGACATTCAAACCTGAATCTCCATTCTTGGCCTCCTTCCCATGCTCTGAACCCGTGGATCAGGCTTCTTGTTGGATATCTTATTCAACCTCAGCTCAATGTGCCTAAAACAGCGGACTTCTCTCCAAATCTGCTTCCGATCGGGTTAGTGGTATCATTCTCCATCTCATCTGCCAGGAGGAGAGAAAACCTTGCACTCTCCCCTCTCTTTCACACTCTGAATCAAATCAGTCCCTACAATGTAAAAATTCTTCCTTAAACTAGCGCTCAGGGCTGATCCTCTTAGATATATTCCCCACTTAGATGATCAACTCTTCGAGGATGGACAGGATCTTATTCCCTACACCTAGCTCATTGCTTTGCATGTTATACATGCTCAGAAATACTAAGTGAATACATAGAGAAACCATGAAGAATAAAAAAAAGTAATAACTGTTATTCTCTTAGGAAGAGGAGAGAAATAGAAAATACCCTAAAGGTAAATTAAAATAATTTATTGACAGCCAGGGTGACCGTTAAAATGCTTGCTGAATTATTAGTCCCAGAGGAGCAAGAGGATAGAGACTTGAAAAACTTATCAAATAATGAATCAAAGGATGGTCCCTGTAGCCTCCTGTTAAGAGGCAGAGATATTTCAACATCTCAAGAATCAAGTACTATGATCTTTTATGAGACCAGCAAATCATCACAGGTCTCATAAATTTCCCTCTTCTCATTGTTCCAGAGGCTTAATTTAGGATGAGTCACTCCATAAATCTAGGCAAAGATAACTAATGATTATAATAACAATATCATAAATTATATAGTGCTTTTTCTCCAAAGGAAAACTGTGTGTAATTTATTCTCACAGTATTCCTCATTGGTTGCTAGGACCAGGGATCATTATCTTTATTTTCAGCTGCCCGGGCCTGGAAATGTGCCTACCCACTCATCCTCGCTGCCATATAGCCTGTGGCTGCATCTTCATGTTCACCCAGGCTTTCCTCTGAGTGAATTCCTACTCCCATCTCACCTTCTTCAGACTCCAAGTCATTGCTTAGTTTTTTTCCCCTTCTACTGTCATAGCACACTGCCAACCTTTCATAAGAAAAAAAATTAACTTATTATCTAACATATTCCCCCAGAAATTTAGAGAACCTAACCCAAAGGGAATAGAAAAGGTTAAAAAAAACTATGCAAAATAAACTGGAGGCCAGTTTTCTGGTAATAATTGCAATGCTACCTAACTCCTCTCCCATAAGAGATATTTAAAGTTACTGCAATTGCAGATTTCCTTTTTGGTGTATTCATTGCATTTGGTATATTCATAGACTAGCTTATTCTTTCTATTGGTGGTTAACTCCAATAAAACAGGAAATGGGCATGTTTTTAATAAATTCTCAGTCGCTCTTTATCGGATTATACACGATAGGAACTAAACACATAGTTATTTACTAAATGACTTGTTTAAGTTACAGGTTCAATAATGCTGTAACCATAGTGTTTGAGTCATCAGAATATGAATTCACATATTTTGATAGTAAGTTTATATAAGCAGAACTTTAGAATATTTCCCCCAGTAAAACCCTACTGATGAATTGATCTATGAACAATTTCCTTGAGAATATAATGGCAAAAAAATAATGCCCTGGATTAAAAAAAATATTTCTTCATGAACGCATATTGTTTTGTGTTTAAATGACTTCGTAAGATGGTAAGGAAAAGAGCTCTGGTATTCCTGTCTTTCCCTTCATAGATGGAGTTGATCATGCTTTTCATCCACCCATTCATTTATTCCACAAATATTGGTTGATTGCCCACTGTATGCCAGGAACTCTGCTGGGTGCTGGGTACGGTATATAGTGATGAACAAATCAAACTGTCCTATTCCTTGAGGATACAGGCATAAACAAGATACAGACATAAACAAGGAGGCACATTAAGGGATGCATATTTTCAGATTATGACGTGTTACAAGGAGGAATCCAAGAAAGCCTCTTTGAGGAGACACTGTTGTGGGATTGGAAGGGAAGAGTGACAGGCTGGGGGGCATGCAGATGAATGAGCACCCGGGAATGACCAGAATGCAGCTGAGAACCTGCAGAGAAGAGGGTGTGGGCTGATGGTAGTAGGAGGGGAGAGTGTTACAAAATGAGGGAGGGGAAGGAGGCAGGGAGAGCCCCTGCCAGATGGTGCATCATGTTCTTGTCCACGTGAAGGATTTGAGATGTTATTTTAAGTTCAAAGGGAAACTATTGAAAGGTTTTAAGGAGAGGAATAAATAGAGGCAAATTTTTATTTTCAAAGAACCACTCTAGCTTTTTTTTTGTGGGAGCATGGGCTGGAGAGGTGAGTAAAGTGCCAATTAGGAGTTCTTGAGTTGGTCCAGGTGAGCACATGTCACCGTGATCAACATAGAGGTGAACAGATCTAAAACATATTTTAGGGTCAAATCAGTAGGACGGATTGATGAATTGGATGGAGCCAGGGTAAGGGATAAGGAATGTTGTTCAAGACCAAAAGGACGAGCCAATAGACTTAGATAGAGTCTATTTATGTTGAATTCTTACCCCTGAGAAAAAAATACCTTGAATAACTATCCTGAGAAATTTGCCATTTATTTTATGAATATTTGCAACGATTCTGAGCATGTAGGGAAAAGTTTCTAGCTTCCTTTCCTGTGTGTTTTAGGGACTCATCCGTTAGGACAGTCACCTCATCTTGTGGTCAGTGTCAGAGTCTAATGACACTGTCAGCTGATTCCTTGATATTCAGCCCAAGTTTTCATCCGTCTAATGTGAGACAGTATATTTTATTTGAAAATGTAACAAAAAACCCAATATTTTCTGACCTGCCCCTAAAAATAAGGTAGGGAGCTTTCTTCTTTAAGTGAAATATGTCCATGCATGCAATTTTTAATATTTTAGTTTATTTTTTACTGATGCAGAAAGAATTGGCTGCTAAGAAATGAGTCACAGTCCTTACCCCTGTTTTTGTTGATGCAAAATATTCTTTAAAAGTCTGATTATTTGTTCACATAAATGATAACTTAATCATTCTCTTGAAAGAATGAATGAAGCTGATATTTAATGATAATTATGTTTTAATAATGACAGCTAATACCTACGAAGCCATTTCCGATAGGCTGGGCACTGTCCCAGTGCACATGCACTATTTTCCCAGAGTCAAACGGCTTATGGTGACAAAGCTGAGATTCAAACCCACTTTATCTGATGACAGAGCCCATGTTCAAAGCCATGTTCTCCTGTCTACCCATCCTTCCATTCCATAAATGCCAAGCATTTGTGTGCCAGGACTTTTCCAAGAACTGGAAATGTAGCAGTAAACAAAATGGACAAAATTCCTGCTTTCATGAACGTATTATATTTTGGGGTAGGAAAGGGTGAGCTACTGAAGCCTGGTCAATAACTACAGTATTCAGTGTGCTTGAAAATGATAAGTACTATGGAGAAAAATACATGCGAGTTAAAGGAGGTGTCGCAATTGGAAATAGGAAGGCATTGACATTTGAGTGGAGACAGGGGCCTAAGCTCTGTGGCGATCGAGGGGAAGAGCATTGCAAGCAGAGGGAATAGCAATGCAAAGCCTCTTTTCCAGAAGCTGCCTGGCATATTCGAGGACCAGCAGGGAGGCCAGTGAGGCAGCCATGGAAGGAGGGTGGGCGGGCAGTAGATGCTGTCCATGATGGCAGGCCAGATGGTCTGGTAGGATTTCTCAAGCCTGCGTACGTTTTTTTTTTTTTTCAAATATGTTTTTATCGATTTCAGAGAGGAAAATGGAGAGGAAGAGAGAGATAGAAACACCAATGATGAGAGAGAATCATCGATCGGCTGCCTCCTGCATGTCCCCTACTGGGGATGGAGCCCACAATCCGGGCATGTGCCCTCACCGGGAATCGAACGGGGACCTCCTGGTTCATGGGTCGAAGCTCAACCACTGAGCCACGCCAGCCCGGCTGTTGTTGTTTTTATGTATAAGCCATACAGTCACACATCTTGCACCAGAATCCTATTTGCCGTAGCATTAGGAGGTGAGCCTTATTCATATTGTGTTGGGTGTCCCCAGGAATTGACACAGTGTTGCTGCCCCCTGGGAACGTCAGCCTCACAGAGGAAGCAGGGCCGGCGGGGAAAGTCAGTTGTGTGACTGCAAGCTTGGTAGCCAGGAGTCAGATGGGTTTTATTCAACTTTGCAATGAGTCTGTAGACCCTTTTGTACAGAGCTTCGGAGCTGTGATTCTCCAACTCGAATGCGCCTCTTCATGACCTGGGGGATGGTGTTCACCTGCGGGTTCTGATCCAGCGGGTTCCAGGTGGGCCCGGAAAGGGCAGGTCAAGTCAGTGCTGCTGTCCCGGGGCCACGCCTCGAAAAGAAGGGCCTGCGGGTTCGGGAAACACGTCCCTCTAGTCCTCTCGTGGCGGTTTGGCTCTTCATCAGAAGCCCGAGTTAATTGGTTTAGATAATATCATCTTCGTTTACAAATGACGAAACCGAAGCTCAGAGGGGGGCGAGGACTTGGCAGAGGCCCTGTGGCCGAATGACAGAGCTGCGCCTTGAATGCAGTTCACTGGCTTCCAGACAACAGCTGCCCTGTTGGCTTTTAAGCTCTAATACCTAAAAGCATGCTAATTACTGTTTTTGGCTGGTGCATGCATGGGCACACACGCACGCACACACACACACACATGCACACACGCACACGCACACACGCACATGCACCAGGGCTGGGCGGGAGGGAGGGGGCGGTAATGAGCCTGCAGCTGCCCAGAGGCCGCCTTGGCACTGGTCTCTGGAAACGATCCAGCCCTCACCACAGGCCCTGGAAACGTCTCCCTCGCGTTTCACCAGCGCCACGCCGGCCCCACCTCGGGTGGGAGCATTTTCTTCCCATGTGCTCTGCACATGAGCTCAGCGGCGTTTCATCCCCCCTCCCCCCAGGTCATCTGGGCCCGTGCTTTTGCCCAAGTCAGAAAGTTATTTACTGTCAGGCTGCAGAGCCCTGCGCTCCTCGCCCAAGGAGAAGGCTGCTCCGAGAGATGAAACACATCGCTTCCCGCTGCGCTCCAGCTTGCTGGGGCAAGCAGGAATCTTTGAAGCATTTCCAACCAAATCCTCGGAGAGGGAAACATATTTTTTAGCTGCAGGATTCCAGGTTACAGAAGTGTGTCCCCCACTTGTTTACAAAGCAGCACAGCAGCTGTTCAGGGGCCCCCACCCCCCTGGACAGGCAGGCATTGGGAAGATAACCGCGCCTCCCAGACAGTCTGCTCTGCGCCCCTGGGGGAGACCTCGTCACCCCCAGTCACCAGCGGCTCAGTGCAGGGATGGCACTGAAGACAAGCCCGACTTTACTGATTCGGTTTGTTGTGCTGTTTTTATTAACGTTAAAGTAGTTATTGCACACCTCCTACATTCCAGACACTGCGCTGGCCACTGAGACTCGGTAGTGAAAAAATTCATCTACAGCTACCTTTATGGAGTCTATCTTGGAAGTCTACACAGGTTGCCTGATGACTAAGCCTGGGGGAGGTCATGTGCCCGCCTCCCAGGAATCCTCCTCTCTTTAGGGCAGTACCTGGATGTAGCCCACAGGCCTGGAAAGAATGGGTTGACTTGAGAGAACTTTCTTTGCTTAGATGCTGAAGCTTCTCTTTAGTTATTTTTTTTATTCTCATCATGCAAAAGGAACTTCTCTGTGTTCACTGAAAATAATTTAATGGCGGGTTTCATGTGTCATGGCACAATTTCACCCACTAGGGCAGTGGTTCTCAACCTTCTGGCCCTTTAAATACAGTTCCTCATGTTGTGACCCAACCATAAAATTATTTTCATTGCTACTTCATAACTGTAATTTTGCTACTGTTATGAATCGTAATGTAGATATCTGATATGCAGGGTGGTCTTAGGCGACCCCTGTGAAAGGGTCGTTCGACCGCCAAAGGGGTCGTGACCCACAGGTTGAGAACCGCTGCTCTAGGGGAAGGAGGAGCCTGGTAAGGTCATATTGTCACATATTTGAGTCCCACAAACTGTCAGCTCATTTTATCCAGACTTTTCTGTGGAACTTGCTTCAAAATAGAAAGCATTTCAGCCTATAGAGACTGGGAAGCACCTTCATGGGCATCATCGTCGTGACCCACAGGTTGAGAACTGCTGCTCTAGGGGAAGGAGGAGCCTTGTAAGGTCATATTGTCACATATTTGAGTCCCAAAAACCGTCAGCTCATTTTATCCAGACTTTTTCTGTGGAACTTGCTTCAAAATAGGAAGCATTTCAGCTTATAGAGACTGGGAAGCACCTTCATGGGCATCGTTGATGATCGTAACAGCTAGAGGATCCACTTAAAGTATCCATGACACAATACGGCTGCCGTGCCCATGTTATGCCAGGTGCTGGAAGTGTTTTGGAAGCATAGAGTCTGCTCAGTTCTCCAGGAAGAGACTCAGTTGCTTGAGAGCAGTGCTGTTTAGTGAATTTACATGATTGCAAAAAAAAAAAAATCCTTTAATGGAACTCTTTCTCATTTCCAAAAAGTGCTGCGTCGCGATTGCAGTAAAACATCAAGGAATCGAAGGGCTTACAAACCCGGGCTCCTGTGTCTCCGGATCTGTTCTGACTCAGTTCCATCGTAGATGACCGAAGTATGCAACGGCCATAAAGCAACAGGGCAAACACACAGAATTCTCCATTCACCTTAGTTCTTGCACTTTCGTAAACATTTATTGAGTCCCATGTCCCATGAAGTACCAGGAGCAATGGTGTACATTTACACGAATTATTTTATGTCCTTCTCACAACATTGCTCTCTACGGGTAGGTACTCTATTTATTGCCATTTTGCAGGTGAGGTTTTAGGAATCAAAGGGTTACAATGACCAGCCCCGGAGGAGGCTGTAAGAAGACTACAGAGCTGAATTGCATGTGGGTGTGTTTGACCCTGAATTTACATGATTGCAAAAAAAAAAAAATTCTTTAATGGAACTCTTTCTCATTTCCAAAAAGTGCTGCGTCGCGATTGCAGTAAAACATCAAGGAATCGAAGGGCTTACAAACCCGGGCTCCTGTGTCTCCGGATCTGTTCTGACTCAATTCCATCGTAGATGACCAAAGTATGCCATGGCCATAAAGCAACAGGGCAAACACACAGAATTCTCCGTTCACCTTAGTTCCTTGCACTTTCGTAGACATTTATTGAGTCCCATGTCCCATGAAGTACCAGGAGCAATAGTGTACATTTACACGAATTATTTTATGTCCTTCTCACAACATTGCTCTCTACAGGTAAGTACTCTATTTATTGCCATTTTGCAGGTGAGGTTTTAGGAATCAAAGAGTTACAATGACCAGCCCCAGAGGAGGCTGCAAGAAGACGATAGAGCTGAATTGCATGTGGGTGTGTTTGACCCCAAAGCCCACTCTTTAAACCACTCTACCTGAGGGCATGATGGCACCTTCAGTGGCTTTATAGTCTCTTCAATGTTTTGTCCATGGTTCTCAATAAGCACTGGTCAATGTTATTTTTGAGGCTCAATGTCAGAATGGGGTGCGGAATGGGAGAGTTGAGCTTTAATTCAAATTAAAAAAAATATATATATGTATATGGCCCAATGCACGAAATTCATGCAAGGGGCTTGGCCCTCACAACCCTGGCTTCGTCTGGAAGGTGGTCCAGAAGGTTGTTTGGCTGTCAGGTCTAATTAGCATATTATGCTTTTATCATATATATATATATATTTGGTACCTACTTGATCCCACTGTGACCTGCCATTTCTCTATACCGTTGAAATTCAGATAAACTAGGTTGGAGTCACCAGCTTTGTGTTCTGGTTAACATCTCTTCTGATTCCAAACTTTTTCTTCCTGCCTTCGCACGGGTTCTGTTTCTGAGGTGACTTGAATTTACTCCTTGCAATTTTCTTTTTTCTTTTTTTTATGGTTAATATTATTTTCCTTTTTAAAAAATATTGTTGACTTGCAAGTGTCCATAAGACATGTGACCTCACAAGACCATGTTTTTCAGTACTTTTCCTGACGGTTTGGGGGCCGCATTGGCAGTTAACAGTGTTTTGCTAGTATCCTGCTGGCAGTGGGTCCTCAAGCTCACTGTCTCCTCCCACGGCTCCCTAGCCTCGGGCACCCACAAGTGCACACACACTTCCTGCGTCTTCTAAAGGCCAAGTTTGAGTCCCGCTGGGATATCCTCTTCCCGCAGCTCCCCCAGGAAGCAGTGTCCACTCTCCTTCTCTGTTTTTCTTTCTTGGGAAATCTGGTGAACAAAATCCTCTCCATTTCTACACTCATAGGTACTCAACAATTTTATAGACATTGTCATTTAATCCTTAACAATGACTCTATGAATTAGATGATTTGTCGTCATTTTATGATGAAAACAAAAAAAGCCTGGGGAACACTGTGATTTGTCCAAGTCCAGTTGTCACTGAAGGAGCTGTGTAGGAAGTCTACTGAGAGAGGAGGAAGGGATTCTCAGTGGAGTGCTGTTGACATTTTGGGTGGGATGATTAGCTGCAGGGAACGGTCCTGGGTATTGCTGGGTGTCTGGCATCCCTGGTCCTCATGAAATGCTGTGCGTATGTGCTCTGGTCATGGTTGCAAACAATGAAATACCTCTATGCATACCCGAAGGTCACCATTGGGGAGGGGTGTCCATGGAGATGAGCAGATAATATCAGTGAACTGATGAATTCTCTCTCTTTTTTTTTTATGAATCAATTAGTTTGAAGGCTGGTGTGAATATACTAGCAGCCCCTACTAATGCTAAGATGGCATTATGAAGCAAATTGGTCCGGGGAGAAGAGAAGACAGTAGGAAAA
>NW_005370223.1:302410-320308 GCF_000412655.1 Myotis brandtii | reverse complement strand
AATAAATCCCATGGAAGGCCCAGATTACCAGGTCATCCTGGAATTAGGCTGAGGAGAAACCAAGACAACATGGAAAATAAGGCTAGAAAGTGGTGCTTTGGAAAGCACCGGAAGGGTAAGAAGCAGCGTTTAGTGGTAGAGAAGGGGGAAGGAGGTCTGGAGCTAGTCTTTGCTGGGCCACAAGTAACCGTGTAATCTTAGCACGCTCTCCTGACCTGCAGAAGGAAAGGATTGGATCAGGGATGGCTGTTTTCTTAGCCACGTTTCTCAGCTTGAGCACCTCAGAGGCGGAGTGTGTGTGTGTGTGTGAGAAATGCTGGTCATTTTGTTTACGAGAGTTCTTAGTACTTTGGATGTTGTGTACAGCTGAGCTTGCTAATGATTTCCATGTTTCTCAGCTGCTTCATCCTGAATCATCTTTATCCCTCGGGAGGAAGAAAAGTCCAAGTCCATGATTTGATTCTGTACATAAACCATAACCCTCAGGGCCAGACTCAAGGACTGCGCCGGCCTATTGGTTCCTGCGGGCGAGTCAAAGGGTCTACGTTAGGGAGTGCCTGCTCTTAAATGTTAGCAGTCAGATGTGCTCAGTGGAAACAGTCTGGCTAACTCGCAACAGATTCTCAGCCCTCTTGGCTGCCCTCCAGAAATCACGTCTGCTAGGATTTCTGCAACAGATCTGATAGTTGCTGACTCGGAGAACTTGTAAGCTGTTTGTGAATTCATGGTGAATGGTCTTAATTTCAGACACAGATTCTCATTGACAGTAATAGACTAGAATTTTACAAAATATGCATTGAAGGTGTGGACAAAAAAGAAATAAGGGGTTCTATTGAGTATGTAAGTGAAGCATTAAATAGTAAGCTCTCAGGGTGATCTGATCAGAAATTCCTAACTGGGCAGGTCATGGTGGGAAGCCAACTCCCAGACATACTACTTTTCAGTAAGAGGTTTATCTTTGCCTTAAACAAATCCTGTCCATTGGTTAGTAGTGAACACGTTTATGTAGACTAAGTTAATAACACCAAAATGAAAATTTAATGGCCTGGAGTTAAAATCACTCCTTCTATTGTCCAATCCACGGACCTATTGCACACAGACTGGCTACTCTTGAGTCAGTAGAAAAAACATCTAGTAAATAAAAACAAGAACAACAAATCAGGAGTGTCTTAATGCTTGTTCTGGTTATCTAATGTCATGTGCTAACCATCCCTAAATGTAGTGGTTGAGGATAATCTATTATTCTTTTTTCAAGTTCTGTGGGTTGACTGGGGTCAGCCGGAAGATTTGCGCTTGAGTTTCTCCCATCTGGTGACTTGACCAGGATGGCTCACCAATGTTGATGGTGACCACTGATGGGTTGTGCAGCTTGGATTGGTGACTGGGGCACCTCCAGTTGTTCTAGCAGCCTCTCCATGTGTCTTGAGTTGCTCACAGCCATGGGAGTTGAGCTCCCCAAAGCCAGCATTTCAAGACACAACAGCTGCAAGTCCCTTCTGGTCTTTCCTCTTTAGTCTCAGGATGTCACTTTAGCTGCTTCATATTGGCCAAAGGCAAGCCAGTAAGGCCAGCCTGAGTGTAAGACAAGGAAAATCCCGACCGCCTCTCCCCTTGCCCAATGATTTCTCTACCACTAAACGCGGTTTCTTCCCTTTCTGCTGCTTTCCAAAGCACCACTTTCCAGCCTTGTTTTCCATGTTGTCTTGGTTTCTACTCACAGCTGAATTCCAGGGGTGAGAATCCAGGTTGCATCTATAAGGTACCCCTGGTCATGGGGCATAGCCCCTCTGAGCCTCAAATTGAAAATAATACTATCTGCCATATAGTATGTTTATTAAAAAACAATGAGAAACTATGTTATGTGACAGTGCTTATTAAACCTATCAATATACGTACCAAGCTTATTTAGGTCACGTTAGGTACTTAATAAATAACAGTATTAAAAAGGTAGTAGTAGTAAGTTGAATTAATACATAAATGTGAATTTATTTAGGGGACTTACATCAAGATTTTTTTGTTGTTGGGGGGAACTATTTTGCTAAGTAATCTTACTTTTGCTCTTGATTTTTAAAAAATTGATATTAGTCTCTTGTTCAAAGAAATAAGAGCTTGGTTGCAGGTCAGTGTGTGCCATAAATATCTGTCTGGATAAAAAGATACGAAATTCAGAGAAATGCTTCACTTACATACTCAGTCATTGATTGTATAATAGTTGTAATGATAAAAATGTTCACTCTGATACTTTCAAACTTGAGTAGAATTTCTTTTACACCGAGTTCACTGAGTACTATGGACAAGAAAGGTTCCACGTTTCAAAATTAGATACTTTAGTTACTTGCATTATTAAAAAGAATATTTTATACCAAAAGCAGAAATTGAATATTTCTCTTTAATATTTAATAGCTGAAATGATTTAAGCTCAAATCTCATCTTCAAACTCCCAAAACACCTTGGCAAGATATAAAAACTTTTCATTCTAAAGAACATTTTAAAAAGTTATGAGTTAATTAAAACGGTACCAGTTATATTCTGAAGACAATTCCTTTGACATGTTTTCCTTCGCTGAAAAACAGTTGTTGAGAAGTCATAGTTTGAAGGTGAGATATCTGTTATATTTCCATTTTCCTAGTGAGCTATCAAGACCAAATAACTGAAAATTTATTACATTATTCAAATTTCGTTATTAGGGATGGAAGGGGATAAATCCCATGAAGTGATTGTATTTTCTTCCCTTTCATGGCAAAGTCGTTCTCTCTGTCCCCCTCTCCTCCCCTACCGCCGCCCTCATAATTTTGGGCTTCTAATGATCTCCAGTGAGAGTGTCAAATGTTTCTATGGTAATGTCACCTCTGAATCATAAGGGGGCTTTCAAAAACTGGTCAAGAATCCACATATCAGTTTTCTGCCCTCTGCCCAGGAAGGCCCAGAAGACAAATACCTCCATGAAATGAATTGTGAGGGTTTTAAAGGAACCTCCTACGTCGTTCATGGAGGATCAAATCCTCCTTGTGAAAATGCCCAACCCCCAGAGACACAAACCTATTGACTCTGGGTAGATAAGCATGAGCCTATCCGGCCTGTGTAACCGACCCTACCCTACAAGGGGTTGACTAAAAAACATCTAAGCCAGGGAAAACGGAAGTCTATTAAAATTCCTGGTCTTTATTAAGAAGACTCCTGGGTCTTTCTGTATCGCATCAGAGCTTAGCTCTAGGTTGTCCACTGATACTGTCTGGGACCCCAAGTCTGTCTTTCCAGTTGGTAACGGCTCATTCCGTTGCCTGCTTCCACTTGAGCTCTGCCAGTGGTTCTTGCCCTCCTGTGCCTGGCCTTGCCTGTGGACATGATACCCACACCTGTGCCACATACCTGGCAATCTTCGCCTTCACCCCAGATCCTGCTGACCTGAGCTCCCTTCACTGGAACAACACCTGGCCATTTCCCCTCAGACTAGTGAGAACCTTTTATTCCCAATGCACTGGCCAGGTGGGTTCCTCAAAGGGCCTGTTATGAGTGGCATCGTGTCCCACCCCAAATTCATATGCCCAAGTCCTCATCCCTGGTGCCTTAGAAGGTGACCTAATCTGGAGATAGGGTCATTGTAGGGATCATCAAGTTATAATGAGATCATCAGGGTGGACTTTTATCCAATATGACCAATGTCCTTAAAAGAGGGGGACATTTGGAGATAGACTCATATGCAAGGAGAATGCCAGGTGTCCATGAAGATGGCCATCTGCAAGCTGAGGAGAGAGCTTTTAGAAGGACAAAACCTGTGAACTCCTTGATTCCAGACCTCTAGCCTCCAGGCTGTGAGACAATACATTTCTGGTACTTGGTTAGGGCTGCCTGAGCAAATAAAACAGGGGCCCCTTCCAAGCCCACTCTCTACTCCTTTTCCTGGTTCTTCATCAGGACTCAAAGCTTCAAAGCCTGTGGGGTGACGATCACCCTTCCTGTGCCCGAGAGCGCGTTGCCTTCCACGTGGGCAGGTTGACTTCCACGTCCACAGCGAACAGCCTTCTGAGATGTTCGGCCTGTGCCTTGCACACGTCTTTGCTTTCCTGAAACCCACATTTCGGAAAGGGGCTCTGGGACTGATGTCCACATCTCTAGTGACTCGTCCGACCTGGCCTTTCACTGAGTACAGAGTATTCAGTTAATGTCTCCAGACTATCTTTCCCTCCCTTCACCCGCTTCCTCCTAACGGGAGTGAGTGAAAGCCCGTCAGCCATAATGCCCTCCAGCGAGGACAGTTGCCAGCATCTGGCCCTGCTGCTTTATCACGAAGGGCGACAGTTGGACCAGTCATGTCATCAGGGCCACACATCAAATGTCGCCGATTCCTTGCAGTCAGATACAATATTGTTTCCTCTGCCCTCCCTGGGAGCCAGTGGTCGGAGCCATAATTACTCCTGATGGCAGGTGGCAGGTCCACATTACATCTTGACATTAGCTTTCAGCTATTTTTTTTTTATAGCTGCCCGTGTGCTCAGTCAAATACCTGTCTGTCATCACAACCAGACAGGCCTTAATGCCTCTGCATTACAGAAGAGGACCTCGGCTCCCTTCCAGCCATTTATTATGGTCCCAGCGAAGCATTTTATCACACGTGCCTTACGCACAGCCTCCTCTCCACCAGCACCAAAATCTTCCAAGTTGGCAGCTTTAGTGTCTCCTGCCATTAATCTTCACTAGGCTGGCATCGCGGGGCAAGGGATGATTTATGGCAATTACCTGCTGGAGAGCAGAGCGCAGGTGAGCTGGGCTTCCGTGCATTTACCAGGCTCCCGCCCCTTCTCCCACAGCCAAGGAGTTCAACGTGCCTGCTTTGTTATGTATGTTTTTTTTAAATTTTATTTTTTAAAAAATATATTCCATTGATTTTTTACAGAGAGGAAGGGAGAGGGATAGAGAGAAACATCGATCAGCTGCCTCCTGCATACCCCCTACTGGGGATGTGCCTGCAACCAACCTGAAACCCACATTTCGGAAAGGGGCTCTGGGACTGATGTCCACATCTCTAGTGACTCGTCCGACCTGGCCTTTCACTGAGTACAGAGTATTCAGTTAATGTCTCCAGACTATCTTTCCCTCCCTTCACCCGCTTCCTCCTAACGGGAGTGAGTGAAAGCCCGTCAGCCATAATGCCCTCCAGCGAGGACAGTTGCCAGCATCTGGCCCTGCTGCTTTATCACGAAGGGCGACAGTTGGACCAGTCATGTCATCAGGGCCACACATCAAATGTCGCCGATTCCTTGCAGTCAGATACAATATTGTTTCCTCTGCCCTCCCTGGGAGCCAGTGGTCGGAGCCATAATTACTCCTGATGGCAGGTGGCAGGTCCACATTACATCTTGACATTAGCTTTCAGCTATTTTTTTTTTATAGCTGCCCGTGTGCTCAGTCAAATACCTGTCTGTCATCACAACCAGACAGGCCTTAATGCCTCTGCATTACAGAAGAGGACCTCGGCTCCCTTCCAGCCATTTATTATGGTCCCAGCGAAGCATTTTATCACACGTGCCTTACGCACAGCCTCCTCTCCACCAGCACCAAAATCTTCCAAGTTGGCAGCTTTAGTGTCTCCTGCCATTAATCTTCACTAGGCTGGCATCGCGGGGCAAGGGATGATTTATGGCAATTACCTGCTGGAGAGCAGAGCGCAGGTGAGCTGGGCTTCCGTGCATTTACCAGGCTCCCGCCCCTTCTCCCACAGCCAAGGAGTTCAACGTGCCTGCTTTGTTATGTATGTTTTTTTTAAATTTTATTTTTTAAAAAATATATTCCATTGATTTTTTACAGAGAGGAAGGGAGAGGGATAGAGAGAAACATCGATCAGCTGCCTCCTGCATACCCCCTACTGGGGATGTGCCTGCAACCAAGGTACATGCCCTTGACCGAAATCGAACCTGGAACCTTTCAGTCCACAGGCCGATGCTCTATCCACTGAGCCAAACCGGTCAGGGCTCAACATGCCTGCTTTGTTTCTTTGTATGTGTCTTCTTGCATTTAGCCCAGCAGATGTTAGTTGATTAATAAAGAAGTAGAAAAAGAGATTTGATCATCTTCGGGTTTTGTACAGACGGGGGAAGCCTGGCTGGCTGTTCCAAGCCGGGACGGACACTATTTGACAGTCCATTGGGTTTCCTTATTGTCTCTGCATTTTCAGAAACATCCGAAGGAAGTTCCAAATTGCACGCACCTGCCGCTTGCTGCATCGTGTGTTCCAGGTGCTGAAACCCAATCTGCGTGTAGCCTGTTTCATGTCCAGTATCTGGCTCCCTGGGATGGCAGGGGCCATGACGTGGCGAGAATGGGAGCGCGGGTTCTACCAGTGATGGAGAAAGAAGGGGTGGGGTGGAAGAAAAAGGGAAAAGCAAGTTCCTTTTTTTTTTTTTTTTTTTTTTGAGCAGAAACAAACGTGTTCCTAAAGCTAGCCCGTTGCTTTCCCACGACCAGCTGTGATGGCAACTTCTTGTCTGCTCTAAACTAAAAAGGCCCAGTACGTTTATGTCCCTGGCCTGGTGGGAAAGTGACAATTTTCAGGCTAGATGAATGGAATGATAAGTTTTTTTTTTTTTTTTTTTTTTTTTTTGCTTTTGTACCTGGGATCTGATTCATTCACAAGTTGGATGTCATCTGTAGGAGAGATCATGTGATATTAAGTTGGGTGTTTCATGGTGGAGTGGGTGGGGGAGTAGGTTTGATCTAAATGACTCCTCTCCATCTCCCCCTCCTCCTTTACCTCTTCCTCTCCCCCTCTCTCCCCGCCTTACCCTTTTTCCTCCACCCCCAGCCCCCACTCACTCTCTGATGAAGCCCCAAAGGGCGCTGTGAGCCACGCTGTGAGCCACGCTGTGAGCCACCCTGTGGGCAGGTCCACATGGCGAGGAACTGAGGGTGTCCTCTGGCCAGTAGCCAGGGAGGAGCTGAGGCTCTTTTACCAAAAACCTGCGAGGAGCCGAATCCTGCCAACAGTGTGAGCGTGGGAACAGATTCTCCTGCAGCTGAGTTTTGCGATGCCTGCAGCCCCCGCTGGTGCCGTGGTGCCGTGCTGTGAGAGACCCTCAGCCAGAGCATCCGGCTGAGCCACACGCAGAGGCCCAACGCCCAGAGCCTGCGATAGAAGTGTAGTTTTCACCCACTCTATTTGAGGGCAGAGACTACGAATATAACCTGGATCACTTAAACACACAGGAATCTTTCTAGAATTCTGCTTGCTATAGAGAGGACTTGGGGGAAACGGTCCGTTTGTGCTGGGATGCTGTAAGGAGTACTAAATGGGGCCGATGAAGAGGGAATGATAAAACATATCTAATGAGCCTGGATGGCACAGACATCGACCCCCCAGGAAGTAGCCTCGTCACTGAGCAGGCGCTAGAGGCGTGCAGCGGTGCCAGGGCCGCGGAGGCCCGAGCTGCTGGATTGCGGAGGGCTCAGGTTGTTCTGGGAGAAAAGGTGGGGCAGCATACGATGCGAGTGGAGCTCAGGGAAGAGGCGAATCATCAGCTGTGTACGTCCATCCTTTCACAGTCAGCAGGCCCATTCGTGCCTCCCACCTGAATGTCAGCCCTAGGCCAGTTCAGAGGAGCCGTTTTCGGGAAGTAGCAGCTGAATGACAAGGCACGGACCCTGGTGTGGGAGTAGGGAGGTAGAAATCCCTTATTGTTCTCCCCTTTGACTTCCGGAAGAGCTAGCCAGGAGTCTAAGGCTCCCAAAGCCCACCGTCAGCTGCCTTTTCCATTTACTGATCAGTAAGCAGTCCATTACAAGCCCAAAGGTTTTAGTCACTGTACCCTCTTGAAGCCAAAAGCCCAGGTTTGCTTGGACGTCCGTTCTTCAGTGTTGATTCGTTTGTGAATGCATTTCTACACTATGCAGGGGCCCGGGCAAAGGCAGGCCTTTTAAACATTCAGCTGTGTGTCTGAACCAGGGAGATCACAGCTGCTCCTCGCTTTTGATAATGCCAGGGAAATTGGCAAATAAATAAATAACTGGGGCCCAGCGTTCATTTACTAACTACCCCGATAGGTGCAAGCAAGCCACATCAGGCATATCAAAGGAAAATAAAAGCGTATTTTAGTAATAACGTGGTCTCCTGCAGCCTCCTGCTTAACTCAAGTGTTAAGTTAAAAGAGGTAAATCAGGGATTTTGAAGCACAATTTTAGACTTAGTCTTCTTTTTCCTCTTAAAAGAACAGGATCTGGGACCATTTCTATGTCAGCAGGATCTGGCAGATTTTCCTTCCTGTGAAAGGAAAGACGTTAACAATTATTATTATTATTCTTTTTAATCCTCACTCAAGGATATTTTTTCCATTGATTTTTAGGGAGAGTGGAAGAGAGAGGAAAAGAGAGAGAGAAACATCAACGTGAGAGAAACACATCGATTGGTTGCCTCCTGCACACGCCCTGCCCCGACCAGGACTGGGTTGGGGAGGAGCCTGCAACCAAGGTATGTGCCCTTGGTTGGAATCGAACTGGGGACGCTTTGGTCCTCAGGCCGATGCTCTATTAATAATTATCTTTTATTTATCCTTCAATTAGAGAATCTCTTTTCATGGAAGAAGCATGCCCATGTTTAGAGTGTTTGCAAGTATTTGAGGGACTTTGCATTCTCCATGGTAGGCCTGGGTTTTCAGTTTGGGTGTGGAAGACAGTGCTGAGCTCCTGCCCTGACCAGGGAATCTAACCTGAGACATGTGCTGGGGAAGCAAGAGAGATGCAGTGTCCCCAGGGACTCCCTCCCAATTGTCTGAGTATTCCCAGGGACGTCTCGGTCTGTGACCACCTGATATCAGGAAACAGACATCATAGAGATGGCAGTGGGCATGCCCATGGTCAGCCTTTATTTCCCCACTAGAGGCCCGGTACACGAAATTCATGCACGGGTAGGGTCCCTAGGCCTGACCAGCGATCAGGTCTGATCTGTGGGGCAACCAGCAGGGCGATCGGGGGTTGGGGGGGCCCGCTGGCACCTGCCTTGGCTGGCCTGGTGCTGTGTGCTCACTGGCCTCATCCCCCACCGCCATTTCTGGTCGGGGCCTGCAGGCTGGGGGCAGCTCCTGCATTGAGCGTCTGCCCCTGGTAGTCAGTGCACGTCATAGCGACCAGTTGTTCTGCTGTTTGGTCGATTTGCATATTAGGCTTTTATTATATAGGATGATCAGCCATGGTTGGTGCACTGTCCCTTCCATCATGTTGGACAGCTCACTGTCCTCAGGCTTCTCATCTCAGCCACAGATATTCCCCATCCTGGTAAGCGTTCCTGGGTTCATCATGATGGAAGGGACAGTGCACCAACCATGGCTGATTATCCTATATAATAAAAGCCTAATATGCAAATCAACCAAACAACCAGTCGCTATGATGCGCACTGACCACCAGGGGGCAGACGCTTAATGCAAGAGCTGCCCCCAGCATTCACTCACTTTAAGGGCCCGTTTTGTTGGCATCTGGCAGAATCACTATCAACAGGGATGTGCCTAAATATATCCGTGTTGACTTCTCAACTCTCTCTATTCCTTTGCTTGGGTAAACCTTTGGAAACTCAAACACCTCATCAGCTCTTGGCCAAAATGATCATCAAAAGAGAGAGGAAATCTTATTCATCATTTTAAGAGAACCTGGAGGCAGGCTCTGGATTCAGACCTGATCACCACCACCCGGCCCCGCTGTTGGCCAGGGAGGCGGAATCAGTGGCAGCTCCATGGTGCTTCAGGCAATCTCTTCAGGAGAGGGCTTTGTGAAGAGCGAAATGCGTATCAAGTGTAATCACGGTGAAAGGATGCCATGTTCAAGGTGAAAAACATCAGTTCATATGCCTCCTCTGGCACATAAGCCCCGCGGACTCTGGCAATCATAGGTAGGGACATCTGCTTTCTACATAAACACCTATAGTTAGACTCCGGAAAAGCTTGAAGCAGTAGATGCCTGAGTCCTTGTGGGACTCATCCTCTGTTAACTGGTATCTGGTTGTGTTGGGTGGAGTAACAGTTTGACCACCATGAAGTTTTCAGTAACCCTGGTGCTTGCAGCAGCCCTGGCATTGCTGAGTAGAGAGCAATTATGCTTCAGTGGAGGGTGTGCTATCTCTCCATGCTTTTCTTTCTTGTTTTTTTTTTTCTTCTTTGCTTTGGGCCATCATGCTGGACATGCTAATGGGTCTCTTGTTAGACAGAAATTTAACCACTATTGCCCAGTGTCCTGCTGTGAATGTGGAAGGCCTTGAACACTTTGCTGCTAGACTAGGAACCAGTGCATCATTGTGGTTAAGAACATGACCTCAGTGTTAGGTGGACCTGTGTTTGAATTCCATCTTTGACAGTGAATGGCTGTGTGACTTTGGGCTTGTTAATTAACCTTTCTGAGGGTCAGTTTCATCACTTATAAAACAAGGACTAATGTAGTAACCCACTCTGTAGTATTAGCATGATGATGATGATGAAATAAGATGCTTAAAAAACTTAGTATAATATTTGGGTATGTAGTAAATACTCTATTAGTAATAATCTTATTTTATTTATTTATTTATTTATTTTTTATATTATTGATTTTTTACAGAGAGGAAGGGAGAGGGATAGAGAGTTAGAAACATCAATGAGAGAGACACATCGATCAGCTGCCTTCTGCACACTCCCTACTGGGGATGTGCCCACAACCAAGATACATGCCCTTGACTGGAATCAAACCTGGGACCTTTCAGTCCGCAGGCCGACGTTCTATCCACTGAGCCAAACCAGTTAGGGCAATAATCTTATTTTAAATATGACTAGGAGCAGATGGAGAAAACGTGTGGGTTTCTTTTACCTTGGAACTGTCAATAATTCTTTGATTCCAAGTAACCTTTGATTGTAATATCCTCAAATTCATAACTCTTGGGGAGACAAAAACACACAAACACATTGCACCAGTCATAAAGCACATCTTGATTGCAGGTATAAAAGTATAAAAAATGTCTTAGAATCACGTAAATGTGACGTATCAAGTCTGAGAGGTACCTGACCAAAAAGACTTTGCTCAGATACATCCAGGATAATACCCGAGGGAACGGAGCCTAACGGAAGACCTTGTCTGTGTGCGATGTGCCCTCGCTCATTCTGTTTCACACACTTGGTGTAGCAGAAAGAACACGAGCCCGTCCTGTTTATGGATTCTTTCTCTTGACGAGCCTCACTTTTTCCGTCCACTAAATGGGATACTGCCCGTTTCATAGGGTTGTTGTGAGAATTAATTAAATGAGACAAGATAGACAGGTCTCGCAGCCTAATTCCTTATACAGGAAAAGAACTCCATATAATCTTGTCTGGTTCTTGTTGCTTTCACACAACAGACTGTGTGCTACACCGATTAGAGGCAAATGACTTGCACCCGAGGGAAAGGCATGGGATGACATGGAGCATAATTGAATTTTTAAAAATTTACAGTGTTGAGAATTCTTAGCATGCGTTTGGCCAGAATTCACTGTGTCATGAACACCGATGGGATAAGCTGGCTGCAAAGCCCCCAAATTAATGATGCTAGCTGATGGGAGATAGCCTAGAGAATGTGTTTCTGGAAGGGTCTACCTGGGATCAGCAGAAAGAGGTCCCTCTGATGAAGTGATGATTTTATAAAGGCTCTGAGAGGCCAACACAAACATGAGAAATGGCATCTTGCTCTTCCCAGAGAGTCAGACTTTTTATTCATTTGTCCAGCTGTCCTATATAATAAAAGCCTAATGTGCAAATCAACCGAACTGTGGAACGACCAGTCACTATGATGCACACTGACCACCAGGGGGCAGACACTCAATGCAGGAGCTGCCCACAGGCCCCAGGCCAGCCAAAGCGGGTGCCAGCGGGGGCCCCTGATCACCCTGCCGATCACCCCACAGATCGGCTCTGATTGCTGGTCAGGCCTAGGGATCCTACCCGTGCACGAATTTCGTGCACCAGGCCTCTAGTTATTTTATCAAGTGCTTCTTTTGGGCAAGGTGTGCTGCTAGGTTTGGTATACATGAGTGGATAACTGAGACATGGGGCCTTCGTCCTATGGAGCTTGAGCCTAAATTTGGGGAAAGTGCCATGAAAGGAAAGAGCAAGACGCAAGGAATCATAGGAGAAGGTGGGATGATTAAGGAAAGCCTCTCAATGAGGCTGATACCGAAACTGGAAGAAACCAGCAACAAACCCCATAGGTTCTAGGCTGAGGGAACAACGTATGTGAAGTCTGTGAGGCAGGAAAGAGCTTGATATGCTTTAGATCTGGAAGAAGGCCATTGGGAAAGAGTGTGGTGGCCAAAGGGATAGTCCTCCCTCAAACAATTGATTTGCTTATTGCTGCAGTAATATGTTGAGGTGAATCTAAAAGAATAATTATCATCTGGCCCAAATACTTGAACTTCCAGGGAGAAGACGCAGGAGTGAGATATGTAAGGAACACACAGGGCGATGGGTCATCCTTCCCCCCTTTCTCTCATGGCACTGCATGTTAACATGTCCTACGTGTGTCAGCTAGGCTGCAACTCAAGCAAACGTTGCCTCTCCAGAAGTGGGGGTTCAGAGCGTGATGCAAAGGCTGGTGGGGTTTGGTCTCCCCCAGCTGCTCATGGTGTACCAGATCATCCTGGAAGCAGTGAGCTCAGAGCCCAGCAGAGCCCTAGCTGGTTTGGCTCAGTGGATAGAGCCTCAGCCTGTGGACTGAAGGGTCCCTGTCAAGGGCACATGACCGGGTTGCAGGCTCGAGATCCCCAGTAGGGGGCGTGCAGGAGGAGCCAACTGATGATTCTCATCATTGATGTTTCTATCTCTCTCACCCTCTCCCTTTTTCTCTGAAATCAGTAAAAATAAATAAAATAAAGAGCCCAGCAGAGTTTGAGAATTTCCCCCCCACTAACAGGGTGTTTAAAAATAGTTTCTTTAGATTTTCATTGAGGAATGGGTGCATTTCTTAATAGGTCTGAATGTTTGTGTCCCGTCCCCCTAAATTCATATGTAAAATCATAATGCATAATGTGATGGTATTGGAGGTGGGGGCTTTGGGAGGTACTTGGATGGTAAGGGTGGGGCCCTCATAAAGGGAATTAGTGCCCTTAGAAAAAAGAGGCCCCAGAGAACTTGTTAGCCACTCCCACCAGGTGAGGGCACAGGCAGATGGCACCAGTTAGGAATGGGGAAGAGGGTGCTCACTGAAACTTGACCATGCTGGTGCATTGAGCTTGGATTTCTTGGCCTCTAAAATGCTGAGAAATAAATTTATGTTGTTTATAAGCTACCCAGTTGGTGGCATTTTGTTATAGCAATCCAAATTAGATGAAGATAATAGGTATTAGATAAAAAGGTCTATTAAAAAATATGTTTGGGAAATCTTGGGGGATGGGGGTGGTAAATAATTTTAACAATTACTTTATTTCAGGGCTTCCTGGAGCCTTTCATAGACTTGAATTTCCTCAAATATTCTAATGTATGTTTATATATCTGTTAGGGCAGATAGCAAGTAAAAGAAAGTGTTTAAGAATGATATTTAAATTAAAAAAAATAAGATATCGAGAAAAGACCCAATTTATTTAACACATGCCAGAATCAAAATCAACAGCCTTAGACCATTTGGAGTGCAAAGCAATTATATTTCACAATATAAGAAATTAAATGGTATGAAATTGAAGTTGAGACATTAAAGGAAACTGCAGTTTTAAATTAATTCCCTTCAGAAATAAACTACACAAGTCCTGGTCAGCAAGATACATCTCAGTGAGTGTGCGAATGCAAAGAGATCGCTCCTGTAACCGGAACCCCGGATACCTCTGTAAGGATGGGTATTTTGAGGGAGACCCTATAAATAAACACCCTCCAGGAAAACAGGATGAATTGGACAGCAAGGGAGATGGAATTATCAAGAGAGAGGGTGGAGTTGAGCCATATGGTTAGTGTCACAGCGGGGCGAGCCTGTCAGGGGTGGGCACATCCAGAATGCAGGCAAAAGGGGACTGTCCCGAGGAAACCACGTACGTTCTGCCCACAGGGCCGTGGGCAAGAATCCGCTCAGTGACTGACACTTGTGCTGATCGGAGGCAACACTGGATGTTGCATCGTGTCCACACAAAGCTGATTAGGATGGATGGGAGCCTTCTCATGCCCTGAAAACATTCAACCCAGGGCCAAAGTGCCATCCTCAAGAGTGGCTTCTGTTTTGCAATGCACATGACTACATTTACCCGACTGCTTAGAGGCAGCTAAATAGAACTTCTAAGAGATTCCTCTCAGAAGTCTCCCTAGAGCTACCATTAAAAAATAATGTTGGTTATATTAAAATGGCAAGCTTTCTGGGTCAGAGGAAACACAATGTTAAATTTAGATATC
This sequence comes from Myotis brandtii, assembly GCF_000412655.1. Taxonomy (NCBI): domain Eukaryota; kingdom Metazoa; phylum Chordata; class Mammalia; order Chiroptera; family Vespertilionidae; genus Myotis; species Myotis brandtii. The sequence continues at coordinate 305,966 of NW_005370223.1, read as the reverse complement.
TTTTTTTTGTCTAGGCAGGATCTGAATCTTGTTGCTATGACTAGGTTAGAATTTGGTATCAATATTGGTGAAAAGACATTGTTTGCCCTTAGCTTCCCTTCCCATCAGCAGGACATAAGCATGGTTACAATAGACTTGGAAGTTGACCATCCCTCCAATCTCTACCATGCTTGCTGCACGCAATGCTGATGGAAATGCAGCGAGATATCTTTAGAAAACTACAAACAAATGGCATAATTGGGTTTTCCAAACTAAGCCGCTTGGTCGGAGGCATATTGATTTTGATGCCATCCATTCAAACGTCTGTCGTGAAAAGCAGGAAAAAGTTTCTATGTCCTTCAAGCTTTGCTCTGCTCCCTATATTCCCACCTCCACTCACTGTGCTAGATGTGGCCCGTACGTGTCCAATCACCTACCCTCCGAGATTCTTGAGGAAACCTAATGGGCTTGGCATCGTGGGTGAATTAGCCTCTCTCGCTCACACATTACAATCTTTTAATGTTCTGCTGGAAGCATTACTTAAAGTTTTTGCACAAAAGAATAATTATCACAGTGATGGGTGTATTATAATACAAATGACCTTAATGTCGTGTAAAAATGTATATGCCTAGGGGAAAAAAATCTTGTTTCAAATCCTAATAGCAAAATTGATATTGTGAAACAAGGTATTTTATAACATAATAATAGATTAATTTCCTTACAACATCCTATAAACAGTTGCTAAAATTAAATCATCCTTTCACTAGTAACAGTGGTTTAAAATATCGTGCCTAAAATATTTTGTTATATTAAGAGTATGTAATGTCTGGCATATTTTCCTAGGGACTTGAGTAATTTTCTTTTATATACAGGTAGCAATACATTTTTTTTTAGCAGCAAAGTATAGCTCTTCTCCTTGGATTTAGAATTTTGACACATGTGGTGCTCAGAGGTGGATCATGTTCTTATAGTCCATTTCCCCCCCTTCTAAGCCAGTGATGGCGAACCTATGACACGCTTGTCAGAGGTGACACGCGAACTCATTTTTTTTGGTTGATTTTTCTTTGTTAAATGGCATTTAAATATATAAAATAAATATAAAAAATATACATCTTTGTTTTACTATGGTTGCAAATATCAAAAAATTTCTATATGTGACACGGCACCAGAGTTAAGTTAGGGTTTTTCAAAATGCTGACACGCCGAGCTAAAAAGGTTCGCCATCACTGGTTTAGTAGGATGTAAAGTACTCAAAGTGGGCTTAGGTAATGCTCTGTGCTCATATACTTTAAGATAATAAGTTGTGCCCTGGCTGGTTTGGCTCAGTGGATGGAGCGTCGGCCTGTGGACTGAAGGGTTCCAGGTTGGATTCCGGTCAAGGGCATGTACCTTGGTTGCGGGCACATCCCCAGTGGGGAGTGTGCAGGAGGCAGCTGATTGATGTTTCTCTCTCATCGATGTTTCTGACTCTCTATCCCTTTCCCTTCCTCTCCGTAAAGGAATAATAAAATATATTTAAAAAAAGATAATAAGTTGTGTCCTGGAGTTCGGACAGGATGGCAGAGCAGTCCTGGGTGGTGAAATGTGTCTCTTCTGTCTTCCTTGTCTATCCCTTTTCCTTCTGTTCAGGAAACCGTCTCCCATACTTCCTTGCTTATAAATCCTTCTGGTTGTCAGCGGCACATGGTTTTAGCAGGCTTTACCCAATTTACCTAACACTGATGCTCCTTCAGTGTTAGGTGGATTCTATACTTGTGTCTGAATAGAAATCTTAAAAATTCACTTAAGCAGCACATAGCCACACATGGGAGTCTGGGATTCCTATTTGAGTCTAGATAATTCCCCGACTCTAAAAGGTAAAAACAGAACAAAACAAAACAAAACAAAAAACCCCCACAACGTTCTGAGACTGGGACCTGGTTTGTATGTCACTGAACCCAGTAATTTGTCTACATTGTGGAGGGCCCCAAAATTGTGGACTCCAGTTACAGAATTAATAAAACTTTTGAGAAGACGCTCCAGAAATTTTGAGAAAAGTATAGCTCCCTTCTAAGTTATGAAATCTATATGTTCTCCATTTTGCATTTCCAATGTAGGCATCTAAGATTTTTGGTCTTGAATTCCCCATTGAGCATGCTTTCTTTCTTTCTTTTTTTTTTTCTTTCTGGCTATTCTATGTTTAATTCCCCGACTCTAAAAGGTAAAAACAGAACAAAACAAAACAAAACAAAAAACCCCCACAACGTTCTGAGACTGGGACCTGGTTTGTATGTCACTGAACCCAGTAATTTGTCTACATTGTGGAGGGCCCCAAAATTGTGGACTCCAGTTACAGAATTGTAAAACTTTTGAGAAGGCACTCCAGAAATTTTGAGAAAAGTACAGCTCCCTTCTAAGTTATGAAAGCTATATGTTCTCCATTTTGCATTTCCAATGTAGGCATCTAAGATTTTTGGTCTTGAATTCCCCATTGAGCACGCTTTCTTTCTTTCTTTTTTCTTTTTTTTTCTTTTTTCTGGATATTCTATGTTTCCGGGGAGTGGCTTTATAAAAGTGCCTGACGGAAACAATAATAAAGAATTAATGCTGGGGGTTCTCTACTTATTCTTTATTTCCAACCTGAAATCTAGAAGTCATTGCTGTTTTACTTTGAATTATTCAATTCCATTTGTGTTTGTAAAGCAGCAGCTGTATATCCAGCCCTTAGTGGTGTGAGTCCCCAAAGGCATCCCAGCAAGGTCTCTGGGAATTTACAGTCAAGTTGGGAGGCAAGACACTTACATTAAAGAACCAAGAGATCGTCACTATAATGTGATACCAACACATAATACAGTGACTTTAGTCCTCCAAGCGAGAATCGTGTACCAGCAGTATCCGCATCCCCTGGGAATTTGCTAGAAATGTAATCTGCATTTTAATAAGGGCTGCGCATTGAAGTTTACGAAATTCACATATAAACAGTGAGCACCGGGGGAGACTGGCTCTGACTGTGGTTGGCGGCGACTGGAGCTGTGGGAAAGGTTTTGCGGAGGATGACAGAGGTGCTCAGGAGGAGGGTAGAGTCTGGGTCACGGGGACCAGTCCGTCTTCAATTGTCACCCGCAGGAAAGCCACTCGCCAGGGGTACTTGCTTACAATTCGGATTCCTGAACCTCTCGCCTCACTCCTGATGGAGGGAGAATCCATAGGGTGGGCCCTAGAAAAATGTGTTTTTTAACAAGCTCCACAGGGAACTTTCTAGACTGAATTTGAGATGCCAAGATGAAAGGGAATGCGTTCAAGGCAGGAATGTTTGCACATGGAAGCCTCGCCTGTTTCGTTGGCGATGTCTTTCCCTGCCGCCCTGGCCCACATCGTTTCTCATCAGTCCCCATTCTGGTTTATCTTCCTTACTGTGGCTGGAGGGAACCATCTGAAAACAAGACAGCACACATCTCACCAATTGCAAGACTCCGCTGTTCCCTGATAGACTGCATATAACACAGAGCACTATTTCTTTCCCTTCCTTCTTACCTTCCTTCCTTCCTTCCTTCCTTCCTTCCTTCCTTTCTTCCTTCCTTCCTTCCTTCCTTCCTCC
>NW_005370223.1:292262-301238 GCF_000412655.1 Myotis brandtii | reverse complement strand
TAATTTTTATTGATTTTTTAACAGAGAGGAAGGGAGAGAGATAGAGAGTTAGAAACATCCATCAGCTGCCTCCTGCACATCTCCCACCAGGGATGTGCCCGCAACCCAGGTACATGCCCTTGACCGGAATCAAACCTGGGACCTTTCAGTCCGCAGGTCAACGCTCTATCCACTGAGCCAAACCGGTTATGACAACACACCTACTTCTTTATTGCCTTCCTCTCCTGTTTCCCCCTTTGACCATATTTAACTTTACTGTCAGAAATTTGATTATAGTCTCCCACCCATAGACTCTAATGTCCATGGTAACAGATCTCTCTTTCCCTTCTCCCAACCCCTGCCCAAACATTGACATTTTCTCACAACAAATCAAAGAGATGTTGAAATCTGTTCACCTAAAGTCAAGGATACATTTATGATTATGTTCTTTTTTATTATAAGTGTTTTATTATATGTGTGTTTTTTTTTACTTAGTTCTTTTTATTATAATTCAAACACATTGTCAACATAGCCATTTTCTTTCTGCGTTCAACACTCCACACTATGGACAAGGTCTCCAGGATGAGGCTCCCACTCGGTGGGAGGCCGTACGTGATGGTGGCCACAGCACGGCTCTGCCTCTGAGGAGCTGTGTGACCTTCCTCAGCCTCAGTGATGTTTCTGATTTGTAAAATGCAGACAATATCTACATTGTGGGTTTTTTGTGGCAATTACACGAGAAATGCTTTTAGCAGAGGGCCTGTTATGACGGAGGAGTTCTATCAAAGGCAGCCAATAGCGTCTTTTAGGACATAAATCTTTCAGCGGAGGAAATGAGTGCACCAGATGCTTCACTTTTAGCAGAAGAAGAAAATTCTCAGTATCTGATGATAAAGAAGATGATGGTGGTGATGACTCCAGCTACCACTTCCTGGAGCATTCATTCTGTGCCACTGTTTGCTTCCAACAGCAGCCCTGTCAGGGCCCATTATTATTCCCAAAGGCTCAGCAACGTGCTCAGAGTGGCAGAGTCCAGACTCAAAAGTACTTGACTGTGAAGTCTGTGCTTTGGATGTTTGATAACCCCCAACACTTGTCCATGCCAGGTCAGCCACCACTCTTGGCCAGCCTGTCCACACGATCCATCTGGAAGGTCTGTGTTACACCCACAGTGACGCAGCTTCCACGCCTCCGTCCATTAGTCCAACCCATTTTTTTTGATGTCTTATCTCTCTGCTCCTTAGCTTCAGTTTGCTTTACTATGTAGTTGCTTTATAAGCATGCTAAGATAAATAGTTGAAACATATATAAATATCTCCTGATCCAATTCTGTTGCCTACTGCCTTCATTCTCTGATAACTATATAAGTGAAGGGAGAGGAGGATTCAGAGATGATTTCAAAGGTTTAATCCTGGGCAAATAGATGAGGTGCAATGTGGAAAGTTGAGAACTAAAGGATGGATGATATTTTTTTTTGCAAGTGAAGTCTAAGGTCAGAAGGCATTTAAGAAAAAACTGATTAATAAACACACACACACACACACACATACACACACATGGTAGATACTTAAAAAAAAGTTTCATTTTGAAGAACTCAAAAAATTTGTAAATTCAAATTTCTGTACATGAAAGTGTAGTACCACCGTATACTGAAGCAATGTACTATATTCGCCTTTTGGAAATACTGATATTAACCACTGAGCATATTTATAAATATATATTTTGAGGAGAAAGTGTCAGTGTCAAGGGGGTGGGGCCTAAAACATTGTAAATACCATGCCATTTTAATTGGACATTTTGCAACAAAAACATGTCATTTTTTTTTTCAAAATGTTTTTTGTTGTTTGTTTATGAAGTTTACATATCTGATATTTATAAAGTGCTTTCTCACTATAGGTTCATGGACCCTTGTCATCCCAGCATGGAGAAAAGATAGAGGACACGTGGGCAAATCCCTATCGCTCAGCTAACCTGGGGACATTCCATGACCCTGCAAAATTGGAGCTTCCCATACAGCAACTCTTTGAAGTTGAGATCAAGTCCTTAGTTCCCTTGGCCCAAGCATGTCAAACTCACGGCCCGCGGGCCGCATGTGGCCCGCAACGAATTTTTTTTTCGGCCCAGCCAATATAACGGTATGTAAGAAACGTTTTAATAAAAATTTCATAACTTAATTTTTACAATATCCCGTTACACATAATTATTAATAACGAACTACACGTTCGCTAATGACTGATTACTATAATCGTGTTGCCTTCATTTCCCTTACTTACCTTACGCGCAGGCGCACCATTTCTCTCCACTAACACTAGCAGCGAATATTTTAGCAGCCAATGGCCACGTCGTTAATCTTGAACTGACTTGTTGGGTGTGCGCAACAGGAAATATTTTGCTTTCAGAGAACAAGAAAAAATAGGTTTATTTGCATTACGCTTATTAACTTGTGCAGTTATTCAGTGTCTGGTAAGTTAATGTTCAAGAAAAAAAAATATTAACTTTTATTAAAATGTTCTATTATTTCATGTTAACGATGACTCATTTATTTCAGCCCTCTGTATTCAGTGTGTCTCTATTGAAATCTATGTTTCTATGAAAATTGAAGCTTTTGTTTTTTTTGCGGCCCACATACGCTGAAACCTTGTTTATTTGGCCCGCGTGAGCCTTTGAGTTTGACATGCTTGCTTTGGCCTCTCCATGCTCCTCGCTGCTCCCCTGCCAGGACCTCGCCTTGCCACACACGTGTCCATTGATTGTCGAAATGCTGGACAGCAAGCAAAGGAACGTGAGTTTTGACTTAATCTGAGGGGAAGGTCTTTGGCCCCAGGAAAGTTAACCAGTCGGAGTTTATCTTACTCATTTAGCTTGGTCAGAATCTGCAAATGTCACACAGCAGCAACGAGGGGCCAATTCCCTGGGTAGCATATCTGTAAGCATACACCCCGAAAGTATTGGTTGTGCACGTCTAGTTCTCTAAAAGAAAAAAGAAAGCCTCCCAAGCCACACAGTAGTACGAGGCAAAATATCTGATTACAGAGTCTAAAGCTGCTTTGTGCATGTAATTTTCGAAGAGAGAAAAAAAAAAAATTAAAAGCCAGCAGCAATGAAGTGCTTAGTGCAAGATTTCAGTTTTCAACCTCGCAGCTCTTGCATTTCAATCGGAGCAGCAGGAAGATTCCGCTGATCCTAAAGCTAACGAATGGCGAGAGGGAAATGCTTGCTTGCTTCGTTAGGCAGGTGGTTATTGTTTTAAAAACGAAGAGCCGCCAATCTGGCTGTAATCCAAGGCGTGTCACCTAATCCTGATCTAGAGCTATGCAGCCAGAGTCCCCAGCCCGCAAATATTTGATTAGCGCATATGTAAATTGTCCTGTGTTCTTGGCACAGGCCGAGTCAGGAATGACAATGTGGATTGTGATGTTCTTATACAGTCAGAGGTTCTTATCCCTGTATTTTTCCCTGTAAGGAAGTAAAACGTGTGTATTCAGGAGGTCTGAAGCTTGTGGTATATGGCAGATAATCTGCTGATATTCAATAAGGAAATAAACAATGAATGTAACCGCTCATGCCATTGTCTAAATGTAACAGATCTCTTTAACAATGAAATAGCATAGCGAACACTGAACTACGTAGTCACTCAAATGACTCTCAGCAATTTTCTTTATTGACCCCAGTTTCTGAGGCCTAGAGTCACTGACCCTGAGCCCCAAATTAGAAAATTAGATTTCAGAGCCTCCACTATGTATCAGAATCATTCAGGAACAGCGTAGAAGCCAAAATATGAGACACGTTTTCTTATTATATAATCAGTTGACAAGACATTTCAGCACTTTATCTGCTATGTGTACAGAGTGGCATCTGGAGAAGTAAAAATTGCTGTAATAAATGCTTAAAATCAAGGGTTTGCCATGCTCTCATTAACGTCCCTGGTACGAAGCCATGGATCTGGCTAACCCCAATCCAAATATAGTTTAAATAATACTAGGTAATTCTTACCATTCATATTGATAAAGACATACAAGAGATTGGAATTTGCCAAGAAATATTGTTGCTGTGATTTAACACACAGAAGAAGAATGGTATTTTATGTATTTTATATAACATACAATCTACAGAGAATTACTGTTTATCTAGAGAGCAAATCCTGGGAGTATGGATTTCATGTATATGTCCTGTAGGATTTGAATAAAAACCACAAATATATTTATCTCCCAAGCTTGCCAGTTAAAAAAAAAAAGGATGCAGGTAAAATTTTTCTGAATTATCTCCAGAGGTAATGAAATTATTGAGTTAAAAGGGTTTCTTACTTATAGGAATGAAAATGGGGAAGGGATAGAAGCAGAGGGCAGACAAGGGCCAGTCTTGCCTGGAGCTAGAAATGTATGCAATGCCTCTGAACAGACAATAGGAAACTAATGAGGTAAAAAGCCTGGCATGATTGTGATCTGATTTTCACAGATTAAACCAATGTCAGTGAGGAGAAGAGTGAATGAGCCTAAAATGGCTTTGAGACACCTGCAAATAACTGTATTTTCAGTGCAATAGTGTTTAGGCATTGTTTTATATGGCAATTTACGACAGAAGGAATGGAACAGGGATTTAGAAAGAGGGGGTACTGTACTCTTCCTTCACAACCCCCCACTCTAAATTGCACCCCCCTCTTAAGTTCCTTTGGCAGCGATGTCCCAGGAAGGAGTTGCCTGCTAATTCCTCTGCCTGTTTTATAAGTGATAGAATTCGATTGATAAGAAAAGAATTGAAGCTGGAGGCTGAACCCCAATCTTTAAAAAGGAAGGACACTTTACAGCCACTTGTACAGTATATGGGTTGCAATTTTTGGCAGAAACCTAGGGGCTATTTTTGATTCATTTATTTTATATTATCTTCTTTGGGACCTTGATCTGATATTTCTGGGTATATATTGTACTCAGAATTCAATTTAAGTGACCTCTTGTAGCCAAAATGAAATTTTTTACTGACAGCTCCATATAATGGGACATTTTCCCATACCTATTGGGCAACACCTATAAAACAAAGTTATACACCATTCTCTAGGGCAGTGGTTCTCAACCTGTGGGTCGTGACCCCTTTGGGGGTCGAACGACCCTTTCACAGGGGTCGCCTAAATACATCCTGCATATCAGGTATTTACATTACAATTCATAACAGTAGCAAAATTACAGTTATGAAGTAGCAACAAGAATAATTTTATAGTTGGGGGTCACCACAACATGAGGAACTGTATTAAAGGGTCGTGGCATTAGGAAGGTTGAGAACCACTGCTCTAGGGGCTAAGTGAGGATGGAGGAGACCTTTAAACTATGCTTCACACTTGAAATCTTTTGCTACCATTTAGAAAACAATAAAAATGAAATGGTGATCATTGTAAGACAAATACAAAAATATATGGACTCTCTGATAATTAATCATGAATGTGGTCAATGTGAAAATTTTATTTCCACATTTAACCACATTCAGTTAAGTGTCTGATCAGCTTAGTCGGACTTCATCGTGCCAGGAAAGTTCGATTCCGCTGGAAATGCAATTTGACTTTAAAGAAAGAAGCACAATGGAAGCAAGAGAACAAACTCATTTTTATTTTTTCATGATTTGTCTTCTTTTAAGGTCAGGTTCATTGAGCTATAATTTGCGTAAAGTAAAATCCACCCCTTTGAGTGTGAGCTTTGACAAACACATGGAATCATGTAACTGCCACAGTCAAGATAGAGCCCAGTTCCCTCACCTGCAAAAGTTTCCTCCGGCCCTCTGTCCTCCTCCTCTCTCTTTCACCTCAGCCCCTGGCAACTGCTTTTCTGTTTTTTGTCCTATGGTTCTATAGTTTTGCATTTTCTAGCGTGTCTTATCAATGAAATGACCCAAGCCTTGTGAGTTTAGCTTCTTTTATTTAGTATGAATATATTTGAGATTTACCTATGTTGTGTGTATCAGTAATTTATTTCTTTTTATTGCTAAACTAGAGGCCCGATGCATGAAATTCGTGCAAGGGGCTTGGCCCCGCCCTGGCGGCGGCTCCCTTGGCCCTTACCGCTGTGGCTTCGTCTGGAAGGTTGTCTGGAAGGACATTCGGTCTAATTAGCATATTACACTTTTATTATTATAGATAGTATTCCATATGGTTGCACTTATAAAATGGGAAAAAAACAACCTTTGGTGGCTATTCCTCCCATTTTGCTTATGGTGGAGTCAAGGGCAGACAGAGCTTCTATCTAGTGGCATTGGGACCCTCTCTGCAAATTATCCAATGAAAAGCCCTTGGACTACACCTTTCAGCCTAGGAAAACCCAAACCAAAGAAACCAAAGGAGCATGATGTTTTATAAATATGGACCATGTTCTCATACCACTGGGGGACAATTCTGATGAGAGAAGAGTCGCTGGGACTGATTCCAAACTAAATTCCCACTGGTACCAGGGATTGTTATTTGTTCATTTGTTTTTTAGTGTTGTGTTTTTCAAAAATAAATCTGTGTAGATAAAAAAGTCAACATTTATGGTTTTTCTGAAAGAAGAAGAAAGAAAGAAAGAACCTTAGAGAAACCATTGGGAGAAAGTCTTAAAAGATGATTACACAGGTCATTAATTAAGATATTACTTTTCAAAATAGCAGTGCATATATTTTTTCTAGCACTTTCTAATATGTAAAGCACTTACGACACATACTATCTCATTTGATTCCCATAGTGACCCGTGGAGCCTGAAGGGAGATGTTAACCATAATTTACAGATGAAGAAGCTGAGTCCAAGGACACAATGGCTGCTCAAGGTCAATAGTGGGTAGTTGTCAACACTGGCTTGAAAGCCTGAGATTTTTGAATCCCCAACTAGTGGAAACAGCAGCACCAAATTCTGAGTAATGAATTTCAGTAGGAGTAAATATTGTCAGAGCTCAGTATTTAGGAAGGTTGTAGCTAAACTCATACGAAAATTCAGCTGTAAATACCTTGTTAATTCATGAAAGATTGGAATTTTCTTTAAAAAGTACAATCTCACCACGTTATTAGGTTAAGCACTTCTAAAAAACAACAACAACAAGGAAACTACAATGTATTATAAATTAGACCATTTTGGAATTTGTGCAATTTAAATGGATGAGTTATTTTATGTTAGGAAAGCGACTGCACGAAATTCATTAGCTAATTTTCATGATTTTTTTTTTTTAAAACACATTGGGCCAAATTACACTCTCAGAGATGCCCGCAGAATTTTAATTAACTTAATAGGTCTAATTTCAGTTCTTTATATAGCGGCTTCCTGTTGATTCAGGGAGGTGTTAAGATTATAATTCCCCCTTTGTAAGGGAAGAAAATCAGTCTTCAAAGGCTGAGTTATGCACCCACAGTTTCACAATGAATTGTAGAGGAGTTCATCATTGGTGAGGTTTTAGGAAAGTGAAGTTTCTGGACTCATCATTTGGCCAATGGTGGTAAAATTGGTGACATCTACATTTATCCCATTGAATGGTTTAGTGCTGTCTTCCCCATCCCTATACCCCAATCACCTCATCTATTTTTTTTTTTTTTGGTCTGGTAGAGGTGTAAGAATCATGGGAAGAACAAAGATCTGAGTATATTATATGAACTTATTAAAATACCAACTAGAAAATATTGTAATAAAACAGAAAAGTATTGTTTATATTTATATGAATGTGTGTGTGTCTCACTAAAGCTTTCCTTTTTAAAAAAATATATTTTTATTACTTTCAGAGAGGAAGGGAGAGGAAGATAGAAATATCAGTGATGAGAGAGAATCATCAGCTACCTCCTGCATGCAACCCAGGCATGTGCCCTTGACCTGGAATTGAACCCAGGACCCTTTAGTCCACCGGCCGATGCTCTATCTACTGAACCAAACCAGCTAAGGCTCACTAAAGCTTTTCAAAGGCTTTAGTGTTAACTGTCGCCATCCTCCTCAGAGGTAAGTAGTAGTATTTATGAGCCAATGGATTTATTCAAATTTAGTTTTCCATATGCACATGATTTTTACTCAGAGGAGCTTGATGACAAAATGACACTCCATAAAAAAAATAACCTATCCTGTGTCGTTTTGATGTCTGAGGGTTTCAGGGTTTGCATATAAACATATAGCATCTCATAAACTGCATTCAGGTTTAAAAACTCCCAGGGAAACAGGTCACCTTTGTCATCGTAGAGCTATTATTCCTGGTCTTGTGCATCTGTAGTTTAAGAAAAAAATATATTAGCAGGAGCTAGGGAGAACTAGATGCTTAACACCCGCAACAGTTACTTATAAAATGGCCATCATTTGCATTTTGCTGAAAATCTTGATATGGCTTTCAAAGAATTTTTAGTAAAACATTAAATCCCTTTCATCTCTGCATCTGATTTCTACATTTGCTCCCTTCTTTCCCCCAAGGAATGCCTGTTCTTCCTTCTGAGCCCTATCAAGACTCATAAAACCAATGAACGATCTTTTTGGAGGAAGCCAAAATGTATTTGAAGGAATTAAGGTTGATCTGGGAGATGCAATGCTGTTGTTATAGCAAATTAGTTCCGTTAACTATGAGTAGGATGAGTGTTCCGTTTATTGTTCTTCAATACAATATATGGGCATGTGTATGCATGCGTACAACTGCAGGGCACTTCCATAGAAGGCTGCTTGCATGTATTAGTAGGTGTTTAATCACAGCAGGGCTTCAACAACAATAAAAGACTGGCCAAGGACAATAGGTTTTTTTCCTGTGGAAGCTGTAGACACCAGTACAGTAGAAGACGTTATTTCTCATATGTAAGGCTGTCTTATTTTGTTTACACAACCAAGTTATTATGCTAATTACATGATAATATGCTGCCCCCGAGGACTTTCTATGTTGATAGCATCTACTTCAGGATGCAGATTTGGAGCCAATATGTGATTATTACCATTCCAAAATGATATGATCGGAATGACAGTTTTGCCTTGTAAGGGAGACCTCACTAATGCTGGGTGCGGGGTTTAACAATGAATAGGTGGAATCCAGGAG
>NW_005370223.1:280659-292001 GCF_000412655.1 Myotis brandtii | reverse complement strand
GTGTGTGTGAGTGTGTGTGTGTGTGTGTGTGTGTGTGTGTATGAGAATAGGTGGGAGTTCACACTATTATGCATGTAACCTCACTAGGGGGAGCTCTTGGCTGGCTGTTCAGAGGCTTGGCCATTGTCTGTAAAAGACAATTTTTCTTTGTTTGAAAATTTACAAATCATCAATGAAAATGCCACAGATCTGACAGCAGCTTTGAGGCTAAGCCACTGGCTTCCAGTTTGCCTTCAGGTGGGGACGGTGGTGGGTAACGTGTCTGTCCTCCCTGTACGCTGCCCAGCAATTATTCTTGTATGTTGCTATCAATGAACAGATTTCAGAGCTACTGTAAACATTTCTTTTCACCCAGAAATAGAGCTTCTTTGTAGCCCATTCCTTCTGCAAGACTCTCCACTAAAGCTTGATGATAACAATACAAATGTATAAATGTGCAAAAGCCTCCCCCCCCCAAATCTGAACTCAGATCAATTACTTAAATGATGATAGAAACGGGGTTACCATGAAGAACATCAAAATGCTGGCTTAAAAATTGAGAACTCTGTGACTGCAAATGCACCTGCTTAAAAGAGTCACCGGGGGCAAAAGGATCAGCGGAAGAGAAAGAAAACTTATTTGAAAATCTTTATAATAATCGCTTTTAGAAGGAAAAGAGAATATGTCAGCCCTAAGATAATGATGAAACTGGCGTGGACAATTCTGGAATAATTTTATTGTCCTTATTCTTTAGATGTTCTCCTCCTACCCCTTACCAGTTCTTTTTTTTTTCTTTTTAAATTGGAGGAAAAAATAATAAAGCAAAGCAAGTTTTTCCCCCTACCGTATTCCTTTCCTTTTTTCTTTAAATTGGAGGGGGAATAAAGCCAAGTGCTTCTCTCCCAACCATGTTCCTTTCCTTTTTTCTCCATTCTAATGACATTTGGCAGGCTCTGCTGTGTAATGCTCGACTGGTTTTATTGTTGTCTGTTCCCAGTGGGGAATAGTTGACACTGCTCTCTGTTTTCAATTGATATCCATTTTCAACAATATTGCTTTCTATTAGATTCCTGCACAGTTTGTGCCAAGCAAACTGAATATTTACTGGGCTGACCGCAAAGCGCTCAAATCAACAAACACAAGAATAAGCAAAATATGCGTTCTTAAGACCCAATGTTTTCAAATGTTCCTTTCGAAATCATTATTTTTAAGTGCACCGTGAGCTGCAGATGAAAGGATATTATGTTGCCACCTTTGTTAGCTCGTTTTATTTATTTATTTTCACACATTGAATAGCGGATTAAACATGGAAAGAGTCGTTGTTGCCTGCACTACCTAGGGAAGGTTAAAAGCAATTCAATTTTTCTCATTTAGCAATCCGTCCTTCTAAGCAATAAAGCATGTTTGTTCATTGCTTTTTAATGTAAGGGTAGCTGTAGTATCATATTGAGCAGAGTAACTGAGTCTGACAGACCAGAAGACAGACAACCATTTCAAGGCTTCCCCGGTGGTCAGGAGCTCTGCGTTAGAATAAAGGGGTAAAAGATGGACGTGAGCCATAAAGAAAGTCAAATGGCCAATGAAGCACATGAATTTTTCTAACATCTTTCCTCCAATTTGCTAAGCAGAGTTTTCATCATCCTAATCATAGACCCTCCATACATCAGAGTGAATCTGCCAGTCGTGGGCATAAATAAAAAGATGTTTGATTTTGAGAGATAGTCAAGAAAAGGATTAAAAAAATAGAAAAAGTACCTCGGGGACTACTGCAATATAGTTAAATGTATTTAGTTAATTTTTAAAATGCTTGTAATTCTTTTACACTAAAGTTGAAACCAACCACGATAGATAGAATATGTCTGCATAAAATTTATTGGTTAGGTTGAGGTAACTATTGGCAATTCAAACAAAGAAGTCTGTACGTTGAGGTGGAGTTGACTTCCATTAAAGGCACCGTTAAAAAATGTTACAGCCAAAATATACATTTTAAAATGACATTTAGATCACCAAATCCCCATATTACAGAAGATAAAAAAACCATTTTACAAGACTAACAAGCCACAGGAAAAAGACAGCGAGCCACATTTTCCATTTAAAAAGTTTTCTTTCTCACTTTTCTTTTTTCCCCTTCGTTTCTCCCATAAATATTTAAGTATCTACATCAGCAGCCTCATTTTTTTTTTTTTAGGCAGAGACTAATTTCTGTTACCATTTCTTATGTCCATGCTACCTGCTAGCTACTCTCGCCAAGCACGTTGCATACATACTGTTTGCCCCTCACCACATTCCCACACTCTGAACTCTTTCTTTTCCTACTTCTTCAAGGATGTGTGCATTGCAAATTAGAACAGAGTTTTTAATGATCATCTGCCATTGGAAGTATCTTAACTTAAAAAATGTGGTCAAATGGAGAGGCCTGGAAAACAGTGGCCCGGGTCTGCTCTGCCGAGTGGTTCTGGGAAATCTCTTACTCAGCGTCACTCTCCACCATCTGTGTTTCGGTTTTTCTATGTGTGTGCCAGGCGTCATGAAAACTGCCCACGGGGCCCTTCCTAGGCATGTTGGGAGGATTAGCAAGGGGCTGCGGACCTTCCTTAGCTCTTTGAAAGAGAGGTGCTACGAGAAATGCAAGGCAGGAGCCTTTCATGCAAGACATTGGATCTGTTTACATTTAAACGTCCGTTTTATTGAAATTACAGTTTTGCTTTGTTTGGCTCACACCCAGAGCACAATTAATCAGTAAGATCTCAATTAAAAATGTAATTTTTATCGATTCTAAGGAATGCCTGGAAGATGATGACGAGTGTGGAGGTAGCATAAAAGGCCGGTGTGAATCTGGGTGTTCTGGACGAATGTTCGGCCAATTCAGGTTTCCATCCAATGCTGTCACTAACCAGCTATGTCAAACTTGGCAGAAGATTTTTCTCTCCCAGCTTACTCACTTGCAAAAATAATGTACTATCCAACTGCCTCCCAGGGTTGTGGAGAGAATAATACTAAGAATGTATAAAAATATTTAGATGAATATAAAACATTATTTTTATGTATTCTGTGCTATTGGTGATTTTTGAAAGTGGGATGAGATATTCCCAAACTTTCTTCTTTCTTTGGCTAATTGGGATTGGGGTTCAGTGAAGCAATGCAATGCAGATTATTTAAAGAGTCGAGAACCCTATCTTTCTAATTATTCCCTACCCAGCTTTTTTAAAATTAGAATTTTATTGTCTTTCTGGTTGAGTATTGAGGCAGCAGTGAGACAGCTATTTTTCCCAATGCTTTGCTGCTGTAAAGCACCCGCAGATGGAGGATGTGTTTTACTCTTAATGGAAAATGTGCCTGATTTCTGACCCCAGAGTGGTTTCTCTCATGAACCTTGTCCAGATAAAACGTACAGTGTGCTCGCTACACAAATGATTTTCTTAGTGTTCCTTGCACCATCGCAACCCTCTCACAGCCATGACTCTATTTCCCAAGTGGTTTCAGAATTCAATTAGGCTTTACTTGATTCTCCCTCTTTCCAAATGTGAATGATTGTTTATCAAAGCAATGACCTACCAATGACAAAAGAGAGATCAATTTAATTGAGATTGATTGCTTTTGGAGAATATTTCATTTCAATTGGATTAGTAAGATGAAACTTCTATGTTCTTCCCATGAGGCGAAGGCCATCCTTGGGAAATAGACTTGAAGCAAGGTCACCTGGGAAGGTTGGTGGCTCATGGGATCTGAGATGGTCTTGGTGATGGATATTGTAGGTGTAGGTGCAGGGGTGTAAGTATTGAAAAGATAAGAAGAGATGCATTAGGCCAGAAAATAGACAGTGGAAGAAATCACAGTGTGTTCTGGGGTATACCACCATGTAATAGGATGCGCTGTAGCTCAGAGAATACGAAGCACAATGGTAGGAGTAGCAAGAGATCAAGGTTGTGGTTGTGGAGACGGCATTGTGGGGGCTTGGAATGGAGATCCGCACGGTGCTGGTGGCAGGGGTCAGAGCAGAATCAGGAGGTTGAGGAACTGGCACAGGAGGAAGAATCAGGAAGCTGGTCTGAACCAGCCCCTCACTTGTTTGTCATGCTAACTAAGGCAAGTAACTTAACCTGTCAAAAGTTCAGGCTATCCATCTGCCAAAGGAGAGTTTAAAGAAAAGGGCGACCTACAGGAAAGTTTGAAATAACAAGTTACATGAAAGTATATGTCAAAGCATTTTGTCCAAGTCATCAGACAATGTGCGAACATAAAGTCCTTTTGAGGCTGAATGTGAAGTTGGTGCAACTACAGAAGTGGGAAAGGCCGGCTGAAAGGGCTTTAGGTTTGCGGTCATGGCAACCCTCCCCAGTCCTTAGTCCTTAGGCTCCTCTGTGGGCAGCGGGCAGTTGATGTCTAGGCGGCCCACCCCGGCATCCCCTTGGTGGGCGCTGACCCTGCGGAGCCCGTTAAGGAGAAAGCGACCGTGGACACCTAATTCATGAAAAAACAAACACACACAAAACTGCTTTGGAATAGAGCTTCTGAGATCTAACCTCAGAACCTTAGCCTCAGGAAAGCAACCCGGGGGAGTCCACCCCCCCAATGAAGTGCCTTGAGGAGAAAGAGGCAGATTATAAAATGTTTCCACCAAGGAAGAAAATATTACCAGCCTGGAGACAGATTCTGTGAAGCCATAGTTTCGTTTCCGCAGTTGGCTGGATTTCATAAAATGCAGAAAATCAAACCAGAGGCCTGTTTGTGGAGTTGAGGCGTGACTGCATTTTTAGTTCTCTTAACTAAATAAATCCATCAGTTGACAAAGAGGAGAGAGTAGTGGATTCGACAGAGAAGGTATGATTGAAGACTTGAAGACAGGGTCAGTTCGAGATACATTGATCATAGTCTCATTAGGCTTGGACCAGAAAGAAAAATGAATTTTAAATGTAGGATGGGAGGGGCAGGATAGAAAGGGGACCAAAGAGAAATATTGGTACATTTTTCCAACAGGGTGATGCATAACACACAGATGAACTCAGACATTGAGAAGCAATTCATTGGTTAAATTCCTGACAAATACTGAGCCAGGGTACAATGTTTCTATCACACTGTCTGCCTTTCTCCCTTGTCCTCCTTATTAAAGCACCACGAACTAACTTTTTATCATGTAGAAAAGGGGTTCTACTCCTGGTATTTTTAATATTGTAAGGCAGCATAATATATTCTAAGTAAAGTCAAATAAAGTAAGGTTGCTGGAAGGGACCCTTACAAATCAGAGTGTGTGACCATTATTACATTGATAGTTCATCTCTCTGATTTAGTTGTTAAGAAGCATATATAAGCAATAAAAGAGCCAATTGCACATTTCATTAAATTGGAATTAAAGATGATCATCAAATTTAATTTTAGGAGAAAGCATAATAATCGACACAAAATTAGAATAACTGTTGTTAAAAACGTATATTTAGTCTTGAAGGCCCATCAGGTGCCTCACTGTTCTGTTCCTTGTCACATTCCATCCCTCATTATTTCTCATTTACACACTTAACAACTCAGTTCCATTCCTCAAACGAATCTTCCTTCTCCTGCCTGCTGAATCTTCTCTTTGCTCATATTGTCTTCTTTGTCTGCCTTCTCATTTCTCTTTTATTCTGTTCCTATTACCTCTTTCAAGAGCTGGTGGAAAGCTTTCTTAGGCAGCTCTCCTTGAGTAATCTGTTCCGGGGCCCCGTTCCTGTTTTTAGGGGAAATGGTGTTAGTTTTTGTCCATTGAGTATGATGTTGGCTGTGGGCCTGTAAAATTAAAATTTTATTGTCTTCCTGGTTGAGTATTGAGGCAGCGATGAGACAGCTATTTTTCCCAATGCTTTGCTGCTGTGAAGCACCCGCAGATGGAGGATGTGTTTTACTCTTAATGGAAAATGTGCCTGATTTCTGACCCCAGAGTGGCTTCTCTCATGAACCTTGTCCAGATAAAACGTACAGTGTGCTCGCTACACAAATGATTTTCTTAGTGTTCCTTGCACCATCGCAACCCTCTCACAGCCATGACTCTATTTCCCAAGTGGTTTCAGAATTCAATTAGGCTTTACTTGATTCTCCCCCTTTTCAAATGTGAATGATTGTTTATCAGAACAATGACCTACCAATGACAAAAGAGAGATCAATTTAATTGAGATTGATTGCTTTTGGAGAATATTTCATTTCAATTGGATTAGTAAGATGAAACTTCTATGTTCTTCCCATGAGGCGAAGGCCATCCTTGGGAAATAGACTTGAAGCAAGGTCACCTGGGAAGGTTGGTGGCTCATGGGATCTGAGATGGTCTTGGTGATGGATATTGTAGGTGTAGGTGCAGGGGTGTAAGTATTGAAAAGATAAGAAGAGATGCATTAGGCCAGAAAATAGACAGTGGAAGAAATCACAGTGTGTTCTGGGGTATACCACCATGTAATAGGATGCGCTGTAGCTCAGAGAATACGAAGCACAATGGTAGGAGTAGCAAGAGATCAAGGTTGTGGTTGTGGAGACGGCATTGTGGGGGCTTGGAATGGAGATCCGCACGGTGCTGGTGGCAGGGGTCAGAGCAGAATCAGGAGGTTGAGGAACTGGCACAGGAGGAAGAATCAGGAAGCTGGTCTGAACCAGCCCCTCACTTGTTTGTCATGCTAACTAAGGCAAGTAACTTAACCTGTCAAAAGTTCAGGCTATCCATCTGCCAAAGGAGAGTTTAAAGAAAAGGGCGACCTACAGGAAAGTTTGAAATAACAAGTTACATGAAAGTATATGTCAAAGCATTTTGTCCAAGTCATCAGACAATGTGCGAACATAAAGTCCTTTTGAGGCTGAATGTGAAGTTGGTGCAACTACAGAAGTGGGAAAGGCCGGCTGAAAGGGCTTTAGGTTTGCGGTCATGGCAACCCTCCCCAGTCCTTAGTCCTTAGGCTCCTCTGTGGGCAGCGGGCAGTTGATGTCTAGGCGGCCCACCCCGGCATCCCCTTGGTGGGCGCTGACCCTGCGGAGCCCGTTAAGGAGAAAGCGACCGTGGACACCTAATTCATGAAAAAACAAACACACACAAAACTGCTTTGGAATAGAGCTTCTGAGATCTAACCTCAGAACCTTAGCCTCAGGAAAGCAACCCGGGGGAGTCCACCCCCCCAATGAAGTGCCTTGAGGAGAAAGAGGCAGATTATAAAATGTTTCCACCAAGGAAGAAAATATTACCAGCCTGGAGACAGATTCTGTGAAGCCATAGTTTCGTTTCCGCAGTTGGCTGGATTTCATAAAATGCAGAAAATCAAACCAGAGGCCTGTTTGTGGAGTTGAGGCGTGACTGCATTTTTAGTTCTCTTAACTAAATAAATCCATCAGTTGACAAAGAGGAGAGAGTAGTGGATTCGACAGAGAAGGTATGATTGAAGACTTGAAGACAGGGTCAGTTCGAGATACATTGATCATAGTCTCATTAGGCTTGGACCAGAAAGAAAAATGAATTTTAAATGTAGGATGGGAGGGGCAGGATAGAAAGGGGACCAAAGAGAAATATTGGTACATTTTTCCAACAGGGTGATGCATAACACACAGATGAACTCAGACATTGAGAAGCAATTCATTGGTTAAATTCCTGACAAATACTGAGCCAGGGTACAATGTTTCTATCACACTGTCTGCCTTTCTCCCTTGTCCTCCTTATTAAAGCACCACGAACTAACTTTTTATCATGTAGAAAAGGGGTTCTACTCCTGGTATTTTTAATATTGTAAGGCAGCATAATATATTCTAAGTAAAGTCAAATAAAGTAAGGTTGCTGGAAGGGACCCTTACAAATCAGAGTATGTGACCATTATTACATTGATAGTTCATCTCTCTGACTTAGTTGTTAAGAAGCATATATAAGCAATAAAAGAGCCAATTGCACATTTCATTAAATTGGAATTAAAGATGATCATCAAATTTAATTTTAGGAGAAAGCATAATAATCGACACAAAATTAGAATAACTGTTGTTAAAAACTTATATTTAGTCTTGAAGGCCCATTAGGTGCCTCACTGTTCTGTTCCTTGTCGCATTCCATCCCTCATTATTTCTCATTTACATACTTAACAACTCAGTTCCATTCCTCAAACGGATCTTCCTTCTCCTGCCTGCTGAATCTTTTCTTTGCTCATATTGTCTTCCTCGTCTGCCTTCTCATGTCTCTTTTATTCTGTTCCTATGACCTCTTTCAAGAGCTGGTGGAAAGCTTTCTCAGGCAGCTCTCCACGAGTAATCTGTTCTGGGGCCCCAGGGAGCCCAATGAAGCACTTCTCTTCCCCGGCTGATTTCCGAACCAGTTGAGAAATATACAGAAATAGGGCAGAGGAAGCCCCCAGATGTAGCCTTTATTCTGAGAAGGCTGGAGGTGTCAAGTGGCTCTCATCACCCAGGACTGGAAGAGCTGGCCCACTGCAGAGAGCGCCCCGTCAGAGTGGCAGAACGCACGCTCTTGTGGGCAGGCTCACTCCCAGGGGGAGGAGGAAAGGACAGCTGTACAGTCCCATTTCCTTATCCCAAGCTCACCAACTGGGAGAGAGACTGGGGGTGGAGAGAGCCCAGGAGAGTTTCGTTGATGGACCTCCCCCTCTTCAGCGGTTCTCAACCTGTGGGTCGCGAACAATGAAAATGCATCCTGCATATCAGATATTTACATTACGATTCATAACAGTAGCAAAATTACAGTGATGAAGTAGCAACAAAAATAATTTTATGGTTGGGGGTCACCACAACATGAGGAACTGTATTAAAGGGTCGCGGCATTAGGAAGGTTGAGAACCACTGTAACATCGGGAGTGGGGGTGTGTAGTACTCCTCAATAGCAAGCCCACTTAGAAGACTTCTTCAGGAGCTTATCCTGTGATGTCATATTCTGACATACCTTGGTTCTGTTGGGGTTCAGCCAGGGAAGCAGAGCCATTGTGAGTATTGGGGGATACGAGATTTATTATAGAAATTAGGCTGTACACAGTTGTAAGGGGTTACAGTATCCATGGGCGAGCTGGACAATCTACGAATCAGGAACCATTCATCCTGAAGCACTGGGCTGGGTGGACAATCTGAGAAGCCAACCCCTTACATGTCTACTCCCTTAATCAATATAAATAAACAAATAAATGCATAAGACCAAAGATTCTCTGTGGCTTGTCCCATAAAGAGGTGAGTTGGCTCTCCACCTCTTGAATTAGGGCCGGTTCATGACTTGATTTGACCGTCCGAATGTGCCCGTACAATGTGCAAGTTGTAAATTTAAGCCTCCAGAGGCCTTGCAGCCTCTCCCTGCCTTTTCACTCTTGCAACGTGTCCACTCTATGAACTTGCCAGCCCTCTTTCTCCTGTGGAGCGAAAGGTGTATCCAATATAGACTTGCCAGCTAGCTGCTCTGGCTGAGGCCTTAGATAATAGAGTGCAACTTACATCATCAATCCACAGAATAGTAAGCAAATAAAGGATTCGTTTAAGCCATGAAGTTCTGGTGTGGTTTGTTTACCTAGTAAAATCCAGTTGAAACATACCTGCATTTGCAGCTTCATCCATAAATTTCCTGTCTTTCTACTGAGATTGTAAAAGCCTTTGGGGCAGGGACTGTATTTTGCAACTTTCCTGACTTCTACAACACTTAGCTCAGGGCTGGGTTCAGATTGATGCTGTATGAATGCTTTTTATGTCCTGGAAGCTCATAGTCCCCTGTTTGGAAACACAGGACTTGAATGTAAAGGAATAACAGAAGAAAAGCTTTTGGGTAGCTTAGACATACCATAGGGTCCACTGCTCCCCTCTTACCTTTTTTTACCCAACAGGGAAAAGATTTTTTTTGGTCTTTAACCACTGGCCTTCAGGATCAGAGAGAATCAGATTTTTCATCTGTTTCACTGTTAGACTCTCAATGGGTAGTAAAGAAGTACCTATAACTTAAAGAGGTGACAATTAAAAAAACAAATAATTAAGAGTTTTCGAAAGCAGTCAACAGTGGCCCCAGTTCTGTACCTTTCAGCCAGTGCCCTTGTCCATCCATGGGCCTGATAACCCAGGTGAGGCCAGTGAGATGCAGGACTGCCGCCCGGAATCACCTTGCTTACTTCCTGATCGGATTCCGCTCTCCTCCCGAGTCCTCCTGGATCTTGGCCTCTGATTTGATTTCCCCTCTGCAACCGACTTTTCCCTTTGAACTTGGCATTAGCCATGTGGATCCTTAGCCATTTGGACATATGTTGGACCCTTAGCATGTGGACATACGTTGGCTTAGACTCACCCTTTGGATATTTTTCTTCAGAGTTTTCTTCGATAGGATGCCCTGACCTAATTTTATCTCCTCATGGACTTGCCACATGGTCAGGATTTCCCCCAGTGAGAGGAATTCAGAATATCAGTAGTTTTTGCCCACAGAAATGATGGGCAGTGGTGGGAGGGTGAAGAGGAAATGAGACGGAACAGGGAGGGATGAGGAAGGCCCTGACAGGGCCCTGTTGCAGCAGTTCTCAACCTGTGGGTCGCGAACAATGAAAATACACCCTGCATATCAGATATTTACATGACGATTCATAACAGTAGCAAAATTTAGGAGAAAGCATAATAATCGACACAAAATTAGAATAACTGTTGTTAAAAACTTATATTTAGTCTTGAAGGCCCATTAGGTGCCTCACTGTTCTGTTCCTTGTCGCATTCCATCCCTCATTATTTCTCATTTACATACTTAACAACTCAGTTCCATTCCTCAAACGGATCTTCCTTCTCCTGCCTGCTGAATCTTTTCTTTGCTCATATTGTCTTCCTCGTCTGCCTTCTCATGTCTCTTTTATTCTGTTCCTATGACCTCTTTCAAGAGCTGGTGGAAAGCTTTCTCAGGCAGCTCTCCACGAGTAATCTGTTCTGGGGCCCCAGGGAGCCCAATGAAGCACTTCTCTTCCCCGGCTGATTTCCGAACCAGTTGAGAAATATACAGAAATAGGGCAGAGCAAGCCCCCAGATGTAGTCTTTATTCTGAGAAGCTGGAGAAGGTGTCAAGTGGCTCTCATCACCCAGGACTGGAAGAGCTGGCCCACTGCAGAGAGCGCCCCGTCAGAGTGGCAGAACGCACGCTCTTGTGGGCAGGCTCACTCCCAGGGGGAGGAGGAAAGGACAGCTGTACAGTCCCATTTCCTTATCCCAAGCTCACCAACTGGGAGAGAGACTGGGGGTGGAGAGAGCCCAGGAGAGTTTCGTTGATGGACCTCCCCCTCTTCAGCGGTTCTCAACCTGTGGGTCGCGAACAATGAAAATGCATCCTGCATATCAGATATTTACATTACGATTCATAACAGTAGCAAAATTACAGTGATGAAGTAGCAACAAAAATAATTTTATGGTTGGGGGTCACC
>NW_005370223.1:269144-279468 GCF_000412655.1 Myotis brandtii | reverse complement strand
TAGACCAGCGGTTCTCAACCTGTGGGTCGTGACCCCTTTGGGGGTCGAACGACCCTTTCACAGGGGTCGCCTAAGACCATCGGAAAACACATATATAATTACATATTGTTTTTGTGATTAATCACTATGCTTTAATTATGTTCAATTTGTAACAATGAAAATACATCCTGCATATCAGATATTTACATTATGATTCATAACAGTAGCAAAATTACAGTGATGAAGTAGCAACAAAAATAATTTTATGGTTGGGGGTCACCACAACATGAGGAACTGTATTAAAGGGTTGCAGCATTAGGAAGGTTGAGAACCACTGTAACTAAGGGCTCCAGGGAAACCACCTCCAGGGAAAATTCTTGGAGCTGGAATTGGATGTAACCAGAAGAGCTTTCTTTCTTTTCAATCCACATTCTAATTCTCCTTCCCAAGGGCTATTCAGACTCTGAAGGAAGGGATGTCCCTTCCAGGTCTGTCTTGTTCATTCTGTGAGAGGACCCTCAGGACATAATGGGAGAGGGAGCTGATGGGAGGGCGATCACCTAAGGGAATTGACTTCATGCCAACTGCAGTGTTTTCCAGGTTGTCTCGTCTTGGAGGTAGTTGGCTCAAGTCAATGCTGGCTAACAAGACAAAGGGAAAGAAATAAGACATTCAAAAACTAGAAATGTAACATGTCCCTCATGAAATTATTGTGTAACATGTATCAGGATTTTTCTCTTGCTGGGGTTCAGGCTCTGCACACAGGCTGAGCGGCAGGGGTTTACAGAGCTGTTCTGAGGGTTCCTGCCCCGCATCACAACCAGGCAGCTTTGGTTCAATCTGCTTTAAATGCAGGTGATGCATAAAAAGACCCCCTAAAAGGATTTTGCTGGCTCGTAGAATCCAGTGTAAGGTAAGGCGGAGGTATGAGTTCACATCATCTTGATATTAATTTTAATCCTCACCTGAGGATATGTTTTTATTGGAGAGAGAGAGAGAGAGAGAGAGAGAGAGAGAGAGAAGAAGAAGAAGAAGAAGAAGAAGAAGAAGAAGAAGAAGAAGAAAAGAGAAACATTGATTAGTTGCCTCCCATATGCACCCTGACTGGGGATCGAACTTGAAACCTAGATATATGCCCTGGCCAGGAATCGAACCAGTAACCCTTTGGTGTACATGACAACACTCCACCCAACTGGGCCACCCGGTCAGGGTATCATCTTTATTTGTTAAGCCCAGTACAAGAGGTCACCATAAGAAACTTGCTCAGTGAATGTTTGGAGACCAATTGACTGAATGTCTCCTCACTACAAGACAACACAGTTATTTTAAATGTCATGTTATAACTTTTACTTTTGCAGTGAGATCAGAATGTGGCTTGTTCCCTTTATGCTGGAACTTAAATGACAATGCTGCCTTTTTGTGTGTGAGGTCTTCTTAATACTTCAACATTCATCTAAAGGGGGCAGGACATGTGTTCCCCAGGCCCCTTGCTTCCCATTCTGTTTTTGCTGGATTACTGCAGGTGTGTGAAAAGCCTCTTCTGTGTGAAACCATGTCTCTGCATAGAAGCTTGGGGTTTGGTAGTGAATTATCAGATGCATGCCAACTCCTGCCAAACTCTCTAAGAACATTGTAGAACACCTGCATACTAATGGTTTTTATTGTTGGAATTATTTTATTGCATAAGCAAAACCCTACAATTATATCATAGAAACATGCTACATGATTCCAAGTACAGAAATTGGCTGTGAACGTCACTGCTGACACTTTATTTCTTATGATTAAACTTGTATTTCACTTATTTTATCCCATAAAATAGGAAAAAAAAACTGTGGAGGAAACCACAGGATGTTGTGCTTTATTCCATGTTTTGGTATTTTTTTTTAACTTTTCCAATGAACCTAAAGATCTGAAACTTATAGTTGAAGTGTCTAAAAAAGAAATTAATTAATTAAGGAATATTGAAGAGCTGGCTAAATATTTAGATTAGAATCTTTTCTATTTCCTTAGCTTGCAGAAATCAACAACCCACAATTGTCTGTGTTTTCTTTCCCCCTTGGAACCACTTCTGCTCCAAAGACCAGGAACCTGAACTGAAGAAACGAGTCTTTCCTGCTGGTGTGAGATAATTTAGCCTCTATGACGTCTTAATCCTGGGCCTCCCTTAATTGACTTCTAACTGTGCTAGGAGTTGCAGTGTGGATTGCAATTACAAGGCACTGGGATTGTTTCTCGTCCTCCAATTAGTCCTGAGCTATACTTTAAAACGATAGGAAAAAAAAAAGTCTTTATCTTCCTGGCTGTCTTACCACCTCAAGTGAGACTTCCTTACCATCTCAGAATGGATGGTTGCCTTTGAACGATCTCATTAGGTAAAGAAAGTAAAAACACATTAGGGCTGTTGATGCTTTGTTAATTTTGTCTTAATAGAGTTGCATCCCATGGCCTACCTTGTCCAGGGGAAATGGAAAACGATTTGCTTTTCGATTTTCATGAGGGGTGGTGGTTATTTTAAAACCCTCTTCTGTGGGGAATCCAAGGTAGAGCAAGAATCACCTCCTTCTTTCCCGTGATTTTCTGTGGAATTTCTTTATTCATGAAGCGTTCTAGATCTGAGCAGCAGGGAAAAACAACAGGAAGTTATTTCCTCGATGGTCCCTTATGGTCATGTAACATTTATTTCTACCTGTCTTACCTCGTTTCTTCCTTTCCATCCTGGGACCCGAATTTAGAAAGCCATGATATGCACACACACACACACACACACACACACACACACATCAGAGGGTATAGGCACTCTGATATGGCGAGAGTCCTAAAGAATTCACAGTCCAAAAAGGAGATGGATCTATAAGTGACGATGAATGATGATGCAATTCGGGAAGATCTATATGAAGAGTACTTATGGGGTCCTAGAGGAGAGACACCTGTCACTGGGGCTGGGAGAGTAAAAGGTAGTTTTGTGGAGGAGATGCTGACTAAATCAACTCTTTGAGAGCGAGTCAGAATCAGCCAGGAAAATACTGTCCAGTGAATTGTAGGCAGAGGGAATCAGTGAGAAAAGCATGGGAAGGTGAAGCATGATGTGTATGCATGAATCACAAGCAGTTTTATGTCACCGAGGAATGCAGACAGAGAGGTAGGGGGATAATCAAGGCCAGGAGGTAGGCAGGAGCTAGTTATGAGTGGACTTACATGCCATGTCAATGGACTTGGACTTCCTCAAGTAGAGGATGAAGAAGATCTTAGCAGGAAATAGAACTGGTCCGATGCGTGCTTTGTGTGTGTTATTCCGGCAGCTGGGCACAGGGTGAATTCCAGCACAGGAGAACTAAAGCTGGAGGTCAGATGGGAGGTTATATGCTTATTCAGGACAAATCCCTCCATGACAGGTAGTGAGAACAAGACATGGAGGGGGTAAGGTTGAGAAATAACTAATGGGTTAAACTGGAAGGACTTAGATTGATTAAGTGCATAAAAGGTGACTGGGAGGTCCGTTAAGCCTACAGAATTGCCACAAAGGGCACTCTGGCTTTGAAGATCCTGGATCCTCCAAGACCTGAAGATCGTATGCCTATAGTTGCATGGTGAAGCTGGTCGGGCTGGCATTACCAAAGCCGGGGTTGTGACGGGTATTCGGGCATGCAATACATTCTTTTTTTTTATATATATATATTTTATTGATTTTTTACAGAGAGGAAGGGAGAGAGATAGAGAGTTAGAAACATCGATGAGAGAGAAACATCGATCAGCTGCCTCCTGCACATCTCCTACTGGGGATGTGCCCGCAACCCAGGTACATGCCCTTGACCGGAATCGAACCTGGGACCTTTCAGTCCGCAGGCCGACGCTCTATCCACTGAGCCAAACCGGTTTCGGCTGCAATACATTCTTATAAGACGTCCATGAAGTACGGTTCTTCTCATTCTCAGGATCCTTGGGACATTTGTGAGATCAGGATTCTGGAGAACTGAGATGAATGCAGCTGGGAAGACTGGGGCCAGGTTTTAACTAGGAAGCCTAGGATTCCCATTGCTAAGTGGTTTCTTATTGAGAGCCATGTCTTTTGCCATTTGGCTCCTAGAATGGTTCCTTAAAGCTTTTAGGAGTGAAGCCAGCATCCTAGGCTTTGTACTCAAGGTCCCTTGATGGTCTGCTCCCGATCTGCCTTCATTTTGTCTGCCACCACTTGGCATAGGCATGCTTTCTCCACGGTTGGCATTTAATAGACCTTTGCAATTTTTGTTCCTACTTCTGAAATTTTCTTCCACAGTTGTTCATCTAAATCCCTTTTACTCACCACCTTTGAAAAGAATCTTGTTCTTTGAAAACCCTTTCAAAGTCTTCAGTCTGATTTATTTCTGTTTCTGTGCTGAGCCTGTCCACACCCTGTTGTTGTGCTTATTACACTGCTGTGTTTTTCTCTAGTTTTCCTGTCAGTTCTAATAGATGGCCAGGCCTTTAAGGGAAAAGGTGTGTACATATGTGTGTACTTATTTCCAGTGGCTAGCACAGGGCTTAGCAAATAGTTTGAATGAATGTGGCGAGACATTTCTTTTGTCCTCTATCAGGCTCAGATTGCCAGGGATTTGTAAATCAAAAGAATAACTTAAAACACCCAACAATAACAACCACTGAAGAATAAGGCATGTGGCAATGCTTTCAAAAACATTAAAATGAATTGCCAAAGTATACAATTAGTTTAATGAATGCCATGTTTACCTACTTATTTATTTAGCTAATAATATTCTGTGCAAAAACCATGAGCCAAGCACAAAGAGAAGAGGTAAGGCATGATTAAGAGTCATATCTGACTGAAGGAGGACTAAAAATTCAAGTATAATATCAATTGTTTCACTGGCCTTCGTATATTGTGTGTGGCTGAGGTGGTGGGAAGCACTAGGCCTATCGGGAGGAGATTTGAGCTCTAACAAGCTATTGACCTCAGTAAACCTCTCAACTTCAATGGCCATCTATAAAGCCGAGATAATGGCACACAACTATTGTCCAGTTCAGTCAGAGAATGGGAGCTAATATGACTGTGAACCTGCCTGGCATCAGGGTCAACTTTATGAGCCCGTGACCTGTACAGTTGCACAGGGTCCTGCCCTTGGTTTAATGCTCTGCTGTTGTCATCTTGAAACTCTTTGTAATAATTGAACAAGGCGCCTTGCGATTTCAGTTTGCTCTGGACCCCTTAAAATATGTAGCCAGTTCTGTCTGACCAATAATAGGCACATATTAGTGCTCTCAAAAGAACCCTGAATTCTCAACTTGAGATTACAAGTGAAAATGAGGGGCCACTTCTAATGAATGTCTTTGTGAATATCTGCACATGCTTCTTCCACTGAAGGGGAACTATTGCTCCTCCTTCTGCTCCCATACCTGCTTCCCGTGGAGTACATAGATTTTTAATTCTGCCATCGACTTTATCTCATTTATTTTAAAGTTTCATACACAGATTATTCTTCTATCCTTTTTTATTCCCTACCCCCTGCTCCCTTTCCATACCATGCTGTAAAAAACAAAACAAAAAAACCCACACATTTAAAAAAATATATATTTTTATTGATTTCAGAGCAGAAGAGAGAGAGATAGAAACATCAATGATGAGAGGGAATCATTGATTGGCTGCCTCCTGCATGCCCCACACTGGGGATCGAGCCTGCAACCCATGCATATTTGATAGGGAATCTAACTATGACCTCCTGGTTCATAGGTCGATGCTCAACCACAGAGCCATGCTGGCTGGGCACAAATTTGTTTTTTATTCCACCAAAATTTGAGTTGTAGTTTTTTTTATGCTGTCAAAATACTTTTAAAAATGTAAATTATTTTTAAAAAAGAAAACTAAGTCACTGAGATCATTTCACTTTGCCACTCATCATACAACATACAACTTTAATATTTTGATATTTGGCGGGCCATAATAGACTATGAGTTTTGCTCTGATGAAAATTGTGCCAGAAAGCTACACTTGGCTGAAATCTTACGCCACAGCAACCCCTATGGAGTAGAGTACACTGAAGCACAACCATGGGAAATAGAATGCTTCTTTTAAACCACTGAGTCAACAAATGAGGTCATTTGATGTTGACGGATTGTGACCATCCACAAAGGCGCCTGCTCGCCAGTTACATGAAACTGGTTTGGACTGATCCATTCCTTAGTTGGTGGCAGAAATAGTAGAGTTTATTTTCCCATCAACCCTTCTTTGCTTTGATATTCTTCCAACTTACAAGCTTTCAGATAACTAATTAAAAGGTCGTTGAATCTCTACATGTCTAAAACAAAGTCAACTTTTGTACAGACTCTATTTCCTTTTACATTTTCTGTCTAAACGACTTTAAAAATGGCAATGTGTTAGGCATCGTAAAGGAAGATTTCAGGTGCCATTTCTTAATGACAGTTCAGAAATATGTATTTTGCATCCCTCCAAACACTCTGAGGTGGAAAATTGAATGAAAAGTAAAAATGGGAAAACAAATTGGAGTCATGCCTGGCTTGTTTACTTTAGGAAATCTCTTACCACTCATTTTAATCAATTGAAAAGAGATGGTTCATCAGATCACAGAATTTTAGCGCTGAAAGGAGTCTCAGAGATCATCTTATCCAACTCTCTCCTTTTATGGCTGAGGAAACTGGGACCCAGCCAGGTGAAGATGCCTTCCTAGAATCCCATGGCTAATTAGGAGCTGGGCAGAGAACCCAGGTCTCCAAAGGCCCAACCTGGTATCTTTTCCAGTCTGGATGGCTGCTTCATCTTCATACCGAAGTAAAGTCTTTATATATTTCCAAATTTAAAAAGGCTTATAAAATTAACTAAGCACAGGAAGAATATATTTTTTTGAATCCAATGAGAGCTCTCAAGTATTGAAAGGGTTTAGAGAAAAGAAGAGGCAGTTAGGGAAGGGTCCATTGGAAAGGAATGCATACGTGATGGGCGGAGACAGCTCCAAACCTCTAGAATGTTTATTTTACAGGCACAGGAAAAAGCAGAATCTTACAAGAGGAGGGGGCAGCCCCCGGGGAGCTTTGAAACTTTGAAACTGATACCAGCTAGGGAAGGGAAAACCAGCCACTTTGGAAAAAAACATGGGGGACATAAAATGAGGAAGGGTCCAATTAGACAGCAGCATGTATAGACAAAGAAGCTGCCAGCATTTATAAACCCTTGGACAAAGAGACTCACTGAGACCTTGTTACAGCAACCCTAGAAAACTAATATACATGCTCTCCCACATTTCAGCAGGTGGGAACTTACTCCTGGGTGACCAGCTATGTCTTCTATCTTCTTCTGTAACTGTGGCTAGTGCAAGGAGCAGGTAGAGACAATCCAGGCCCGAAGTGGCTGAGATGGAGCACCAGCCAGTTGAACCCATGTCCAGGCTTCATGACTGAGGTAGACCCCTGGATGTCCTACTGTTAGCAGAGTAATATGTGGATGGTCTTTCTCTGTTGCTAGTGGGAATGGGGTTCTTGGCATACCGCTGGAATAAGAATTTCTGGAGGCCCTCACAGGAGGATGAGATGTGGTAGAAAGTTTTATTTTTATAGAATTATATCCTTCTGTTTCCAAAGGCCCGTTTCCCTTAATCCAGTCCTGGAAGATGCACAGCTGGGGATTCAGCGGAGCTGGAAGCAAAACCAGAGTTTCCCAGGGCCTACACTTGGCTCTTAACTAACCACTCTGCTAGGCAATCTTGGAAGATTCTCTTGGATTTATTTCAATATTGAATGGATCCAGCTCTCCCAATTTGCTTGTCATTGTTTGCAGTGCCTCTGCAGAGAGCTGGGAAGGGTGCCTAGATAACTCTTTTGGGTTTTAGACAATGCTTTAAGTAATACCTACAGGCTGCATCCGGTATAGCATCAGGCTAGTTGCGGTCCATTAGTCCACTGTGTGTGGGGTGCAACATGGCCATGAGCCATGTGGGCAAATGCAGGAGCACGAGAGCCCCGCAAGCCAGGAGTTAAGGGCAATGTGCCAAGAGGCAAGAGCCCTAACTCCTTTGTTTAGGAACTTCCGTCTCTCAAATATTCCTGCTCGTGCAGTGGCCACATCTACTCTGGCCAGTGGCCCGTTCCCAGATGTGACTGACAGACAAGTACCTTCCCTTGGTCACCCAGGTTAATTACAATGCTACCACTACCAGGGACACTGGCGGGAGGGAGGGGAGATGGCCTGTGCGGTGGCTCTAATCTGTCACTTCTCAGATGCAGACAACAGCAGTTCCAAGAAAACTCCCTTTTCTCTCTCTCCTGTCCTCCGTGGTTTCTAACACTCATTCTAGTGGCACTAATTGGTGGGAGAGTGATCTGTCACAGCTCCTGAATAATGCACATGTTGACGATTTCTTAATAACGTAAAAAGCTATTACGATGGGGTGAGGAGAAGGAATAAAATAGGCCTCACCTCTTGTAAAAGGGGGGGAAAAGCCTTTATTAAATTCTTTTATAGGAGGCTCGTAGAACTGCTAGCTGAGACCTGATCACCAGTTTCTAGGGGAAGTAAACTGTTTGTTTGTTTTTTAAATCAAACTCACTACTACCTCTAAGTGCAACCAGAAACACAACTCTAATATTAGCTAGGAATAATAAAATACTCAGTAAGCCAAAAATTATAAAGACCAGACCAGGAAACCCCCCAAAACACTCATATGTACAGCACACCCGGCCAGTATTTTTGCAGTCAGGATCACATCTGCCCTTTAAAATAGCACCGGATGGGTGGTGCAGCAGACTTATGCCCTTTAAGCTATATGCCAGAGTCTGCAGAGTTTACAACTCTTTGTTATCATAGGAAAGTTTAGAATAAAAAGAATAGTTTGACAAGCTGTAAAGGTCAAAACAAAGAGCTTCTATTTCATCTGAAGAAGAGAAAGCTGAAAGGGGACTAAGTATTGTTTAAAAATTCTTAGGCCCAGGGGAAAAAAAAGAGAACTTAGATCAGACAAATTTCGTTGTCTCTTTGATTTGTTCTACGGAATGGAAGGAAAACTTCTAAAGAAGAAACATGTTGTTCAATAATGTGTCTGAATAGCGGTAGCCCATGGTAGTTGTTAAGTCATGTGTCTGAATCGTGGTAGCCTAGGTTTGTTGGCATTTCATCACGGGTAGGGCCATGCGGGTGGAGGTGACTCTGGCCTCTCTCTCTCTCTCTCTCTCTCTCTCTCTCTCTCTCTCTCTCAGTTTGCATTTCTGACATAGACTTGTACTATTTGGTGGGACTTCCTTGATTCTGAGAGCTTTCACACTCATGCCAAGCCGCTGTGCATTCCGTCCTCGGCCCCTCTCCTCTCGGCCCACTTCCAACTCCTTCACACAGTTTTCAGTCGTATTCAGTGACGCCTGGCCACCCTCCGCTCCCGCAGATTTCTGCACGTTCCCTCTGGAGTCCTGGCAGTCTCTGTCCAGTGATCATCTTTGTTTTTCTGAAATCCAGGGATATTATTTTCATTGATTTTTAGAGACAGTGGAAAAGGGGGTGGGTTAGAGAGAGAGAGGGAGAGAGAGAGAGAAATATTGATGTGAGAGAGAACCAGTTATTGGTTGCCTCCCCCACCTGCAACCAGGTGCATGCCCTTGACCAGGAATCGAACTCGAGACCTTTCCATGTATGGCAGACACTTCTAATCACTGGGCACCACCCAGGGCTGAATTCATGTTTTATTGAGTTGTACACTTGAACCCTGTGTGGCTTTATTAACCAATGCCACCCCAACAAATTCGATTTAAAAATAAAAAGGAAAAGGGATCCCTCTTTAAAACAATGATCCCACACTGTATGTGAGTTCTATAAACGGAGAAGGACCATACGTATAGGGAGGTGTTGTGTATAGACTCTCGCACTCTCCTTTATCTGAGTCTCCTCATCTAATTTCTGGGAGGATGCTGTTTTCTTGCCCTCTTTCAGTTCGTTGGGATGATGTGACTAGTGTGGCTGTTGAGCTGTGTCATGTCTTCCTTCCTGGAGGAAGCATTGAGTGACTTGTGAGACTAACACTTTCTTCTCCGCTGGATAGAACAAGGGGACAATAGTCCTGCTGCGACACTGACAAGAGAGCGGCACCTGTGTCAGCCTAGAGCACGGAGCCACTCTCCGGGGGCAGGTTGCTCCAGAGTGTTGCCTGGACCTACAGAGGATTTTGTGACCGTGAGACGTGAACTTTCGCTGGATTCAATCACGGAGATTTAGGAGTTGTTTGCTTTTGTGCAACACCTCGCCTACCTTGGATTATTATTACATAAGAGAATAATGCCGTTCCTTCCCCTCATGTTCGTAAAACATAGCATTAGGCAGATGCCCTGGGTGGATAGAAAGGGCTTCCCAGCACTGAGCCTC
>NW_005370223.1:254989-268647 GCF_000412655.1 Myotis brandtii | reverse complement strand
AGCTCTGGCTGAAAGGAGGGTCAGGGCCCCTCTCCCCCAGAAAGCAGAGACAGTCCTCCCTGTGGCCAGACCACAAGGCAAGGTCCCTGGGGGTACTGTCTGCTGTGGTCGTCACCTTGCCCACTGATGGTGAAAGGCAGCTCCCTGATGTTCAGGGCGCGGGTAGAAATCGTTTCTCTCTTCGGTGGGATCAGTAACCAGAGTGGAGAGGCTGAAGTAAGGAAGATGGAAGCTAAAATTTCAGAAATCAGATGGCAGATTTAACCAATATTGGGAGTATCAAAACCAAAAAGATAGTTTAATTTTTTTTAAAAAGGTAAACAAACGGGCCTAGCTGGGTGGCTCAGTTGATTGAAGCATCTCCCATACACTGAAAGGCTTGGGGTTTGATTCCAGTCAGGGCACATACCTAGGTTTTGGGTTTGATCCCAGTTGGGGCACGTATGGGAGGTAGCTGATCCATGTTTCTCTCTCACATTGATGTTTCTCTCTCTCACTCTTTCTCTCACCCTCTCTCTCTCAATCAATCAATAAACATATCCTCCTGTGAGGACAAGAGAAAAAAGGTAAATGGATATAATGTATGTATCTTTTTCATATTTCGGAGCACAGAACTGACTAATGAAGTCAATTTATTTGAGGGCTTCTTCATTTGATTATTCTGCAACTTGAGGGTGGCAGTTGCTGAATCCTCTGCCACATCCCCTTTGATCTGCCTTGGATTTTATTTTGTTATAACCTCTATTTCTTTTTTTCCTTCTTTTTTTTTTTTATCCCAGTGGCAGAAAAAGAGGATTAATGATTTCTGTGAAGCCAGCACTTCTTTCTTGTGTCAAAGTGCTGGCAAACATAACACATTTATTTCAAGAAAGAGCATTTCTCTGTCCGTTGTGATTTGGGGTTCTATAACTTGGACGCGGGGATCACTGAGGGCAGGGTCCCTGCGAATTCTCTCGGCAGAGCCAGCTTAACAGTGACAGATATCTGCAGGTCCAATTCCTGAGCAAACCTTCTTGTCTCTAACTTCATGCCTTCACACTCATCCCAGAATAATCTTTCTGAAACACAAACGAGATCTGTTACTTCTCAGCCTCATACTTTTCTTGGTCTCTCCATTGTCTTCAGGAGAACCCCAAACTCTTTAGCATAAAAAAACCACCTTCGCCAGGGCCTGTTTGGCTCAGTGGATAGAGCGTCGGCCTGCGGACTGAAGGGTCCCAGGTTCGATCCCGGTCAAGGGCATGTACCTGGGTTGCGGGCACATCCCCAGTGGGAGATGTGCGGGAGGCCGCTGATCGATGTTTCTCTCCCATCGATGTTTCTGGCTCTCTGTCTCTCTCCCTTCCTCTCTGTAAAAAATCAATAAAAAATCAATAAATAAAAACCACCTTGTTTTTCCCCCCACTGACTTTATTTTTTTCCATTTCCCTCCATCTAGTCTCCTATATTTTAATTATACTGAAATAGATGGGTTCCTAGAGGGGGAGCATTCTCTTCCATCTCTGGGCTTTTGAACCTGTTATTCCCTCTCTCGGTAACACCCTTCTCTTCTGTCCACTCGGCAAAGTCTGCCCACTTTTTAAGACTCAGCTCAAGGGCAGCCATCCTGGGAACCCTCTTAACTGTGTGCCCAAGGCTCATAGTGTCCCTGTCCCGTGGTGCTGCATGTTCACTCAAGTGCTGTGCTTATCACATTCAATGTCTGTGTCTACTTGCCTGGATCACACATTAAATTTTGACCTGTTTGAGGATAAAAATCTGTTTTTATTTATCTTTGGGATCTCCATGCCCTAATTAAAGCATTGCTAGGCTCCATGTGTGAACGTAGACAAATGACTTTACCTCTGTGCCCATAGCTTCCTAACGTAAAATTAAGGTCAAGATGTCTGCCCTCTTCATAAGAGATTGTTATGGGGATGAGTTTAGCAGACATGGGCTTCCTCAGGAATGTTTAAAGCAGTCTAATAATGGAGGGCATTGTTATCAACTGGCTGCTCTCCAGGCTACAAGAGCAATTAGTCATTCTATGGGGGCTGTAGCCTACAGTGGACTGTTCTAATCCAATGTTCATTCACTCATTGACTTATTTATTCAATATTTCAGTGAATTTGTGTTGAAAACTGATTATGTGCTCAGGCTATGCAAGCAGTGCAGGATACAAATGAATAAGCAAGCCCTATCTCATGATGCTAACTGGGGAAGGAGACAAATGTGCTATCTGGATTCCAGGGTAGGAGTACCCCAGACTTCGATTCTTCCACCAGACCCAAGGTCTCCACATAACTCTGGGGACACTCCCATACTCTTGCCAGGTGTGTGTTTGTTTATGTTTATGCATGTGTGTGAATGGGTATGAATGTGCCCAGAGATAGACATGAGGATGCAGAATTCCTTGGGACTTTCACCTGGTGCAGACTCTTCCATGTTCCTCTTTCATTCATACTCATTCCCTTGGAGTCTCATGGAATGTGTGGTGCTTCTCTGGGATCTTAATCACATTCTCTGATTCTAGAACTCCGGCATATGGAAGTGCACCTGTCCAGATGAAAATTCCTAAGAGTTAAATGCATCAGCTGAACAAACGGCATGCAGTTCAGATGCTCTCTGTGTGAAACACATGGAACTTGTTGTATGTCCAAAGCCCAGGAGTCCCAGTATAAATAAACCCACTAGTATAATTCCCCGATATCATTATTTACCTAGCAACTTTAATTTTCTGGCCTTATGTGAAAGCAATTCTTAGAGAACATGTGTGTGTATAGCAAAAATGTTCTAAGGATTTATCATACTGCAACTGCCCTTTCAACTTGTTTTGATGATGTAAGTAAAATAGGGAAAAAAATTACAGACTTTCCTGGAAATTGCTTTGATGCAAGGTGTAAGTGGACATAGAACCCATCTTTTAAAAAGCTACAAGAAAACATAATAATCATAAGAGCCAAACCCTTCCCTTCACAGAGAAGGTCTAGAGTGATGAAATGGATATCCTAAGCTTTGGATTTTTTGTATGGAAAATATAAAGCAATTTGATTAGGATACAATATATTTCACATCTCTTCGCCCTATCCTTCTTTTTATTTTCTCCGTTATCAGTTTGAAATGACTAATCTTTCATGCATTCATTCTTTCACGCTTTCATTTATTACTAAGAGTGAGTTAGAAGCCTATAGTATTTAAGGCACTGTAAAATTCCTTTCCTGAAACATGTCCAGTTGGGATCGATGAAGTAGATATCCTGAGGAGTAGTATTTTCTGGGTAGTTTTTCAGTATTATATGTCTGCTAAATTCCAGTAGACTCATTCACTTTTATTAAAGGTTTCAAATATTTTCTCCAAGTCTGTTAAAGGTAAAAAAAAAAATCTTAGCCAAGTAGGGTTAGGGTTTCTGTTCTAATATCTGGTATGTTTAAAATGTCGCTCCTGGCTGCTGGCAGGATCATCAGAAAGTTAAGAACATGGGCTCTGAAGTCAGACTGTCCGGATCCAAACTCTGGCTTTGCCACTTTCTATCTGTGTAACTTTAGGCAAGTTACTGAGCTCTTTTACATCTCAATTTTCTTGTCTATGAAGCGTGAACGGTCATATCTGACTCACAGGGCTCCTCTGGGTATTAAATGAAGACCCTATAAAGTGCATAGTACATCCTAAGCTTTCGATTGTTTGTATGAAAATAGAAAGCAATTTGATTAGGATACAATATATTTGAACCATATTTGACCATATGAAGTACTTGATAGTTGTCAGTTTTTGTCGGTGTTGTATAATGGAAGCCGTGTCTTTGATTTCTAGACTGATTTGCTGGCATGTTGGATAGTCTGTTTTAGAAATTTCATATTTCCACTAATATGGCACATAATGTTTGTTTGGATAATCTAGGGACCATGAGTTAACTATTTCTAAAGCTGAAGGGTGGAGCTATAGAACTGAAGGGCCCTGCATCCCACCATTGAAGACTGGAAGGGTTACTCCTTATAGCTGTAACTCTGGGAACAAATTTAGTAAACTATAGAACCTATGAAACTTAAAAAATAATTCTGGTAGGAATTTTGCTTTGTATTCTTATATCAAGGAATATGCTGATGGTTTTTGCAAATTTAGCCTTGATCAGAATCACTTGATCAAGGGTTTTATAATAATACTAGAGGCCCAGTGCACGAATTTGTGCATGGGTGGGTCCCTCGGCCTGGCTGGTGATCAGGGCCATTGGGGCTGATCGAGGCTGGCCGGCTGAGGGGAGGGACCGTGGGAGGTTGGCCAGCCACAGGAGGTTGGCTGTGAGAGTGCATTGACCACCAGGGGGGCAGCTCCTGCGTTGAGCGTCTGCCCCCTGGTGGTCAGTGCACATCATAGCTACCGGCCAGTTGTTGGGTCATCTGGTCGTAATGGTTGCTTAGGCTTTTATATATATAGATAGATTTCTGAGGTCCTAACAGGATAGAA
This sequence comes from Myotis brandtii, assembly GCF_000412655.1. NCBI lineage: Eukaryota > Metazoa > Chordata > Mammalia > Chiroptera > Vespertilionidae > Myotis > Myotis brandtii. Next base: position 264,207 of record NW_005370223.1, on the reverse strand, counting down.
TAAATTAGAATTTCCTGGAATTTCTAATAAAAATGCATTCCATTTGGTAATTTGTATGTAGCTGGTCTGATACCAGTGTGTGAGAATCAGTGGCATACATTCCAGTTGGTGGTTGATGTCTGAATGCCATTATTAGGGAGACATTCTGGACCAGCTAGGAGAGATAACTTCCACCTTAATTTGATCTTCATTGAAGGCATCTTAGGGTCCACATGCCTTCACTTTTGTGCTGGTGACATCAGGGGACTGAGAGGAAAGAGATCCCTTGAAGGCTGTTGTAATTCATGTGGATATCCACTGTCTGCTGTGAATCTCTTGGACCTTCATCTTGGAGCTTAGAAAAGAGGTCTCACCTCTCACCTTTTAATCACAGTTCCTGGTTTTATATGTAAATGTTCCAGCAAACATGTGCTCATGGTGATCATACCTGCCTTGACAAAACAAAACAAAAATCCGATGGGTAACTGGAAAACATAAATAAAAATTCAAAACACAAGAACAAACCACCATTGCCTCAAGAAAACAGTTTGCTTGAATGTCTTAGACACTGCATTTTGTAATGGAGAATGTGGTCATCTTTGTTTTGACTACTGGAAAGTTCAGAGCCAAGTTTATGGCTCGCTTCTCACAGATAGAGGATAGGATGTTCTGCTGGTTGTTTTATGTACTCGTCTCACCCTTGTCCTCTTCACATAAATTTTCCTATCCCTCTTTACCCTTTGCTATTATTTTGTTCGTTATCTATTTTTTATCCGTTTGTGCTCTATGTGGTACAAAGCATACAAAATCATTTTTGGAATAAGTTGAGATTTGAGCATACAGACAAATCTATGGTAGGCATGTGGCACATAAGATATTATTCCTGCCTTAATTTCGTAGCCAGAGAGTCATAGAAACACATAACACAAATTGCAGTGCAGTTTTCTAAGTGCTGTGAAGGTGGTGTTGACAGATGCTACACGGGGCACAATGGAGGAAGCATCACCAACTTGTTTGGTAGCACATTTTGCGCCTGTTATGTGTTGACAATTCTTTTAGGCCCTGAAGATACAAACTTCCTTAACCCCGAGGAGCTCAAGTTGATGGGGAAGGCAAATATGAAAGCAAATAATCCCTATCACTAGGTTGCTTGGTGTTGAAGGCCTTATTAATTCCTCAGTTAATTCCTTAATAAGATGTCAAACATAGTGAATTATTGAACCTATAAGTATGCCTTTTTTTCCCATTCAAAATCCATGCCTCCTATACATCATTCATGTTGCTCTGATAATTTCCCCAATCTCATCTTATTGTACCTATGTACCCACTAGAAACACCTCTAGGGGCTCTTATTGCTTACTAAATCATATGCAGCTTCATAGTTGCATTTCAATGCTCCCTATGTCTCTCCTATGTAGATTTCTAATCCTGTCAATAGCACCCCTATTGTTCCTCGCCACAGACCCAAAGTCCTGAATCCTCTCTCAGTCCCACATGCCCCACGATGCTCCTCATACTGCCACTTCTTCGCAGTATCCCAAGGCTGTCCCAGAACTCCTCACCCAGCGTGCTTCCTGGGCTGCAGTTGTGTAAAAATGCTCTTGGTCAGGGATGGAGCTGAAGGGTAAGATGGCTGAGCTCAGCACCCACAGATTGGTCACTAGAGGAGAGATTGCCACAGTGGTGTCAAAGGGCATTCATGAATCTTATAAGTACCGCGCGCTAACCGATTGCGCCACTGGAGCTCCGATTCATGAATCTTAATGTAATGCTGGGCACTGGGGCTTACTCAACTATGCCCTGTTTGACCTCTCCCTAGAAGGTCTCTGACCCCACCTCAAAGTCAACATCTTCTGATCTGCTGTCTTTAGGAAAATGGGTATGGTGGAACGGATGCCCAAGGATTTAGGATCCAGAAGTCTAGCCTCTTCCTTGTTGTTACTGTCAGTCACTTGCCTCAGCACTGTCTGAAAAGTCTAAAATGCAGAATTCCAGGCCTATAGCAGACCAACCACAGCAGAATTTCCAGGGGGAAGGACAGAGTTCAGACACATGCACTTGAAACAGTTACTCTGTGTAGATGATTTGAGTCTGAGAACCAGGCTCCACAGATGGGCAGACAGTCTGTGAGAAAATCCTGGTAGCAGTCCTGTTAGTGCCACAATCAAGGGGAGGGTTCATTGGCATTATTTCTTTGTTTATTCACTTTAGTGACTGGCCTGCCGGCTGCCATGTGGATAGCGGGAAAGTGGAGCCTAAGGAGTGGGTGGCATGGCGGTAAGTCAGGATGGTACTCCCCATGGGTACCGTCCTGGACAATCACAAGGCAAGGAATAAAGTATTGTTTGAAGGGGTGGAAATTACACTGGTGTACTTCATATCCACTCACTATTTGCTTGAGCATTAGGTACTAGGCAGGCAAGCATAAAGTGTCTGTGGTCCCTGATGCCCCCTACTTGTTGTCTGCCACCCCTACCCCAGTCCTATTTCTGTAACCTTCATCTCTCAATCTTTGTAACCAGTGGTGAGATGTTGGAAAAATATAAAGAAACATACATGTATTCATGGTTGCTTCCTAAGTTTTTATTTTTGCATGTGCTTTATCATGTACATGATATATAGTACAGCATATATATTTATAAATGATAATACATGCATTCATGTAACACATTGCTCACTTTTCTTTAACCGATTGTATACACCTCCAGAAATTTTTATTATCATCTTGACATTGCAGCAACCTGATGCCCTCTTCCACCTATGGCCTAACTCAAGTTATTTGAGACACAGAATGTTTATATTCTTAGTTCCTTGACCCTCTACCAATTAAATATCAGAATATCCAGAAATCATTAAGCAGCCAATACCTGTCTATACATATAAAGTGCAGTGTGTATAGGTACCATCCGGAGTCATTTAATTTCTATTTATGTTGGGCTCTTTTTGGTCCAAGGATCATTTTTTTTAAAATAATTGATCTAAATTTATACCAGTTGGTTACGATTTCCAGGACAGCCTTGTCATCGACATAAATCATCTCCTTTCAGCAGCTACAGTAAATAATTGGGCTCCTGAGACACAGTTTTCCATTTTCTCTGCAGAGAGCCCCCTGCAACCTCTGGGTCCTCCCCTGGGTGTGTGGAGCGACGGTGCCATTGCCTCTGGCCTTTTCATTTATTATTTATTTAATTTACTTCAGGACTCAGAACAAATTGGAATTGGCCAAAAAAAAAAAAAAAAGGAGAAAGAGGCTGTGGAATGATAATGTCACAGGTTCCCATGATTACCAGAAACTGTCGGAAGAGCAGAAAAGGGAAAGAGAACAAGAGAAACACAACATGAAATAAGGTTTCAAATCAGAACACATAAAAAAATACTTCTGACCAAGCGAGTTTTCAGGTCTCAGTAACAAAGGTTTGGTTTAATCGTTTTGTTTTGTTTGTTTGTTTTGTTTTTATAAGTCAAAGCACAGCCACCGTAGCTAAAAGGCCAGGGGAGTGTTGGTGTGGGCCAGGAGTTCTCTCAGGAAGTGAAGACCTGCAGTGTGCCTCCCTGGGGCTAAGCTTCTGCCCTCTAAGCCGCCGTTTTTTTGGGCAGTAAATTCGCATGGATTGATTACCTTGCCTGGTCCCTGGGGTATAAAAGGGTTAGCTCACTACTAGGCTATAATAAAGCTTTTTGTTTGTTTGTTTCTGGTTGATGAAATACTCTTCAGCTTTTGCACAAATATTAATTTGCTGTAATAGAAATTGATTACAATCAGTAATTTTTATCATGACAACTTTCTTCTTGGACCAATTCTTCCCTCCAGAAAGAGGGAGAGGCAGCGCTTTTACATGATTTGATGCCAATTGATATCAAGTAATATTGTACTCAAAGGACGCCTTAAAGTTCCTATCAGGTCCAGTAATCATAAGAGACTAAAGGCTTAATAAACTGTGTCTCTCCTCCTGTCTCTCTCTCTCTCTCTCTCTCTCTCTCTCTCTCTCTCTCATACACACACACACACATACACACACACACACACACACATTATCCACAATTTTAGACTTTCAATGGATCCTAGAGGTCATATAGCCTATAGCAGGGGTGGGCAACCTTTTTGTGAGTGCGTGCCAAAACCAGCAAAATCTCTGACTCAAAATTCTTCTGCGTGCCAACCCTAATTTTTTGAGAACATGTTACGCCTACTTGATATCTCTTAAGGTGTACGTATGTGAAGAACCTTAAAGAAATAATAAAATTCATTCAAGTGACAAAAACACAATATATGATGATGAAAAATACATTTATTTTTTTAATGTATACATGTTATGTAAAATTATTTATTTATCTAAGATGCACCTACACTGAATTTATCTGAAAAATAAAAAAATCAATATTCAGAAATAAATTATAAATGGAAGATTATAAGAGAGGGTTTCGCATGCCAGCAAAAGTTACTGGCATGCCATTTTTGGCACGCGTGCCAGGGCTTGCCCACCCCTGGCCTATAGCCTATTGATGTATATTCTTGGGCACAATAACAGGTAAGGACTATTAATTTTTTTCCTAGTCCTCACCTGAGGATATGCTCATTGATTCTAGAAAGAGGGGAAAGCAGAGAGAGACAGAGAGAGGGAGAGAGGGAGAGGGAGAGTCAGTCATTGGGCCTTTTTGAGACATCAGGGTGAGAGAGAACATCCATCGTTTGCCTTCTGAACATGCCCTGGCTGGAGATCAAACCCGAAACCTAGATATGTGCCCTGACTGGGAATTGAACCTGCAACCTTTCAGTAGATGGGACAGTGCTCCAACTAACTGAGCCACACCAGCCAGGGCAGTAGGTACTATTATTATCCATATTCTTTAGATGAGGAAACAAGTCTAGAAAAGTGAAATAATTTTCAGAATCACTTAGCTAGGATTCTACCCCAGACCTAATTCTAATAACTCTTCTTAACCACTATGCTAGATTGCCTTTTAGGTCACATTTAAGCACATGCCATTTATTTGAAAGAATTAGTTATCTATTGCTGTATAACAAATCATCCCAAAATATGAACAATTATTTTCTTGCATGGTTTCTGTGGGTTAGGAATTTCGGAGTGTATTGAACAGACAATTCTCATTAAGCGTCTTCCATGAAGTGGCAGTCAGATGTTGACTGAGGCTGCAGCTATGAGAGGGCTTGGTTGGGCTGGAAGATTCATTTCCAAGATGGTTCATTTCACATGCCTGGCAGATTGATGCTGTGTGCTGGCCAGGGGCTTCTGCTGTTCTCCATGTAGATATATATCCCCATGGGGCTATTGAGTTTCCTTACAACATGGTGGCTGGCTTCCCCCATAATGTGCAATTCAAAAGATCAAGGCTGAAGCAGCAGTGCCATTCATGACCTAGCCACAGAAGTAACTTACTATCACTCCCACCACATCCTAATATTAAGTACTAGAAGCCCGTTGCAGGAAGATTCCTGCAAGAATAGGGCTTCGCTCCTGTCTCTGCCACTCCTACCCCGCCCGTCTCTGCCGTTCCTGCCCTGCCCGTCTCTGCCGCTTCTCTCCTGCCCGTCTCCGCTATCTCAGCTCCGTTGCTTGGCTTCCTTCTACGGTGTCTTCAGTCTTCGCTCCCAGCTGGTATATGCAAATTAGCTGCCATCTTTGTTGGCAGTTAATTTGCATATCACGCTGATTAGCCAATGGGAGGCGTAGCGAAGGTACGGTCAATTACCATGTCTGTCTATTATTAGATAGGATGTTTTTGTACTTTAAGTCTTTAAAATTAGGTAAACCACAAATGGTGTAGTTGGTTGTCTCAAGTTACCACATTATTTAGTTGCCCAAAGGCTTGGTTTCCAGAATATAGGAGCATAACAGACAGTAAGCTGTTCTTATCTTAACTTTACCTTAGAAATAAGCTCTAACACCCAGGCCAAACAGAATATGAATCAATGAAGACGTTGCATCTCCTACTTATTCCTGTTATCACTGCTTCATAGTCATGTTTAATCGGTAGAATGTCAGATAATTGCTCTTTACTGGAAATTATCATAGATCAAATTCAATTTTTTTAATTAATTGTGTAAGTTCAGAATAATGCAGTGAGGGTTTTAAAATAGTCTCCTTTAAATTTCATCATTAATGTGAAACAATAAAAAAAATTATATCTTAAGTGGGAAATACATGACCATAAAATACTTCCCCAACCAAATCAAGCAGCTCTGGAATAAAGAGAGAAGATTTAATTTGTCAAGTGATGGATTGTTTTTGTCATTCATATAGCTGCCTGATGATTTCAGAACACAAGTCTTTAGCAGTTATGATTCCAGAAAGGTATTCAAGACAGATTTATGTTCATAGGCACCCACAAAAGTATACTTGTTTTGTTGTTGTTGCTGATGCTGTTGAAGATTGTTTGGCATTTAAGAAGAGTCTAACATTAATGGACACGTCTTAATTTCTATGATCCTAGAGCTCTAATTTCTCCTAAAAATTCAGGTCAATAATCCAACTAATAAAAAAGTATGGCTTGAGTTATTATGATAAGACATATCTTTTTGTAAATTTACAGATTCAGAATCTCTGGTCATTGAACCGCTGGGTTAAAGACTAAAGAAGGCAGTTAGAGCTTAGCTCTCAAAGTTGGAGTGAATGTAGTATCCTATGCATTGACGAAACACACGGTAAAATTCCTTTCTCTCTTAACAAGCCTCCTCCAGCCATGAAATTCCCTTTGCTCTGCTGCAAACCCAATGTAAAAAGGAGAACATGTTTAGATATTGAAAAACCGTAAGCCATTACCTACTTTATCACTCATATCAAAGACACTGAAAAGATAGCACATGTACAATTGATGGATTATCCTCATCATGAAAGTCTGGTGATCCCAGTTGGGTTTTCAAACAAGGCATTTAATAACCACTGCCTTGTTAAAAGGTGGAAAATGATCTGGCTAGTGGCCTGATAGGACGAGATTTTATTGATTTTACCGAGGCCCTTGACTTGGAAGATCACAGGCTCCTTAAGGGCAAACTTAAAAGGAAGCATGAAGATGGATGTGTAATTACCTGTGTGATGGATGTCGTTCTGTAAACATCAGAATTGGGTAGCTTCTCCTTTGGGTATCAATTGATGGGGAGGAAAAGACCATAGGTGAAGTCTCATTTCAACCACTTTTAGTCCTTCTGCATATTTATGAATTAGCTTTGTTCTGTTAGAAGTCCTGGGTATAGTTGGTTTTTAAGAGATACACTTTTTAAAATTTAAAATTGGTTTATAAGGATGAATAAATAGATTGTTAAGGGTGCCAGAACAGCAAAATGGTGTTTCAAATATTACTGGAAAAAAATAGGAGTAACTTTATAAATGCCTTTAGCTGTCGTGATTCTGAGTCTACCTGGGAGTGTAGCTCTCTGAAGACTGGGGCTTCCCACGGGGCCAGGCTGAGTTTGAGATAACATCAGAAAAGAGACCATCGATGGCAGGCTGGGGACGGAGGTCCAGGGTGGAATCAGTGCTAAGGAGATTTGAGGGCTGGAGAAGGGAATCAACCATGTAGCTCTCTGAGAAGAACAGGCATGAGGGACTGCAGAGAGTGAAGCTCTGCGTGCATTTTTACACATACACTTAAGTATCAGACTCAAAAATATTCTTACATGACATTAAAATAATTATATTTTTTTACAAGATATATTTTTGTAAGAAAAAATATTTTTTTCTTACAAGATGTGCTTATTGTAGAAAACGTAGGGAAGACCACTATCAAAAAGGAAGAAAAATATCCCTTCTCCCTATTTCTGAGATATAATTTACAACTGTTAACATTTCAGTATATAAGTTTAGTTCTTTTTCTAAACAGAGAGCATATTTTTTCCAACAAAAATTAGAATCATGTTGAACAAACTATATTTTTGACGTATGCTTTTTCTGATTTATTGTGTCCATATTTTTAAGTCTTTAAAGTACTCTAACATATGTTTACAGATGTGTTAATAGTCCATCATACTTTAATCAATCCCCTATTTTTGGACATTACATTTGTACCCAGGACTCTTTACTCTTTGTCTGATGGGCAAGGCCAAACATAGGAAATCACGGGGAACAGAAGTAGAGCCATTGGACTAAGTCAAGACATTAACTTGCTCAACCTTTTCACAGCTACTTATGTGAGTCTATATATGTCCTCATTTCTAAAGCAGTTTGATTGAGGGTTTGGGCTACATATAGCCAAAGAATATCAACTGATATGGTAATCAGAATTCATGACTGAAAGTGCTTAAAATTCTGATTTTAAGAATTCTGAGATCAGAAAATTTCCTCTAGACCATTCATACTAATTCATTCTCCTATAGGCAAGTGCTACAGCATCTTGACAAACATGCTAAAGTTTATTTTGTGCTGCATGAAATAATGTTTACGGCAACCTACGGCTCTTTTATGTCACTGCTCTGGGAGATGGAGACTACCCTTTCTACAAGTAAGTTGTATTCATTTCTCTTCCCTCTCTTTTCCTACCTTCTGGACTTGTTCATTTTATTTTATTTTATTTTAAATATATATTTTTTTGACTTCAGAGAGGAAGGGGTGGGGGAGAGAAACATCATTGAGTAGAGAGAATCATCGATTGGCTGCCTCCTGCACACTCCCTACTGGGGGATCAAGTCTGCAACCCTGGGCATGTCCCCTGACCGGGAATCGAACCCTTACCTCCTGGTTTATAGGTTGACGCTCAACCACTGAGCCACGCTGGCTGGGCAAGATGCTGTGATGTAAGGATGCAGATTTCATGGCTCCTCCAGAAGTAATCACACCCACAGCTGGAGCTCCCTAGCAAACGAAAGAAAACTGTGTGCTCCAGACATGTGTGAAGTAGGGGACGAAAGGAGAGGCGAAGCTCCATCCTTTCTCCTGAAAGCGCTGGGAAGGAGGCCCTCACACGGGGGTTGGAGTTTTTCTCTGGCAAGCCAGCCCCCTGGTTTCAAATGGCCGGACAGAATGCTAACCCGACTTTCTAAGTCTGCCACTGTGAACGTAGGGGGCTCAGAGGGAGTCATCATGCATGTAGCTTCTGTCCCCATACTTTCTAGTCATCTACGGTCTAGCCATGTGTGCATCTGCACCCCAAACATTTTATTTTTAATATATTTTTATTGATTTCAGAGAGGAAGGAAGAGAGAGAGAGAGATACATCAATGATGAGAGAGAATCATTGATTGGCTGCCTCCTGCAGGCCCCATACTGGGGATCGAGTCCGCAACC
>NW_005370223.1:233461-254509 GCF_000412655.1 Myotis brandtii | reverse complement strand
TTGGCCTGTCCTTACCATTTCACTCTGACCTCATCTTTGACTACTCTCCACCCACTCCATCTCCTGTGCCCTGACCATACCAGACATAGTCCTGCTCAGGGCCTTTGCACTTACTGTTCCTTCTGCCTGGAAAAAATTTGCCTCAGGAATCCCTCATTTTCTTCACTGTTTTCCTCAAGTGTCATCTCAGGTAGACCTTCTCTGGCCAACCTACCTAAAATGTCAACACACCTCCTTAATCTTCACATATTCTCTTTCCTGATTTATTACTACATATTTTTTTTTTAGAATTAATTGCCCAACCTACCTAAAATGTCAACACACCTCCTTAATCTTTGCATATTCTCTTTCCTGATTTATTATTATATATTTTTTAGAATTAATTGTCTTATAAATGCAGGGGTGGGTGATAGTAGGCTTACAGTTGTTTGTATGGAAAAATAATAAATAATGCAAGAATAAACTTTGTGTTTCACGTATTCCCAACTGCATATTACCAATTTCACTTAAATATATTCTCTCTCCATTACTCTCTACTCTCATCAGATTATAAATCCAGGTGGTCAGGCATTTCTGTGTCCTTCATTGATTAACCACTATCCTCTTCATTGCCAGGAACTCAGCAAATCCTTGCTGAATATTGGCCATTGCATCTAAGCATGCATTTATATATGCACTTCTTATCTACTTATGTATTAAGTTTACTGTGTTTCATTGCAGATTTCTTTCCTAAGGGGACCCAGGCAGGAGGCCAAGAAGGCTGAGGCAGAGAGCAGTATGAATGAGGGTTGTCTTGCTGCATTCAGAACTGCTGCCCCTCCCCCGTTTCCAACTCCCAGTGTCATTCAAGGGAGCTCTTGATTCAATATACCCTGTCCTCACCATCCTCCAGATATTTCAGGAACACCCGAATTCTGAGTCACGACTGAGCCCCCCTAGTGCATTAAAATGAACAGAAATAAGAGAGCCCTCATGTATGATAGGAACAAACTTCTATTGTAACAAGATTTAGACATAGCATAGCAATTAATTTTGACATTTTCATCCGACTTATAAAAGAGCATATATTGGGATATTTGTGGAGGAAAACCCCTCACTTTTCACTAAATGTTAACAATGCCTTTTATAGTGAGAAGTCAGGACACTAGATTATTTCTGCCGTTTAAAGGAAAAACTTACTACGCAGGATGAAAGCTCTAGTATGTTAAATTTTATAATAATACATTTAAAAGATTAGAACCATAGATGTTTTTCATGAATATGGGCAGCTTGTGTCTCTTAAACATCATTCGTTTTAAACATTCCTGCCATGTTAGTGGAAATGGCTTCCTACTTTGCTCTTCGAATGCCACGCTTGGCCTCAAGAAAGGTTTTTGAAAGCTGTTGTTTGGTTCTTGACAGCTGTGCACTCTCCCGGGCGGCCAGGGGAGACTCCACCTTTCTAAGTGTAATACCTGGTCGTTGGACTCCACGTCAGGGAGGGCAGTTTATCCTTTTTGTAGGAAGGATTGATTTTAGAGACAGAAGAGACCCAGGGCCTTCGTGAGCAGGCAGGCTTCAAGCTGTTCCCAGACGCTGTGTTTACTCCTGTAGGGCAGACTTGGTTTCCACGCCCGAGAAGTCTGAGGAAGCAGCATCATTAGTCCAGTAAGTGGGTCACTGGCGCCCACTGGAAGCCCAGTCTGGCCTTGCGAAGTACAAAGCTGGGGCTCTCCTGGGCATGTGGACACCGGTGGGTCCGTGTGGGGAGCTCAGCGTTCCCCTTTGCTCTGAACAATCCGGATCCCTGAGCGCTCATTTCAGTGCGGGAGTGGGGAGGGTGCGTTGATTAGCTTTGACTTGGTCTGATGCAATCTTAATGGCTTAAATGAGGGAACCTTAGAAATGCCTACAATAAAATACATGCCACACATCACATACACACTCATAAGGCCATGAACTGTGTGTGTGTGTGTTTGTGTGTGTGTGTTCTGTTTCTGGCAGTGGAGTGGGTGGGGAGTGTGAAATTGCACACAATTTATGCTGTCATTTCTGCAGCACGTCTAGTGAAGTATCTAGGTGTTTCTCCTAATATCTCTGCTGCAACATCCAAATCATAGTCTTCCCGTGTTAGCTGAAAGCATTAAAACCAGAAATTACCATAATAGTGCTATTTACCCCTCATTTATGGAACTACTAGTGTTATTTTTTTCCCCCTAGGGACTTTACAGAATGCATTTCAACCAGCAGTATTTGTGGTCTGGCCGATGAAACTCAAGTGTACTTAAAAAACACAGCTGGGCATTGTATCCAAAGACGAAACCAGCAGGCTTGTCATTTCACAAAAGGGACTTCCAGAGGTCGCAGTCCCTGTAATCGGAGAGCATTTCGTGTGGTGTGGGAGGCTGTGGACTAAAGCCTTATTTCACAGCTAATCATCTCCATGTGCTTATGTAACTGGACCAGTGTTTCCATGAAGACCGCACATTTCCACAGCACATGTAAGAAATCCCGTTTCACTTTATGTAAAAACAGGCCTGAACGTAGGGGGTGAGAGGGGTATAAACCCTGAAAGAGCTGCTTAGTCTGAACCAAAAAGTTGGGGGCAAAAAGTAGTGTGTGTGTGTGTGTGTGTGAGAGAGAGAGAGTGTGTGATAACCTTGAGGTTGTTAGCATGGTTTTACTTCATTGACATTTTATTCTCAGGCGGAGCACTTGGAGACTCCCTCTGACTGTGGTATTGGTGGCCCGGCCACAGGGTCACTGCATTGTTGACCCCGGTCTGCATTACCCCGCCCTCCCCACCCCCCACCTCAGGCTCCTGGGGATACTTTCAGGTGGGCTCACTAATGAGCACCCATGTGGAAATGTCTCAAGCATCTTCGCCCCCTCATTACTTTTTCTTTCTATTTGTCTAAGGTATGCCAAAGATAAAATTTAAAGTGATGGGTTGGGGGGCATTTTCACACTGAAATATATACATTTTATGGAAAAAATTAGTCAAGCAAGAGACCTTTTCTATAATCAGAAAGAAAGCAGTTCAAATACCTACTAGCTGAGAATGGAGTTGGTTCGGTTCATAGGGTGTTCTGTGGAGTATTTTATTAGTTTACTCTAGGAGAGCTTTCTACAATCGCCTCCCAGGTATTTGAACAGTCCTGTAAATGGCACCTTAACAGTGCAAATCTCAGTACATCAAGGCACTATGGTCATTGGACTACACTGAGACCTCTTTCTACTACCATCCCATGCTTTGAATTCTATACCTGTCGGGCACAACATTTCCCCAGTGAGATCACAATCCACATATGTAAGAACTTGTCTTATGTGTGCATGTGCATATGTGTGTGTGTGTGTGTGTGCGCGTGCATGTGTGATTCATTTTGAAACACTAAGGACAATGTGAAAACCAGGTCTCCGAATCTTCTTTCCTAGGTTCCTTTCTATCACTCACTGTCAGAAAGGGTATTATTTCCCATGTCATCTAGCAAATATATGGCATGAAATGTGAATTCTTAAGCAATGGATTTTTTTTAAGATGACAGAAAAATCTAGGTTCAGCCAGGAGAATTTCTACTGAGAGAAAATAAAAGTAGAGGTATGTAAAAATGGATCAAAAGAAAGCAGATCTCTTAAAGAATTCAGACATGGCGGGTGGGTGTGTGTGTGTGGGGGGGGACAGACACCATTTTGAATTTGGTAGGATGTTATTTTCTGCCCTCTCAAATATATATTTTGTAAGTAGAGCAACAGTATGTGTGTGCAATCATCGGATTGCTGCTTTTAAGGCTTCTGCTACAGTTACGTTTGCTTTCTGAAGAAATCAGTGTAAGGAAACCCGGGAAACGACCACAGTGTTCTCTGCAGGATTCCAAAAAGAAGTGAGGCCTTTTCGATGGTGCAGTTTGACTTCAGGTATAAAAGGGGTAGTCCTTGGCTCAAGTAGCTAAGTACAGTTGTCATCGAAGGATCTAATAAATGATATTAATTGAAGTTTTTTATAAACCCACGGTCGGTGGCTTCTTTTGCATTACATTTCTAGTGTTCTAAAATCTAGTGATTAAAGCTGAGTCTGTCAAGGAGACTTAAGATTTGTGTATTTGTTATAGTCTGAAAGCTGTACCTTTATGTCTGGGACAGGGATGGCTCATGGGCTCCTCCTATATGCCAATTCCATGTAAGCGCGGCAGCCTGCAGACTTAGCTGGAAAGGGCGTGGGCATCTATGGTAGGAGGGAGTAATATTTGTAATTGTTACAGGAAGGAGTTTGTGCAGTAATAATACCCATGCCAGGCATTTTCTATCCCTCATCTAAAAATTTACACTCAATTGTGTGAGCTTGTTATTTTAACAGTTGATTTACAGATTTGAAAATATATAGCATTTTGTTCCAAATTTTAGCTGATTCAAGATGCTTTAAATCTGTGCTGTCCAATATGGTAGTCATCAGCTAAATGTGGGGATTGAGTGCTTGAATTGTGTGGCTAGTCCAAATTGAGGGATACTGTAACTCTAAAAATACCTATTCGATTTCAAAGACTTACTATGAAGAAAGAATATAAACATCTTGTGACTATTTCTTTTATTGTTACATGTTGAAATGATAATATTTTAGATATATTGGGTCGAATAAACTATATCATTAAAATTAATTTCACCTATTTCTTTTTACTTTTTGAAAATGTGGCTACTGCAAAACTTAAACTCACACAGGTGACTCACATTTCTGGCTCACATTCTATTTCTGTTGGATCGCGCTGCTCTCAATTAACATGTCTTCTCTTCTTTCATTAGCTCTAATGTTTAAATATTTTGAACTTTAAAGAAAGATTGTGGAGTTTTTTTTCTACAAATCTGTGGAAAGACATTCTTCATTTTTTAAAAAAATATTTAACTAATTTTCCAGGCTGTGTTATGCCTTTGGGCCTTTGCTCTCACTTGTTCTTCTGTTTGGAATGCCACCACTGCCCAGCCACCCAGGGAAAGCCCACACATTTTTCAAGACTTGTCTCAAGTACCACTGTGATATGAGACCTAACACTGAGGCCTGGCCCAGCTGGCATGGCTCAGGAGTTGAGCGTCGACCTATGAACCAGGAGGTCACGGTTTGATTCCCTGTCAGGGCACATGCCCAGGTTGCGGGCTGGATCCCCAGTGGTGGGTGAAGCAGCCGATCAATGATTCTCTTTCATCACTGATGTTTTTATTTCTCTCCCGCTCCCTTCCTCTCTGAAATCAATAAAAATATTTTTAAAAAAATAAAACAAAAAAAACTGAGGTCTGCTGTTATGTGTTGCCTTGTTGCCTGGTGAGATTGGGAGGCCCTCGAATGGCCAAACCCCAATTTCCACTCCCCACTCTGCTCCTGCAGATGCGGTTCCCCCAGACCCGTGGTCGGCAAACCGCGGCTCGCGAGCCACATGCGGCTCTTGGGCCCCTTCAGTGTGGCTCTTCCACAAAATATCACGTGCGGGCGCACACGTACAGTGCGATTGAAACTTCGTGGCCCACGCACAGAAGTCGGTATTTTGTGGAAGAGCCAGTATTTTGTGCTGAATTGGTGGGTTTAGCCTTTTCTCAGAACATCGGCTTAGTCTGGCCACTCTGCCTCCTGTCCCAATGCCATTTTCCCTGCGCACACAGAGCCCCCTCGCCCGTCTTGCACTGCGTTCCTTTGTGGCGTTGATGCTTGCCGCACTTCTCACAGAAAGTTCAGCAGGTTTTAGGAATGTTCACCGTTTTTTGTGAGAGCGCTATCGGCAGGGAAAGGGGATATTGTGTCCTTAGCCTTTACACAGTTATTATTGCAATGGATACAAGGTGCTCTAATGTTTTCACTTCGGAACTTATATCAATCCTTAAATGATTTAAAACATGGCTGGCCTCTGGCAACCCTACGTCTGGACTCAGTGTTTTAGAATGGAGGTGATTCTTGCCACTGAGGTAGGATCAGAGTGAGGCTGTGGCGAACCAATGAACATGACCCCAACGCCCATCGGGTTCAGTAGCTGGGCTCTCCTCTGGCCAAGTTCCAGTCCCCAAACAGTCTATTTCATTGATATGCATGTCCTCTGGCCTTGAGGGGCTTCCGGCTTCAGAAGATAGAATTTATGGTTTAGAGATCTCAGCTTCAGTTTATGTCTCAGTCTGCAGACTCGCCTCCATTTGGAATTAGATTAACTTAAAAAGAGAGCGCAAGGCCTTTGTTTGAAAATCTGTTTGCTTTGCCTGGTGATTTAATTTGCAGCTCAGATACGATTTCGGCCTCCTGGTTGGGTGGTGTCTGCTTTGCATTTGCTGGGTGTTGTTTGCAAGGTCCTGGGACATCGCAGGATGCTGCCAGCAGAGTAACAGCAGACACTGGAAGGGCAGACCCCACCTGTACTTTAACAGCTGCTGCAATTCTTCTGGCTTCGAGAAGGAAGGGGTACTTTCTGCTCTGCAAAGCGTCTTGCGTTCTTCTCTAAACATTTGCCTTTAAAACATCCTCAAGCTCCACACGTGTATCCCCCTTAATTTTTAAACCCATGTACACTTCAAGGAAAATTGAATCCATATGCTTCTGATTCATTTACCCACAACTCATCAAAATGTTGTTTTAAAAGAGCTAAACTCAAGTCCCCAGGGGCCGAGCAGGTTCTGGACTTGGCCGAAAGCTTGCACTTCCCTGGTCATGACTGAATGTGAGCCAGCAAGGTCTAGTGAAACAGGAACCCTCACACTTGCAAGAATTTGCACTGACTAGCACCTTTCTCAGAGGTTCAGCTACACGAGGTGACTTCTTAGCCTGCAGTCAGCTTCCTTTGCACAGCTGCACCGCCTGTCCTGGCTTTAGTCCAAACTGTATGCAGAAAACTGCCATTAAAAGTCACTCTTTACATTGTTCTAGCCCAATTAGAGGGATCAGACAACTTTGGGGGAGGGGCTATCCTATATAATAAAAGGCTAATATGCAAATTGTTCTCCCTCGGGAGTTTGTGAGACTGGGAGTTCGATTGCTTGCTATGATGTGCGCTGACCACCAGGGGGTGGTGTGGAACATGGTGGGGACTAGCTGTGGCAGTGGGGAGCTGAGGGAGCGAAGGGAAGGAGGAGTCAGGGAGACGGGGAGGCAGGGAACCTGATCGGCCTTGATCTCCCGCCAGGCCTAGGAACCCTACCTGTGTACGAATTTCGTGCACCGGGCTTCTAGTCTATGTATATAAAAGGCTAATATGCTAAGTGTCCTTCCCTCCATACGGGTAATGATGTCACATAGCAATGCCCGGCTTCCTCTCCCTCCTTGCAGTTTCTTCAGCCTGGGAACACTTTAGCCAGATGGAAACACCTCACGCTTTTATGTGTTATCTAGAGCCTTTTATCTCATTTAGACAATAACAAAAATTCATAGAGGAGCCAAATAACACAGTTCCATTGCACCTATAAAATGAGTTATTATTCTTTCTTGTCTTTTCCCCTTTTCTAATAGTTTTTCAGAAGGCAATTCACCAACTGGGTGATAGGTGTGCTGGGTAAATCTCATGACAAGCTACAAGGCACAATTCCTTACCTTTCCTGAAGTCCCTCAACCTCATTCATGAAACAATTATAGTGAATTTGTTTATGCATCTGTAACTGAGTTTGTTGACTTTGCATCTTGCTAGAATGTAAGCTTCTAGTGTTTCTTCATCTATGGGAAGGTTACAAACAATACCTATTACAGAAAAATGATTTAAAAGTTATGCAATTAAAACTGGCTTCTGGCACAGGTCTTTCCAAAGAAACTTTATTATGAGCAAGTTGAAGTTGAATGAGATTCTCTCCTACATGTTACTTCAATTTATATATTTCTTTACCTAAAATGATTAAGTAAATTATAGATTTGAGTAGATGGCTCATGATTTCTAATTTGGGGAGGCCTCTCAAGATATCCATACAGGGGAGAACTTCATATATTGGCCTTAAGAATAAAACACAAGGAGCACATTTGCTCATTTTCCCAACCAATCCTAGAGGATCATGCCTTCACATATTAATACCTCTGACATGAAGAAAATCATGGATCCAGTGATATCAGGAGGGATGTTATAAACACATGTAACGGTGGACTTCTAGTGCATAGAGAAGCTTGATGTCAGCAAAGCATCCTCATTTTGTTGATCCAGATCCATGTTGCAGAATCTGTCCAAGAAAACCGAAAGCAAAATAAACAAAACAAGTCTGTATCTCACTTTAAAACTGTTAAAATTAGACTATGAACAGCAATGTGATTGTTGTAATTACCCTAAGGGTCCATATAAAATATATGCATACTTTTATCTCAAAGACCCTGGTGTACTATTTTTCTGTGTGGTAAAGGGGTTTATAAAGTTATACAAGGGAACAACAGCTGATATTTATTATATTCCTTTTCTATGTGCCAGAATTGTTCTAAGCACTTCAGTTGTAATCTTTACATCAATCCTATTGTTTCTCTAGTTTATAGTTGCAAAAATTGAGATTCAGAAAGGTTAAGTAACTTGCTATGGGACAATGTTAATAAAAAAGCTAGGAATATTACTCAGAGCTGTCTGAAGCCAAAGCTCAAGTTCTTATCCAGTAGATTATTCTGCCCGGAGGATGCAATTTTAGCTGGAAGACAGGGGACTAGGAACCAATAATGCTAACACTAGAAAAATCCACCTCATCATCTCATATATTGTTCCTCCTCTGGAGAGGTAAACACCACCCCCCCCCCCCCCCCCACACACACACACACAGAGGCTAGACCATTATATTTAACAAGACTGGAAGATTTTATAGACTAGCCCAGTGGTCGGCAAACTGCGGCTCTGGAGCCACATGCGGCTCTTTGGCCCCTTGAGTGTGGCCATGAAGCTTCAATCGCACTGTACGTGCGTGCCCGCACGTGGTATTTTGTGGAAGAGCCACACTCAAGGGGCCGCAGTTTGCCGACCACTGGACTAGCCTAAGGTTTTGAAGGTATCACGGCAGGTGTTAAATGAGTACTCATAACATAGACACTTTTTTTTTTTATTGTTAGTCTGGTCTTTTAAAAAAGCAAAACCCTGTATTAGCAAAGATAATTGAAATTTGAAAATAAAGCAAATGTAAGTCCTTGTAATGTCACATTGTAGTATTGTTTAACAGGCCCTCTTGAGGGTAAAAACCTTTGTTTAATATTTATTATATACTATTGGCGAGGGCCCAGACTCTGTGAAGACATAAGTCAACTTAGAGATTCTCAGCCAGGAGAGATGTAAATAATTCTATCCACAGAGCAAGTAACCCTAAAGGTTACAATTTTATTGTCCTAAAGGACATTGACCATGATTGTCTTTAAATTTGCAGACTTACTTTAATATGCTTTACCTGAGAGACTGGATATATATCTGGCTCTCAAATTTGTCTTTGAACCAACTTTATTGTCCTGCTAAGTTCTCTCATTAACGAGTTAAGTGATTTTTGACATGGGCTAACTTTTTGTGTAAGAGTCATGATTTTTTACTTGTTTGAAAATTAAACTTTGACATCTCAGAAGGCTAAATAGGTAAAATGGATGAATTTGAGATAGGATTTTAAAGGCAGATCCTATAAGGAGAACCCCAGTAGATCAGGTGCATTAGAAACCCCTTAACCCTGTGTAACTTAGACCCCAGTACTGAGCAAACTTCCATCTCTGATGGGGCAGCAACTACCCTCTTTGCTAGGAAAAGCTGGTGGGGCCAATATGTCCAATGGTCCTAATTGAAGAAGAAGTGACTGAATTCCTGATTTTTTCCTAGGCAAATTGAAAAAAAACAGGCCATCCTTTTATCATCTCACGCTCTAATAGATGAGGGTGGGGCTGATGTACTGCTTGTATTTCCACAGAGGGATAAAGCAGTCTGAGTTGTTTTAGGAAGTCAGAGGTCAAGTTCTTTCCGCAGACCTACTAGTAAATGATATGCTTAGAAAAGTGTTTCTCAGGTATGGTATGTGGTCTATTGGAGTGTAGCAACTACCCTCCTCATGGGCCACAAACTGATTCAAGAATGTCAGATTTTTTTAGTGTAATAAAGCACAGTTCTGTAAAATTTTTTCTTTTTATGTATGGCCAAGGCTACTTGACAGTGACCTATCATCTTTAATATTAACAGCAAAATTAGACTCACCAGAGTTTACTGAGGACTCAGAAGTTTACTACATAGTGGACATATTTGTCAATATTTAAGTCTGTGAGAGAAAGATCATTTTTTATCTTCACCCAAAGATATCTTTATTGATTTTAGAGAGAGTGGAAGGGACGGGGGAGGGGGGTTATTGATGTGAGAGAGAAACATAGATCAGTTGTCTACCATATGTGCCCTAATGGGATTGAACCTGCAGCCTAGGTATGTGCCTTGACCAGGAATCCAACTCACAACCTTTTGGTGTATGGGACAACACTCCAACGGAGCCACCTGGCTAGGGCAGGACTTTGTTTTGTTCATTGCCATATCCCCAACACCCAAAACAATGCTTGGTGCACCTAGTAGGCAGTGGTTAATATTTGAGTTTGTACTGAAATATTTGAATAAATGACATGTGCATAGACATCAAATGGGTTTCCTACAATTTGGGGGAAAGATATATTGTTATTATTACATCAACAGTTCGTTGTGATTCTCATTGAATCTTGCTTTAGAATTCTAAATTACTGTTAGTTTAGCTTCATTACTAATTTTAGTATGATGTGGCTTATATGGCTAACCCTATAACATGTAGGTCTGCACATTTGCATTAACACTACTTTGGTCTATATTTTTCTAGTAATTTTTCAATAACTGGATTTTAAGTCACACCTGCAGTGAGTTCAAGAGTGAGTCATCGATGCAACTAGGGAGAAAGAGGACACATACATGTATCATCTGCAAATTGTGCTGTCTTCACTAGTCATGTGGTCTATATAGATTTGCTCTAGTTAAATAAAATGTGCTCTCAAAGTAAATGCATCAAAAGTCCTGAATTATTTTACCCCATAAGAAGCCATGGTTTTACAATATAAAACTATATTCAAGCTGATAATTAACTTGTAAATTTTGTTCACCTTTTCTTTTTTAAAAAAATATATATTTTATTGATTTTTCACAGAGAGGAAGGGAGAGGGATAGAGAGTTAGAAACATTGATGAGAGAGAAACATCGATCAGCTGCCTCCTGCACACCCCCAACTGGGGATGTGTCTGCAACCAAGGTACATGCCCTTGGCCGGAATCGAATCTGGGACCTTTCAGTCCACAGGCCAACGCTCTATCCACTGAGCCAAACCGGTTAGGGCTCACCTTCTTTTCTTAGTCACTGAGTTCTTTATCCATTGAAAGTTAGGAACAGGTGGGAATGGGGGGCGTGGGCCTTTGTCCTACCTACATGGCCTTGATACTGAGCACATGACCCCTTTTCAATCAGGACAGCAGGCTTCCCTGGGATGGAATGAGGGTTGCAGAACTAGAGGGAGGACTCTGGAGACCAGAAGCGCACAGACTGTATCCGCCAACATACTTCTAGGTGAACACTGGCCAACAAGAAAGAAACTATTAAGCCCTCAAATTGAATATGGGAGAAAACAACATGTGGACAATTCAATAAATTAACAAAGGTATTTAAACAGGAGCAGTTTATTTGTTGAAAGAAAATGAGACTCACATCTCATGAAAACAGCAACAGGAATTGTGAGCATGGCGTCCCTGGTGCCCCTTTCCTCTCCACTTTCCTCTCTCTCCTTCCACTCCACATTTGGAGGTCTTATCTATCACCTTCATTCCCAGAGAAAAATATTGTTAAGTTCGATAAGCTCCCTGGTCTTCAGTGCCAGATGAGCTTGGCCTGTCGAGTCCCTTCACCTGGCCCAGAAGGGATGCTCGGCCCAAAGCAGGTGACTCCTTCCCAGTCCCTTCAGGAAGCAGTGCATTGTTCCGTGAGACTTAAGGGATAATCTTTATACCAGTGGTTCTCAGCCTTCTGGCCCTTTAAATACAGTTCCTCATGTTGGGACCCAACCATAAAATTATTTTCGTTGCTACTTCATAACTGTAATGTTGCTACTGTTATGAATCGTCATGTAGATATCTGATATGCAGGATGGTCTTAGGCGACCCCTGTGAAAGGGTCGTTCGACCGCCAAAGGGGTCGCGACCCACAGGTTGAGAACCGCTGCTTTATACTCTTTTCTGTTGGCCCTTCTTCGTGATTCTATTGTCAGCCATGTGAGTTCAGCTGTTAACTGCTCACTTAAAAGAAATGATCTCTCCCCCCAACCCCATTTTGCCCAGTAACAGCCTGACAAATAGCACCTGCCATTGCTCACAGAGAAAAATGCAAGAAAATGGAAAACGAAAGGCAAAAGGCCTGAGAATCCCGCTAATGCCTGATGACTGATCTTTTTAGCACGCATAGGGCGCCCTCAGATGTTTCCAGAATCTTAGATCAACTTACTGAACAACCACACACACACACACACACACACACACACGCTGCATACCCCCCTCCCACCTTCTGCCTACAGCTTGTTTGTCCGTCTCACACACAAACCCAGACAATGCTCTCAATAGGCGTCTTTTGGGGAGACAATTGCAGGAAGCGTGGTAAACGGGATTTGTCACCCTGCCGCGGCTGCTGTTTCAGCAAGCATTTCAATAATGAAAGCAAGTTTTCCTCATGGTAAATGTGAATGAATTTCAGCTGTCTCCTCTTAAAAAAAATTCTTTTGGAAGAAAGCCAATTAAGATCATCTGTCTAATGCATCTATTCACCCCCTCTGCAACAAGATGTCAGTTATAATAGATGTCTAATCAACTCGGACTTCTCAGGACAGGGTGCTGAGCAGGCTGAAACAAGGGAGAGATCAGAGTCTCCACCTGCGCAATGTTTGGAGGGGATGGATGAAAACTTCTCTCCAAAATGTTAGTCCGTAGGGCAGTAGAGCCAGGAGTATTTCGAATACACCCACACACCAAGATGGAGCGGGCTTCAGAATGATGATCTGTACTATCCAGAGCAATTTCTTTCCTGTTGTTGGCCTGGTACCCTAACGGTCATCTTTAGAGAGGACTGTGGAAGCGAACTGTCAAAATCCATGGCCTGGCTACTGGGGACATTCGTGAAAATGGTTTCGTCTCAACGGTAGTTTGGACATCTCAGTGCAGACAAAATCCATGGCCTGGTTGCTGGATGCCTGCTACCTTCCATCCAGAGGGGAAGCATTTCCATTAATGAGAACGAACAAGCGCCTCCAGATACTGGAGCATACGTGATTGTGCAGGCAAATTCCTTTTTTTGAAGGCATTTTGGTGCCTCTTGAGAGATCAAGCTTGAGAGGCTGCTGTGTCCTAGAAAGAGACTGCCCGAAGTCAACAGAAATCACGACGTTGAGAAGCAGTGTGGCTGTAAATGCAGTACATCATTAATTTCTCTAAAGATAGATACACACAGTAGCTCCCTGAATAACACATATCCCTTGGAGGTGACAGTCCCCCCTCACGCATACTGGGAAAATTAATTGTACAGAAAGTCCCGGGGAGATTACAAAGAAAGGACATATCTTTCTCTTAGCTTAACGTGCACACTACCCTGGTCCCAGGAGCCAACAGCTTTTTCTCAGTTACAGACCAATTCACCGTGCGACCATTTATTATTTCATAGGTCACATCCATCTGCCTTTTTTATACAGTTTGAAGGGGTTGCTGTGTAAATGGTTTCAGTATGTAAGTTCTATTCTCCTGCCAGCCTGGGACTTTATCTCTGTCTCAGCTGCTGCTCTAGGCTGCCCAGCTGGCTGGCATTGCTGTGGAAGGCCAAGTTCTTGTTGGTCCACTGAGGGCACTCTGGTCCGTCCTTTGGAGAGACAGTCAAGGGTACTGCCTGCACTGAGATGTCCAAACTACCGTTGAGACGAAACCATTTTCACGAATGTCCCCAGGACTGCCATTCTGCTCACAGTGACATCATTATGTTGCTTTGTCAACATTAACATGGCCTCCACGGCCACCCCCCACTCTCATCATCTGTACTATCACAGTGGAACTTGTCCACACTTCAGTATGCTGCCACCAGAACCATTAACATTAATATGGTAATTTCCTAATGGCCCCCAGAGACAGCCAGGCTTTCATCCCTGGAACCTGTAATGCCACCTTATATGGCAAAAGGTACTTTGAAGATTTGATTAAATTAAGATTCTTGAGATGGGGGAATTACCCTGGATTATCTAGGGGTCCCAAAGCAATCACAAGGGATATAGAGTTTCTATTTCTCCAAATAGCACCTTGATATTGTTCTCTATCCAGAAAGGAGGAAGTTAAGACCAGCAGCCAAGACATTTGTGCAAAAGCTCTAGGAAGTGCATCTCTCTCCTCAATCCCAGATCGTTCCATGAGGATCGTATCGAATTAATCTCAAGTTGACACAAGGCAACTGCTCTGCAAGCAAACTGCAAAGAAATACTGGCTTATGCATTTTCTTACCTCAATAGTTTAAACCCCAAACTGGAGGAAAAGAATATTTTTTTGTCTCCGATTTCATTGCCCTATAATTTCAGTCACCATGGCCTATGGCAGATAATTTTGAGACTATTCAGTTGTAGCTGGGTTACATGTATATGAATTAATAGATGTAGGAATGGTTTTCTCAGTCTGTTTTCCTTGAAAATAAACATTTTGAGGAATTCTCTAATGCTTCATACACCCACACATGAAAAGAAAGCAGTTAGAATAGAAAGAAAATTATCAGTTTTGTTTATTTGCATTGACAGGGTTTACTAAACATGTTTTCACATGGTTGGTCCTGGGCAGGGTGACCTTGCTTTCTTGGAGCTACAATGAGCCTGAATAATTTAGATTAGGTGACTACGTTAATTGAATTTACCTGGTAATTAGCTCACAGTTTCACTTCACTTTCCTATGCATGCAAATCCTTTCTAAAAGTAAAGCCCTTTTTAATTTAATTGTATTATAAATACTTCCGTTCAAAGCTTGGCCAACCAATTTGTATAGTTATGTAAAGTTTTGTTTTCAAAGATGCAATGTAGTATTGATATGATAATAATAATTTATTTTTCTTTTATGAAAGCAATATGATTACATTAAACCAATTTGGAGAATTGACAAAATATACATGAAGTTATCCTTTGGGCATAACCATTTGTAGCAATTTGCTATTTTTCCATTAATTTTTTTCTATATCTATAGCTGTCATATAATTACAATTAGAGTGTAAGTAGCATTTTGTTAACCAGTATCACCCCAATAAATTCAATAAAGAGGAGAAACACTCAATATAAGAAATTAAAAAAATAAAAAAATATTTTAAAATGTTTTTATTATTTTATTGACAATTATGGATAATCATATTTGTTGATTAAATGAATGATAGATGTTCAAGATGGAATCTTTCATTATCATCATCATCACCTCTTTTGGATATTAGTTGCAATTTAATTAAATAAACCATGTTAAACTACTCAATGTGCTAGGTTAAATTTTAATTTAAGGGAGCATATTTTTTCTCCACAAGATATTAAGAATTGAGAAAAGATAACCAGTCAATGAGCACATTTAGCAGGACTTAATAATATATTAGTCAGAGTATGTAAAGTTATTGCTTCTGTTTAAATATTTAGGAGTATGTCTATACTAGTCAGTGCTATCAATGTCTAACTTCTCAAAGTGTGGAAGTATGCTAAACCAATGCTAGTTAATAGATAAGTACTCATTCTCTCAGAGCCCATAGACTTTTGGCCCTGTTCCACCCCTAATAGTTGCGTGGCTGAGGGCAGAGGTAAAGATAGAGGCCTGCATATCATAGGTTTAAATGTAAGTGATAAATTGGCTACTACAGCATTCAATAAAACATGCCCTATCCTGCTGCCTTGACAAATACATTTTTGTAATGACCAGAAAACCTGTTTGAATTTAGAATTCTTTGACTCCTCACTGTCCACATCCCAAGGTCAATGTATTGCCCCTTTAGTCCTCACCTTTAGCTCTTTTCTACCCTATGAGAATCTTTGTATGCACACTTGTAAAAACCCTGCTTATATGTCCAAGTTTTGTCCATACCCTTTGTAAACACTGTCCCTTGCCTTCCCTTGGGCATAAGGGCATTTATGCCAGCAGTGAATTCGGACTTCAGAAGGATAGACCAAAGGACAAGGTCTACCCAGGCCATTGAAGCGACTCCTCAGTCATTTGGGCAGGTCATTCCTTGGCCTGAGTGTCAAGGGCATGTTTGGCAGGGGTGAGGATATGGCTTCTGTGTAGACATCTCCTCTTGGTCCGGTAAACTCTTCTCCCTTAGAAAAAGGCATGGCACAGGAGGGCCAAAGTAGGCTCTTTCAAGTTCAAGCCCAGAGCAGGACCTAATATACTGAGATTCTAAGGGATTCTAAGTTTATGGGAGAATGTAGAAGTTGGGAAGTTAAGCTATTCACATAGCGAATTTTAATGGCAGGCACTTCCAGCAATCTGACCAATATCTACAGTCCCTTCTTTCTTATAAATAGAACCCTGATTTTGCTTAGTGTCGCACTATTCCTAGCTTAGGAGCCCCTGCATTTAGGAGTGAAAATGAAGTATGGTTCTGGCCAATGAAAGCAAATCAAAATTGTGCTGGAGATTTCTGTGAAAGCTTTGTTCTCTTGATATAGTCTCTGCCCTGTCTTTCTGGTGTTTTCTTTTTCTTCTTGTCTGGAATACATATGTGATCTTGGATGTGGAGTGACATCTTTATAACCCTGAAATGAACTCAGAGATGAAAGTCACATAGTAGAGATGACATAGTAGCAGAAACATAAGGGAATCCTGGAACACTGATGACATTCAAGAGCCTTCTTATGCTAAAATAAACTTGCATTTGGCTAATCCATTATAGGCATGTCTAATAAGTGCATACAAAACCAACTCCTAATAAAATGTAATCAATTGATTTATATAATCCCTACCCTTCAACAAATGTGTGAGTTTTTGTGTTGCTTGTTTGCTTATATCAATACTGAGGAAATAATCAAGCTTATGAATTAAATTTATGAGTCCATCAACTAGACTTTAAACTCCTTGAATGTAGGGACTGGATTTTGTTTATTGTTTTCCCCAGTGCTTTCCATATGATCTAAAACATAATTATATCAATAACACAAAGACAGAGATGTGTTAAGAGTTTGGATAAAATATTAATTTCTAAATAACAAGTTATTTCCATTGTGCTGTAAATGGTTTATAATCAAGGTAGATAGCAAAGCAATAGCATCTTTAATTAAAATGTGACTGGAAGGATGTTATATAATTTCTGAATTGTTCTTCTGTATTGGTTCTTCAATATTCTTTTTCAAAATAAAAAAAACCTAAGATTTATTCTGAAATGTTTGGATTTTACTAGTAAAAAGGCAATGGATGAATATGTTTCCTTCTTGAGGATTCACTAACGATTTAAAAAAAAATTTGGTTAAATCTATAAATATTTAAATTACTTATTCTCAGAAATGGAAAAATATTTTTATTTATGATTTTGGTAAATATCTTAACTATTGTTGTTTGGCAATACTGGAGGCACTCAATATAGAGAATTACAAGTCATATGCATTTGCATAAAATGAGCATCCTTGACATGATTTTCTATAGAAAAATATGTAGGATTTTAGTGAAAGATCAGCATACACAATGGCAGAATTTAGAACCTGATATACAGGAGATTTACAAAGAAATATAACTTTCTTCCACCTAATTCATGTGTCCTTTATCTTTTTGAGAAGAGAAAGGCTCTATTCTTTTATTTTGCTTCAATGTTTTATTATATGTCTGTATGCAGAAAAGAAAGTCTATAGAACATATCCATAGTTTTGCTTGAACTTTCTTCTGTGTCTACTCTGAGATCCAAATCATTTTTTTTGAAAAAATAAGCACAATTATTTCTCCCTAGTTTAGAAATTGTTAGATATTAGATTGGCAAAGAGAATGGGTCGGAAGTTTGGCATTAGATTCTTATAGCAAAGGTGTTTGAATATGAAATCATCAGTTCTTTGTAGATAGATTTATTATTTTTTATCATCCGACTTTTCTTTGAATAGAGCAGTTAGTCCATCAAATTCTAGTTCATTTTGAAAATTCACTCTGTGAACACATGCCATAAAGTCCAACATATTCACTATTGCACATTCAAGATGATATCAACTTGTAATGATGTTCTGAGTCTATTGCCATCCACACGTTTATTTACCCTCTTTTCTCTTTCAAATTAGAGGTATAAGAAGTGGTGTCAA
Organism: Myotis brandtii; assembly: GCF_000412655.1. Lineage (NCBI taxonomy): Eukaryota > Metazoa > Chordata > Mammalia > Chiroptera > Vespertilionidae > Myotis > Myotis brandtii. The sequence continues at coordinate 236,284 of NW_005370223.1, read as the reverse complement.
GTATCACTTATTACTTACTTCCTGAGAGGACGTGAAGAGAAACTATTATCTCCTTCAAATCTTTTGTGCTATCTTTATTGAAAATTTTCAGTGAACCGGAATGGACTTATTTACTGTTAACCTCAGAGCAATGGTAGCATAATTTCTGTGCTATGAAAATATAAAAAAATAAAACAGCTAAAAAGGATAAACTTTTAGGGTTTTTTAAAAAAGCATTCAGTACATTCTGATTGACAAGAACTCAACATATTGTATCAGCTGAAGTACAACTAGTTTTTTAAAAAAATACCATTAAATAAATGATGCAATTTTCATATTTATGCCACTGTCATCCACAGGCACAACATAAGAATGTTTGCAAACAAGGAAAGTTAGTATAAAAGTAAGCTGTTTTCTAAAAGCTTAAATATATTAGTATGCATAGCAAATTGTACTAAAACTGAAAATGGGGTTAAATTTTGTTGCAAACATTATCAATCATTATTTTTAAGCCTGTATTAGTTAACAAAGGTATTGATTCTGCATCATCCTAACTAGAAAAGAGAAAAGTTAGTTTTGGTCCCTCCTGCTAGTATTGATTGCTCATTTTTTCATTTAACAAGCATTTTTTTTCAGTGCCTCTGTATGAGGTGGTTCCTACAAATAAATACACAACCCTGCTATGTAAAAAAAAAAAACCCACAGAAATATGTGCAACGTACCGTGAGGTCTCAAAGTGGATAATTATCCATTCTCTCTGGGGAAGCAAGATGATGAATCTTAAACTGAGTTCTGGGTTGGGATGTTTTAAAGCTGAGCTGGAGGGGGTGCCTGACCAGAGTGGAGGCAGTAGAGATAGGAGGTATGAGGACACTAGAAGAAATGAGGAGTCAGTAATTGACTTGATGTTAGGGATATGGTATGAGCAAGTTGGTGAATGGTGTTACTTTAAAAAAAAATTTTTTTTATTGCTTAAAGTATTACAAAGAGTATTACATATGTCTCCTTTTTTTCCCCCCTTGACATTCCCCCAGCCTCCCCTATCCCCCAGTGTCTTATGTCCATTGCCCTGCCCTCCCTTACCCCCCAGTGTCTTATGTCCATTAGTTATGCTTATATGCATGCATACAAGTCCTTCGGTTGATCTCTTACTCCCCTCCCTTCTGCCCCCCAACCCTCTCTGGCCTTCCCACTGCAGTTTGACAATCAGTTTGAGGCAGCTCTGCCTCTGTATCTATTATTGTTCAAAAGTTTGTAATGGTCTTTATTATCCATGAATGAGTGAGATCATGTGGTATTTTTCCTTCATTGACTGGCTTATTTCACTTAGCATAATGCTCTCCAGTTCCATCCATGCTGTTGCAAATGGTAAGAATTCCTTCTTTTTTACAGCAGCATAGTATTCCATTGTGTAGATGTACCACAGTTTTCTAACCCATTCATCTGCTGGTGTTACTGTTTACTAAGAGGTAGCCATCTGAGATAGTTGATGATGAAGTAACTTTGAGCTTTGTTGAGTTCTAATTGCCTGGGACACATCTGAGAGGCGATTCCAACAGACAGTTGGATTCACAACTCTAGAGCTTAGGAGATAAGATAGTGCTGAAGCTAGAAGTCCTTAGCATAGAGATGATCTCAGAAGCCTGCAGGATGAATGGGCTCCCTTAAGGAAAGTGTGTAGAGGGAGAAGGCACGAAGACTAGCATGGCCAATGGTTTCATTAGCCTGGAACATAGCACAGGCAAAAGAGAGCAGAAGAAGGAGCTGGAATCAGGAGGCCTCTGATATCGGGCTGAATTGGATTTTGATTCCTAGGTTCTGTGGAACAATTGGAATTTTCTAAAGTGCAGTGACTTGGTCAGAGCTTGGTTTCAGAGGCTTTCTCTCGAGTGAAAAGAACTAAGACCAGATGACCCAATGTGGAAGCAACTGTTGATGACAGGTCCTGAAGATCTGGGTGGAGATGACCTAGATCTTCAGGCTCTGGAGAAGGTGTGGGGCTTGAAGACGTTCCAGTGGTAGCTCTATAGGACTAGACAACTGATAGGCTATGGGGGAAAGAGTATGTGACTGGGAAGACACTTAGCACTATTGATAGGAGAGAAGGCGGACTCTGAAAAGAAGACTGTATGAGGAATACTAAGGATTCAATTTTAAACAGGTTGTATTGGAGGGGAGGGGAGAACCGCCCCCCCCAACACACACACACACACACACACACACACACACACACTTAGATACCTGACCTCAGCTCTGATCACAGCCAAGGAGAGCTATCAAAGAGGGATGTGAAGGGCTGGGAGTCATCTTAAGAGAGGTGATAGCTGACTCCCTGAGAATGCTTCCTGTTAGAGAGATACTGTCCACTCTGGGGTCTAAGGAATAATAGAAGATACATTAAAAAGTAATTAATTTGTAGGAAAAGTGAAATGCTTTGCGTTCTTTCTTTCTCTTTCTTTTTATCTCTTTCTTTCTTTCTTTCACTGCAAAAAGCTTTATTGTTTCATTTGGCCCAGTGCATGGGAGAGGGCTTGAGGGTGGTTAAAAGAATGGCTAGTAGGTTCGGGAAGAGGCTCAGGCAAAAGCCAGGCCCCAGGGGAGGCAGAGGGGCCCCTCAAAGGCCTCTGGCTCCACAGGCTCCTGGTCGTGCTGGAGGGTGAGCCTTTCCGAGAGATGCTCACCCAGCCCAGCCCGGGGCCCGCAGCCTGCGGAGGGGAGGCAGGTGTCGCCCCTCTTCTTGATGAGCTTCACTCCTGCCCCGGAAGTGGTTCTGCAGGAAGTCACGGAGCCGAGGGCCTGCGGGGCAGAACCAGGGCCTGGCTCCTCTCCCAGGCCGGGCGGAGG
>NW_005370223.1:218608-233295 GCF_000412655.1 Myotis brandtii | reverse complement strand
GGGGGGACAGGAGCCCCGGGAGAGGTAGGTGTGGGGCCGCAGAGGCTGGGGCGGGCGGGGGGCGCGGCCTCCACCTCGGTGGGTGACTCTGGCGAAGGTGGGGCTCCTGGTTGTCGGCATCAGGAGTGAAGGTGGGAAACCCGTGTGCGGGCTGGGCCCGCAGGTGGGTCTGAAGGTGGAGACGGGATGGGACCAGGAGGGAGGCGGAGGCTGGAAGCGGGGGCGGCCCTGGGCTGTGCCGTCCAAATGCTGTTGAACAGGAGACAGAGCCGGGCCGCCCAGGGGGCTGCCGAAATGCTTTGTGTTTAACTGTCATCGGATACCCTGGGCTGTACATCAAGAATCAGAAGGATAAATCACTTTCTTGGCCTTACTAGTAACAATGTGAAACTGAGCACCAATCCTGAAATTCGCATTGCTTTCTCTGTCCACGATTTTAAAAGAATTATATTTAAAAATCATTGTCTTGTGTTTTTTTTAATATAATGTGTTCACTCGGGTTTGTATTTCAAACCAATGTCCTGATTACACTGTGGCTGCGGACAGACATACAAAAAGCCGGAACAGACTCCCAACCTAGTTGAAGGTTACTGGCCTCCTCCCGTCACCGAGCTGGTGAGTGCACAATGCCCAACGTTAACTTTTGCAAATGTATCTGTTCCTGCCTTTCCGTGGAACAAGTATGGCAGCCTGCACTGTTTTTGTAAGGCACCTTTCAAAACTGGCCCCCGGTTTTGCCTCACCTGCTGACATTTAAAAATAGCTGAGTTGTTTACTCTGTTTTCATTTCTTGGAGCAAATAAAAGTAAAAACAGATGCTGCTAGCATTTGCGTCCTGGAGTCACAGTTGGAGATTCCCCCCCCCCCCCCCATTCCTTCTTGCTGTACTTTTCTTTTTTTTTTTTAAATGAAAGGTGGCTATTTTTTGTTGATTGGCCAATTAGAGGAGCTAGTGGCTGCTACTTACTTCTAAGACCTGGTTCTATTATAAAACCTCAGAGGCTAATGCTGCTTCAGTCTCGCCCTGAAGAGACATGAAAGGATACACTTGCAGGGAAGTCTCCCCACAGATGAAGGAGCCCGAACCATTGATCACAATGTGAAATGCTGAAAACTGCAAAGGAATCCAATTTATTTTAAATAAAACTACTCTGTTCTCCAGTGACAGATTCCAGAATCAGACAACAGAAAGGAACTGACAGCAGATGTTTTGGAGCCAAGACACAGAGCGACTGAGTAATAGTATAGAAAAGAAATTGCTTTGAACTTCGCCCCTGCTTTAAATACTTCAAATCAATAGGTCACAGAGCTCTTTAATAGAGTGATGAGGTCTCGCCCTAGCAGATCTGCACAGTGACAAGTTGATGTGCGTCCTAGCAGCAGGGTCATAAAAATGGCAGGCCGCTCGCTGAAAGGGGGCTTTGTGGGAGCTGGGGGTCCGTGCGGAGTGACTCCCTTGTATGGCCACTCTCGAGAGCTAAGCCTTAATAGTCTCCATCTAAATGAGACTGACCTCATGAATTACCTCAGGAAACTTAATCTATAGACTGGCTTCTTCTTATGCAGACTGATGAATTCTTGTTTATTCCTAAATGGCTGTCACCAGACCTATTCATCAAACTCTTAAGGCGGAGGAGGGGGGGGCGAGGCTCACAGAAGCCAACCTGGAGTGGGGCACCGTTAAATAATCACTAGGCGTCACGGCGGGTCTTGAGACCCACTCCAAATCCACAAAGCAGGTTCCTTTTTCTATGGTTTAAACTATTCATCAGAAGCGCATTTAGATGAGATTCTGACCCGATAAAGAAAAAAAGAAGGAGGAGAAAAAAAAAGAGTGCTTTTTGTCACTATCAGTTTCATGGATGTGTTCTTTCTCTTTGGAGGGATTTTTTTTTTTTAACAAAAGTAAAAGAAAATAAAGGCAGATGGCCAACTCTTTTCAATATCCGTTTGCTTTATTTGAGCAGTTTAATGTAGTGAAACAGAGTGAAATGTTGCTACTTGCTAAATGGTAAACAACACCATTACCCAGAATTCTGTTGTAGCCGGGTACAAAACAGGGTGCTAGTGATTAATTAAACTGTTGTTGTAATTGTAATGCATGATACATAATAGATAGTGTGCCATGCATTTTAAAGGCAGCAAATTAGCAAATAATAACTTTCCGACATAGCACATCTCCATGGCTTGCCGCTAATGCATAAATAATCAAAAATAAAAGGCTATTATGCAACTACCTGATACAACCAATGTTTCTGATGTTCACCAATCTGTGAACATGTGCAGTCAAGCTACACACCATGGCTGCTGTGGGTCAGGGGCCCCTGGAGGCGAGAGGAAGAGATTCCTCCCCAGTGGACTTCCCTGTGTTCACTGCATGACAGTGTTCCCATCTTCATAGCAGTCATACATGCAGTCGTCTGCCATACATATTTCACGCTTTTGTGGCATACCAGCCAAGATTACAGACCTCGCTGCACAAGCGCCTTTCATACAGAAAATATAAAATGATTAAAATAAAAGAGCAATTTTGTGATACCATGTTCATGTTTTTTCTATTTTCTTGATGTGACAATTTCTAAAAAATATATATTTTTATTGATTTTAGAGAGGAAGGGAGAGGGAGAGATAGAAACATCAATGATGAGAGCGAACCATTGATTGGCTGCTTCCTGCATGCCCCCTACTGGGGATCAAGCCTGTAACCCAGCGGTTCTTAACCTGTGGGTCGCGACCCTGTTGGGGGTCGAACGACCCTTTCACAGGGGTCACCTAAGACCATCGGAAAACACATATATAATTACATATTGTTTTTGTGATTAATCACTATGCTTTAATTATGTTCAATTTGTAACAATGAAAATACATCCTGCATATCAGATATTTACATTACGATTCATAACAGTAGCAAAATGACAGTTATGAAGTAGCAACGAAAATAATTTCATGGTTGGGGGTCACCACAACATGAGAAACTGTTGCGGCATTAGGAAGGTTGAGAACCATGCTGTAACTGGAGTATGTGCTCTGACCGGGAATCGAACCATGACCTCCTGGTTCATAGGTTGATGTGATGGGAATGTTAAGGTGATCATTTCTTCTCCACAATTCTTTCTACCTGAGATTATGAACATTTGGTAGGCAAAGAAAGAGACCCCAGTGAATAGAGAGAATATAACTTAGAGAAGTGAATGCATGCTGGCCACTCGTTTGGGATGACTGAGATAAAAACACACTGATGGAAAGAAGGGATCTCGATTTCTATGAACACAAGGAACTTAAGTCAAGCACGCTATCTTTCCAAATCCCCCACCTTATTTAAGCTGAATAATCAACCTTGGATTTTTTTCTTTAACAGAAAAAAATATTGAAGTTTAAATTACATACTGTAAAATGCACTCATTTTAACTACACAATTCGGTGATCTTTAATAAGTTTACAGAACTGTGCAACCTTTGCCACAATTTAATTTTAGAGCACATTTCTATCTCCTTCAAAAGATTCCACCTGTCCATTTGCAGTCAATCCCTGTTCTCACCGCCAGCTTTAGGCAACCACTGATCTATTTTCTGTCACTATAGGTTTGCCTTTTCTGGACCTTTCATATTATGGAATCATGCAATATGCTATCTTGTATGTCTGGCTTCTTTCACTGAGCATAATATTTTTTATGCTTACCCACGTTCTAGCATATATCAGTATTGCATACCTCTTTGTGGGTGAATGGTATTTCATTATGTAGATATACCACATGATGTTTTTCTGTTCACCAGTCGATGAACATTTGGATTTCCGTTTGGGTAGATTCCTAGGAATGGAATTTGGGTGAATGGTAAAGTTATGCAACCTGGGATTTTAAAATGACCTCTCTTCATTTGGAAAATGATATTGAATTCCATGACTGAATTCCATTACTCATTCGTACCCCGGGGGACTGGAGATACTGGGTCTGCTTGCAAGTCCACCATTTGCACCATGTGACCACAGTCACAGTCACATTGCTCACTCTACTGTCCCCTGAAGGGCGGTGTCCCTCAAGTTCCCAAGGCAAGAGAGAACTGGAAACAGCCAACTCAGACTTGGTTAGCGTTGCTGTTTGGGAGACTTGAATGAACAGACTCACATAGAAAGATAACATAATGGCACACAGTAGAAAGCGTGAAGACAAGGGATAGTAGCTCAATATTTGGAAACCTGGAAGAGTAGGAGCTGGTGAGCTCTCCTCTTTGGGCCTAATGCTGTTCCATGATAGGAGGGCAAGAGAACTGCAGTAGCTCTTTGCCAACACAGGAGCTCCCTTGACGTGATGCTGCTCGAGTGGGCTTTTCTCTGGAAATTGCATCAACATATTCCCAGGAGCTAAAGGCCTTGGAGGCTCCACGCTTCCCACCTCACTCAGCCATTTATTCCTGGCGATCAAGAAGGCTTGTGCCTGTTCCAGTGGCTAGAGATTATTTTTATTTTTTAAAAATATGTTTTTATTGACTTTGAGAGAGAGGAAGGGAGTGGGAGAGAGAGATAGAAACAATAGTGATGAGAATCATTGATCAGCTGCCTCCTGCACCCCGCTTCTGGGGATCGAGCCCGAAACCTGGAATGGAACCTGTGACTTCCTGGTTCATAGGTTGCTGTTCAATCACTGAGCCACACCGACTGTGCAAGAGATTATTTTAGGATGCATGGTCACCTCGGTGCTTTCCACTGCCAGCGTTTGGCTTGGAGTGCTGATAAGCCATACTCCATCTCACCTTCTCTCTCTGTAAATAAACACAAATGATAATTTCCCCATAGGTAGTCAGGTAAGACTGCAATCGATGCCATAAATCAAAATGTAGTTGACCGCTGCCTGGCATATAAGTAATGAATTTCAACACTTGCTGTCTTCCTTTCATAGTTAAGGTAGCATTTAGTCAATAGGACTAAGTGTGTGTGTGTGTGTGTGTGTGTGTGTGTGTGTGTGTGTATCCTTTCTTTCCTCGTCAGACACAAAATGCTGCTGTCTGCCCCCCAGGGGGAGTCAGTACAGCTGAAAAAATTAGTCAAGTGAAACAAGGACATCTTGGGAGCTGAAAGGAGTGTAAACCCCGTGGAGTGAACTTCCCAAACTTCTGTGGGCTAAGAAGTTTCATGGAGCATAGACTCTTCCTGGTGGGAGATGAGAACATTATGTACAAATAACTCAGTTTGCACAGGGTGTGTGCCAGGCAAGGGTTCTGCCTGCTTCTATTTGTTTCTTCTCTGTGGGTTTAAAAATAACATAAAGGTTGGGTGATGCTTTTAATGACCTAAGATTGTTCACGATGGGGAACTGGGAGATGACGCAAAGAGTGTTTTATGGGGACACATACGTACAGAGTAGTGAAATTGGACAAAAGGCAGGTCTATCTCCGTCACAGTAATGCCGGATTGGTAGCGCATTCCTTACAGTTGTCTTCCTACAACAGCGTCAACTAGTAGCTGAGAATTGGGATGTGCTTAGGGTGAAAGTGTGCCAAAGAGATTAGGGTTTATTCTCTTGGCTGGTAAGATCTGAGACTCATGTAAGCCACTCTAAGGAAAAGGAGCCTTATTTTAAGGATAAGGGTGATGGGAATTGGAAGACCGTTTAGAGCTCAGGAAAATCTAAGAACCAGCTACCTGTGGCAAGCATAGCATCTCACTCTAACAATACGTCAATCATCAGCCTTTCTGCTTGTTCCGCCCATTCTCTACCCATTGCTGACTGGTCAGTTCTCCATCTTCTGCAGGACCCAGTAGGAGGGAGTTCATCTGATTGGCCACATGAAAACCATTGCCCCTACTGGTTAGAGTGCTTTGCCCCAGGGCACCTCATAGATTACTTGCCTAACTGCGTGTTTCGTGAGCTTCTTTTCATCTCTGTGTATTCATTGGCCATTTCTGCACAAAGGCCAGGCAACCTCTACTGCCTTGAGTCTGGAAATAGAACTATTCTTTAGAGAAAGAGAAGTTGAACAGGGCGGGAAGAGGATTAATCAGCTCAGCATAGAAATCAAAACAAAGAGAGAATGGTTCGTGTTCTGCCAGCAAGAATTAAACAAACAAACAAAAAGGCTGATATGCAGGAATGGATTTTGATTTGAATTTCTGGCAACTGTTTTAAGAATTAATCCAATACATGTAAATTGAGCTCTTACCTGTAGAAAACACTGGGTAGATCCTGACTAAGAAAATAATAGGTGAGCGTGAATTGAGAAGAGCTTAAATATGATTAGAAAAACAAAAGGTGGCTTTCAGAAAAAATTAAATTATCTCTCTTGAGAATGCATGCGTTAGAAATTTTTTCTATAACTGCATTATTACACGTTTCACCTTACAAGCACGGAAAGCTTAAATCTTCAGTATAGAAGTAGAGATCATCTGTTTACCATTTACTGTATGTAATTTATGAACTTGCTTTTTTGATATAGCTGTGGATGAGCTAGTCTCTGACACAGATGTCATCAACCCTGCTATGGCCTCTATCTAACCTGCGTTGCTTCCATGACTCCACCAAGCTCTGAGGATTCACATGCTTCTCTATTTATGAGTCACTTTATTTAACAATGACTGTCAGTGTTTTTTACATTACGTGAATAAGAGCAAAATTCTAACGGCACCCCTTATGATCTTAGCGAATGAGACAATTCCTAAGTGGGAAAATAACTCAAAACCCAAACTACACTTAAATGACATTTTCGTTGTTATTTTTTTTTCCTTTTAATTTCAAAAGCAAGAGCTGTTTTAGCAACACAATTTTTTCCGAGGTAATTGTGTTTAGATATATGATAACTTGTAAAAACAAAACTCTTAACATTAAAAAAATGTTATAAAGAAAAAGAATAAAAACACACCACAGACCACTGACAGGCAGCCTCAGCAGTGTGAACACCTCCTGTGTCCCTAATGCGCCTCCCAGGGTTACTTCCAGCAGCAGCTTCTGCTTCCTACCGTCCCTGAGCCCCAGAGCCTGGTTTCTTTTCTCATCATGGTAACTGAGCTCCTCACGGTCTTGTTTTGTTTGAGAGGACTCTGCTCAGGGTGGACGTGATGGCCTGGGTTCCCTCTTAACCAAGTAAATAACTCACTAACGATGTAGACCTATCCTTCCAGTGAATATATAGCAGAGGGACCTCTGATAGCTGTGCAACAGATCGACGTATTCCTGTGTTCTCTGGCTGGCAGATTCCACTGGCACAAAGAATGTCAGAATTGCTTTCACGTACCAGTTGTCTTTTAGAAGAAACAACAGATCCTGAGATTCTGAGACTGGATCTGAGCCAGAGATTCAAAGTGCTGGACATTAACATCTGGCCAGTGACCATGCGGTCTCCTAGATGTAGTCAGACATCTCTTCGAAAAGAGAGACTTTCCTTTCCAATCAGCTGAAAAACAACCTCAACACACCCCTTACTTAATGGGCGTTTGTTCTTCAGGTGTAGAAGGTTCTTCTGCTGACAGAATGTTCTTCTGTTTGTAAGGAAAACTGCTCCCTCTTCATTCATCGCCGAGATAATCTCTGGGAACCTAAGTATTTGAAACATCTCAATTCTCACAGCTCACAACTAAATTAATCTTGTATCTAAAGTAAATGAAATGCTTTATTAAATTAAGTGATCGCCTGCATTCGTGATCAAAGAAAGATGGGCATTTTTCATTAGAGTCTAAAATTTCCAATCTACAATGATAACATTCTGACGTAAATAATCCTCAGCCTTCTGCTGGACTTTGTGCGCCTATCTACTGGGCCTTTCAGTGGGACCAAAGACCTATCAATTGCTTTCAATGTAAATGCATTAACCACCCACTTATTTACACCACTTATTAGAAACCAATTATTATAGAATACTCAAAACTCACTTAGGGACCAATTCATTTAAAAAGTCAATTACGCAATTAGGTTGTACCAATTAGCCTAAATGATTTTAGGCTTTTGGAAACTATTTGTTATTTACAGATATATTTCACTAAGTTAAAAAATTATATATAAGTAATACAGCAACCTGAATTCTTAGCCACATAATTTCTTGTGACAGCACTAGGTATAAACATTGGATAGGGGGGTATGGAAAATGCTATAGCTCATCAATTCTTATGTATCTACTGCAAATAGTACCAGGGGTAGTGATAGAAAGAGCACCTGCTATGGGCTCGTTCCTTCATGTAATCTAATCTGGAGGCATACAGCCAAAGTAACTGATTTTAGGCCCACCTTAAACACAGACACAACATACAAACATATGCAAACACACCCAAGTGGATGCATAATATGCACACACATTCACAGACACACAGAGAGCATAAAAGAGCTCATTACACAAGGCTAAAGAAATCAACTCTTGATTACCTGTGAGTATAGACTGGTAAATCCATACTATAAAGCAGTCTTCTGTTTCAGTTTCATCTTTGTATTTGTGTCACCATGGTATTCTCCATTGCACCTATCATAGTTCATTCATAGTAGTTGTTTAGTTGTGTTTTCTTCATGAGCACGTCCATAAAAATCCACACAGTTTAATAATACAATTTTATGGGAAATTCTGCTGTGTCCAATAGAATATTTAACTGTTTCATTCGGTTTGGCACCTTTCCTTATTCCATCTAGTGGAGACCTTAATGAGAAATTTATAACCTCAGAGCAGGTGCTGGCACAGAAGACAAGAACACAAAACCATCCACAAGCAGAGTCATCAGCTGCTGAACTTGAGAGGAAGTACTCTCTCAGTTGAATATTGGATTCCCGCAATGTCCCACCCGGCTTTGTCTCCTCTAAAAGGAGTGTGAAGTAAAATGTGAGCTACAGCCAATTTGTAGGAGAAAATAATACCAGACTTATTCAGTGTATGATGAAAACCACATGTATGTGGAAAACGAATTTCATGCTCAGAATCCATGGCATTCCTGATATTACGCTCAGATATTCCTGTGAAATTCCTGGAATCTTGACTATTTTAACTACTTTACGGCAGAAGCTACTGGCAGACACATGGGCCTTTGAACTAATTACTCCACCTCTTAGGTTAGTCTTTAAATTTTCAGTGCTGCAAAGAACTCCGAGTTAATATTTAAGTAGATTATTGGCAATCAGCAAATAAAATACTAACAAAGTAATCTGTTGGCACACTACTATTTTTCTGAAGTAAAAACTTGGATTGTTCCAAAATATATCATTTGTCAACCTTATAATCTAGATAGCAGCATATTTTCGTTTTGAAACACTAAAATTGTATGCTGACAAAGCAAATCTTAGAAGCAAATGTTTCTATTCACATACATGTACTTTTAGAATCATTGTCATTCATCATAAACAATTGAAAAGACTTCTTAAAAATTCCTTCCAACATTTTCCTACTTAAATGGGTATTTATTTTCAGAATTTCAATTTATTTTTGCCTATTTTGTAAAACCAGTTGTTTCTCACTTTAAAAAAAGAATTAACTGACAGGAATGACATTGGGTTTCATGTACCACAGATCTGCTAGAGTCCTCCAATCCTAAAGAGATTTGTTCCATGTCTTAGAATGTTTCCTTTAGAACCTGGTTTCATTACGTGAAAATCACTTTATTTTCAATGGGATTAACTTGGAGGGGTAATAGCCAAAGAAGCTCAGAGGATTGACAGTGCGATTGAGAAATAACCCTTCACGAGCTACTTGGGTTGACAAAATGGAGAACTTTGGAATGAAATCAGGCCATTTGTAACACTGGCACCAAATAATTGCTCACCTTTAGGAATTAAGTAAATAATTTACACCTACGTTTAAAAGAAGTAGGAAGAAAAGAAGACACTTTCTGGTGCATTATAAAACTCTGGGTGGCCCAATTTGCTCCCTTGTCCCTCTGAAATCTTTTTCTATATGAACATTGGGTCTAAAATTCTTTTTTCATCCCAAGAAGAACTTCTCACTATGATTTTTGAAATGGGGTTACACTATGCCCCATCAATGTATTGAATGCCAAGAGTGAAGGAGGACTGTTGGGGGAGAATAGGAAATAAGGACAGGAAGAGGAAAGAAAAGAATTGAGTCCTAATTCTCAAACTGCAGGAACTGAAGCTCTTGGAAAGGGAGCAGCTGAGTCTGGTGGGATGTGTCTGAGCTCCCTAAATCCTTCCAGAGTGCCCAGAGGGTGACTGCAGTCAGCTGAGAGGAGGTCAGCGAACTAGACCTTGGTTCCTAAGTTTCATGTTTAGAACAAATTTGGTCACATTGACCAAATCAGAAATACGATTAGCTGCCTGATTCAGGTGTAGGCAGAGTTTTGATTGAACCACAAATGGGCAGACAGGTATGATTTAGGACAGCCATTCCCAGAGGAAGAAATTGGTTTGATGATCTCTAGACTTCTTTTTCAGTTCAAAGATCCATGGAATACCATGACAAATGTTCACCAGGATTTTGAGTGAACACATTCTATGCATCAGAACCAGAATCCAATTTATTGTGTTTGCCTTGCCAAATCTATGAAGTTGATAAATAAGTTATTGCCCCTGGTAGGAAATTTAAATCACTCTTTTGTAAATTTTTTTGTTTTGTTATGTGTATGAGAGAGAGGGGAGGAGAGAGAAATGCAAATAAATTAAGAGCATATTCTCTTTAAATTGTTTTTGATTTTGTGAATAAATACAATGTAGACTTAAAACAAAGCAGAACCTCTAGCTCTTTTGGTTGGTCAAGTTTACTTGAGCAGCAGTCCTGATTGTAAAAAGAATGACAGAAATGTCCCTTTCCTTCCTTTCTTCCTGGCTTACGGTTCAGATCGGTACCTCCTCAGCACCTCCAAAGATGGGGAAAATGTGCGGTACCCTGAGGGGTACCAGATTTAGCAAACAGCGATACAGAATGCCCAGTTACATTTGGATTTTGTATTTTAAAAAGAATTCCTTTTTTAGTATAATATGTCCCAGACAATATGTGAGACATACTTATACTTAGAAAATTTTGTCATTGTTGTTGATGTGACATTCAAAGTTAGCTGGGTGTTCTCTACTTTATCTGGCAGCTCTCTCTGGCCTCTGCCTGTGCTCTGTTTCTGTGAGTGGCTAAATTGGACAGTGTTCTCTGTTCTCCTTATCTGCCTAGCTGGTCAGAGATCTAGTGCTTTTCAGACTCATATCCTCACCAGAGCTACCATGACCTTAAGCTTCTCCCAGACATAAACCATTTTACTTCTGGTGTCAAATCAGAAAAGCCAGGAGAATTTAAGATTCCAGTGACAAACATAAAACAACTTGCCGCCCTGAATATCTTGATAGAATTCTCAGGGTTTAGAATTTTGAAAAACACACGAGGTAACGTGTGCCAAACCTTCCTCACTAACACTTGGCCACTGAAATCCGAAACCCTTGGACTTGAATGTTAACTCTGCTACCTACAGGCAGTGGGAGTAGAAGCAAAGCAAGCTATTGACTACGAGTCTCACACAGCATCCTCACTTTCAAATTGGAGATAATAGCAGGTAATAATAATGGCTATCCCGGGAGGAAGATTGCATGGGATAAAGGATATATAAGAAAGATATTAGCACAGTCATTTTAACAGCTATTTCTAATACTATTTACCATTAGTACCACTGCAGCTGTTACCATCACTAACATTTTGTGCAGGGCATTGTGGCGGACAATATAAAGCAGTTGTTAAAGAGCTCACAGGTTGTTTTGGAAATAGACCAACTCCCAAAGAAATAAAGAACAATGTGAGCCGGCAGGTCCCAAGTGCCCCATGAGGGTCACAGACGGAGAAACTACAGGAGCTCAGACAAGGAAAGGCCATTGGCCACATCCCTGGAAGCGTATGAGGATAGAATGGTTGCCCTGGGTTCAATTCTGGTCAAGGGCACATGCCCAGATTGCGGGCTCGATCCTCATTAGGGGGCGTGCAGGAGGCAGCCTAGCAATGATTCTCTCTCATCACTGATGTTTCTCTCTCTCTCTCCCTCTCCCTTCCTCTCTGAAATAATATATGTCAATAAAACAATCATTTTCCATAAATCCCTAAAAACAGTGACGTCTCTATTATCTATACTCATCAGAATTAAATAATATTGAAATATACTGGGGAATGTGGTACATTTTTGAGAATGTTGGTTGGCAAGACTGTAGTCTTATACCAAGAATTAATTCATAAAATTGGAGTCAATATGAAAATAGCATTTTATTGAAAGAGGTAAGGTTGACAGATGTCCACTAAAATAAATTAATATTTCCAACTTAATCAAATCATTTGGCAAGTTTCCTGAGCTGACTCACATGGTTCTCCATCTTGCCCTATCCCCCAAAGTATATATTAGGTTGTCATTTCAATAAAAATTGGGAAATAGTAAACTTTCTGTTTTTCTGTTGTTGTTTTGTACAGTGACACCCACTCACCTCAACCTTTCATTTTTTGAACCAGGCATTCACCCTGGATCATAACAGTAAAACAGTAGAAGGAGGTAGGGTTTTCAGAGAAGAAAGGGTGGGGTTTTGCTAATTTATTAACACATAGGATTCCTGCAAACTTTCCATTTTGGATTGCATTTTTGTTGTCAAGTCTGAAAACTGTTTGTCTAAACCCTGGATTCCAAAGATTTCTCCTATTTTTTCTGAAAATGTTATGTCTGATATTTAATTACATTTTGAGTTACTTTTGCATAAGATATAAAACTTAGGTTGCAGTTCATTAGTTTTGCCCACCATGTTTGACTTCTCTAGCATTATTTATTAAAAATACTATCATTCCTCCCTTGAATTGCTATTTCATCCTTGTCAAAAATCAAATGAGCACATTTGTTTTGCCTATTTCTAGGTTCTCTATTGTCTTCTACTGATCTGTATGTGTACCTTCTCATCAACACAACACAGTCAAAATAAATTAAAAAATAAACATGAGAAAGAAAATATCAAATATGTAAATGATGTAGGATCAGTAGCAATGCCATGCTGAGCCACATTGGAGCCTGAAGCAAAAGAAAAAACACAGAGATATTTATTAATTACTAGAGGCCTGGTGCACAAATTTGTGCACCGGTGGGGGCCCTCAGCCTGGGCTGCACCCTCTCACAATCCAGGACGCCTTGGGGGATGTTGGACTGTCGGTTTCATCCTGATCCCTGTAGGCCAGGCTGAGGGACCCCACCAGTGCACGAATCCATGCACCAGGCCTCTAGTATGCATATAAGATCTTTGGTTAATCTCTCCCCACCCCCCTCTCCCCTTCCCTCTGGGATTCATCAGTCTGTTCCATGTTTCCATGCCTGTGTGTTGAGTGTCTGCTCCCTGGTGGTCAGTGCATGTCATAGCTACCAGTCGAATGGTTGAACAGTCAGACGATTGCTTAGGCTTTTATATGTATAGATTAGTTGCCCGATGCACGAAATTCGTGCACGGGGGGGGGGGGGGGGGGTGTCCCTCAGCCCGGCCTGCACCCTCTCCAATCTGGGACCCCTCAGGGGATGTCCGACTGCCGGTTTAGGCCCGATCCCTGTGGGATAAAAACTCAGAGAAGAAAGGAAGCCCCAGAGGATGTATACCACACATCTCAACAATCAACTTTCTCACGTTTTTATTTTCATCTCCCTCATTTGTTCATGCACGTTGGTTGACTGGGTCTTAGCACGAGGGGTAACAGGGCAAGCAAGAGAGTCGTGGTTGCTGTTTGCATAGAACTTACCACTGTCAGGCAGGGGAGCAGGTTTTCATCAAGCTTCTTTAAAAGCAAGGATGCTCCTTGCATTCCGTGATTTTGCAAGCATCCGAGAGTGTGTTTAAGTGGTTCTGAACTAGCGAGGTTACTCCCTGGGCCTTGCTGGCTGGAAGCCAGGAACCCATTCATTGTCCCCAGTGCCTTCCCATCTCCTTACAGCCAATCAGCAGCTGGAGGACCCTGCTGGCCACAAGAATCACTGCGGGGAACATAATTTTTATTTCCTTTGCTCACACATGTGCCAGCAAGAAAGACTGTCCTCTGGGTGACCCTCCCTCATTTAAATGCTAAAAACACCCCCCTGGGTCGACATTTAACATGCTAATGAGACATGTGACCCATGAAGACACAGGTAGTGCCGCTGTGCAAGAGCCAAAAAGCGCCCGCCTCCACATACTTATAAGTTACTTTTCCCGACTAACTCTCCTTGACACACTCCCCAGCCTTTGTTCGGAGAGCAGCCCATTTCGCGTTCCCTAGGGGCTGCTTCCCTTGTACACGAGTTTATAGCGCCTGCGCCAGAGCTTTCCTCTGGTGATCTCTCTTGATTTCTATCCTGGGAGAGCAAAGGAGCCCAGGGCACCCGTAACAGTTTCATCTGAAAATAAGTAATCTCAGGTGCTCACTGAAGTCGTCCAGCCTACCGGCTCCCAAGGCGGGCTTTCCTCCTGAAAATACAGGGACCAGATAGATCATTTTGATTCTTTCCTTTCCTTACATGCTTTCTTGAGGGCCAGATCCCACGGCAGTGTGGGGGAGAAAGGGAGGAAGGAAGGGAAGGAGGCAAAGTAGAAATAGGGGGTCTGTTACCAAGCTGGCTGCAGCCTCACAGGGAAATACAGGTGAGACGTCTCTGGACAGGCCATGCAGAACCACGATACCTTGAACTAGTTCATCAGGGTGGAAGGGGAAGGGAAAAGGATTTGGGGGCACCTTCCTGTCTCCTATTGCTCACTGGGAAAGCTTAAGCCATGAGAACTCCCTCCCTTCCTTCCTCCCTCCTCCCTC
>NW_005370223.1:197054-218582 GCF_000412655.1 Myotis brandtii | reverse complement strand
CCTCCCTCCCTCCCTCCCTTCCTTCCTTCCTTCCTTCCTTCCTTCCTCCTCTCTTTCTTTTTTTGAAAACCGGCTTACTGGCATGAGGAGCCCAAAGTCATCTGGCGACAGTCACAGCTACAAGTTCAGTGGAGCACTTACTCTGCCCTCTGGTTGGTGTGACTGCTGGAACTTATAGAGTCTGCGTGTGGATGGGAGGCGCAGATCCCTGTGGTTCAGGCGGGTATTGGTAACAGGGCCTCTCCTACCTCATCATTTCATTTCTGGATCAGTTCTTTTCTAGCTGATGGGGACAGTGTCCTATCTCAGTCATTAGTTCAATACCTATACCCCCGCCTGAGAGGGAGCAGCAAGCACTGCAAAGATGTTGCTTTCTTTCGTCCTTTCCATTTATTTTTTACTTTTTGCTTAATCCCTTCACGTTTTTCACCCAGCCCCTCAGTCCCTCTTCCCTCTGCACTGCAAAGATGTTGCTTTCTTTCGTCCTTTCCATTTTTTTTTTAATTTTTTGCTTAATCCCTTCATGATTTTCACCCAGCTCCTCAGTCCCTCTTCCCTCCTACAGCTGTCAGTCTCTCCTCTGTATCTATGAGTCTGTTTCTATTTTGTTTGTTTGTTTTGTTTATTCGATTCCACATGTAAGGGAGGTACCACATGTGGTACTTTGTCTTTCACTTAGCATACTCCTCCCCAGGTCCATCCCTGCTGTTGCAAAAGGTGAGATTTCCTTCTCTTCTATGGCTGCAGAGGATTTAATTGTGTAAATGTACCATAGCTTTTCTATCCACTCATCTACTGATGAGCACTTGGGCTGCTTCCAAATCTTGGCTGTTGTAAATAATGCTTCAGTGAACATAGGGGTGTGTGAAAACCAAAGACAAGACTCTTAAAAATGGGATTATTGTAAACTTTATTTAGGTCCTGGGGATAACAAAGTTAGAGATCGGAACTGCCACCGACTGTGGTTCTAAACATGTGGACAGAGAGAATGGAGAAGCTAATCAGCAGAGAGAGAAGAATGAAGCAGAGACTCAGAAAGACCCAGCAATGAGGGATGGTGCCCAGATGTCCTGGTGTGCCTGCACAGAAGCGTTTCCTAAGACACTGGACTTTCAGGGTTAAAATTAGGAAAATTCCAGGCAAAACGGGATGAATTGGTCACCTTACTAGGATATCCTGAAACCCAGCTTTGTTTTTGAACTTGATTCTATGAGAGATTCCTCTTCTTCCTTATACTTTTTCTAATTGGGATTTCTGTCACTTGCAAACAAGTCTTATTAAAAAATAATTAGGTTTTGTCACTTTATAAAGAATTTTTGCCTTATAACAACTCATTAGGACAAAGCAGACAACACCTCCATTGTAGAGAGGAGAGAATGGAATAGAAATCCTGGGAACATTTATCAGGATCATATGGCTAAAGGGTCAGGTAGCAAAGCTGGGTTCTCTGTCTCCTATCAAAGGAGCTTGTACTTCTAGGAAGGCTGCTTCTCAGTGTGCAGGGTTCAGCATCTTGCAGAAATGGATTTTGCAATCCATAGGCAATCCATCAGTCACACCTGCACTTCTAAAGAAACTCCCACCCATCCCTCTGCGTTGCTAGGTATGGGGGTTGCAAACTGCCTATAGCTTACGCTATTTTAAGCTCTACCATTGTCACCCCTTTTAAGCTTTACACAAAAAAGTAAGAAAATAAGGATAACTGAAACTCAGAGATTACCTCCCTTTGGGGTATTACATTCATTATCTAATTTAATCCTCGAAACAATTGTTTGAGGTAGGTTTTTTTGTTTTTGTTTTTTTTTTTACAAATAATCTGAATCTCAAGTATGGTTCCATATCCACAAATCAATCACATGATACATCAACAAAATGATGGATAAAAATCATAAATCATCTATTAGATGCAATAAAAACATTTGACAACACTTGACATTCATTTATGATAAAAACTGTCAACAAAGTGGGTATAGAGGGAACTACTCAATATGCTCTGACTAGCACAGCTAATATCATATTCAATGGTGAAAAGCTGAAAGATTTTCCTCTTATATCAGGGATACGGAAAAAAGGACTCTTGTAAATCGGCACAGCCACTATGGAAAAGAGTGTGGAGGTTCCTAAAAAAATTAAATACGACCCATATGGCCCAGCAACCCCACTTCTCAATATCTGTCCAAAGAAAATGAAAACATTAATTCAAAAAGATGCAAGCCCTTCTATGTTTATTGCCTCATTTTATTTACAATAGCCAAGATATCAAAGCAACCTAAGTGTCCCTTGGTAGATGAATGAATAAAGATGTGATACATACCTACAATGGAATATTAGCCATAAAAAAGAATGAAATCTTACCATTTGTGACAATATGGACGGACCTGCAGGTTATTATGCTAAGTGAAATCAGTCAGACAAAGAAAGACAAATACCATGTGATTTCACTTTTATTTGGAGTCTAAAAAGCAAAACAAACATACAATACAAAACAAAAATTATCTCATAGAAATAGAGAACTAATTTATGGTTGCCAGAGGGAAAGGGGTTGGGGGACGGGAGAGCAAAACAGGTGATGGGGAATAAGATGTACAAATTTCCAGTTGTAAAATAAATGTCATGGAGATGTAATGTACAACATGTGGAATATAGTCAATAAAATCATAATAATGTATGATGACTGATGTTTACTAGACTTAGCATGGTAATCACTTCGTTAGATATATTAATAATGAATAAAACTAATATGATATTGTATATTACTGTATTTTAGTTTTTAAAAGGATCTAAAACTCAGAGATTATTAGGTTGTTTATTTAAGGTCACATAGCTGTTATTTATTGATCAGAACTATGATCCAAAGCCAGAGCTTTCTATGCCGAAACCCATTCTTTTTCTCATACATAATGCAAACTTGTAGGTATGTAGATTGCACTATTTTGGACATGCGATTTGTTTCATAAGAACAAAGGACAGTCTGTGCAGGCTTTGGGGATGGAGAAAGGCCAGTGACAGGCTGCCCTATTCAGTACAATTCTAGAGCTGCTAGAACAGCACAGCCCCCAAGGTAAATGGTAATTTCTATTCACAGTTTATTCATAATCAATCTGAAATTTTTCCCTTCATGTATTTGGAAGGCTCTCAAGATGAATATTCCTCAAAAGGCAATAAAACATTTCAAAACGGAGAAAAAATAGGCATAACCTTTTGTTTCATGTCTATTATTTTTTATTTTATACATAATAAATATTTCTTATAAAATATAAAAATTGAATTGTAATATTATTGAAAATGCAGACAGGTAAAACAAGTTATAGAAAGTCATCCCTGTAAAGATTTTGGTATTTGTTCTTCCAGATTAAACACACACGTTTTTAAACCCAAACTACTATCCTATAAAAATAGTTTTGTAACTAGGTTATTTTACTCTTAACACTTCATTGTGAATATCTGTACGTGTGAATGAACAATAATTTTTATTGTCTTTATCTAACAGACCAGAGCATCAATCTCTTCCCAGATTGATGCCAGTGGTTATGTTTTTAATCTGTTTCTTCTCCCCCCTCCCCCATCACCACAATTCAGGCCTATCCATGAGTAATGTAGCTTGTGATGAGCTAAAGTATTTAGTAAGCTAATGTTCACTGTCCACAGCAGGAGGCCCGCACAGCTTGTCTGATGAGAAATGAACTGCCTGAAGCAATCTGTTAATGGCAACTAATTTCCCATATTGGATTCTCAGCTTAGCCACCTCATATCTAGTTCAAGCATGACAAGGCATTCAGAGTTTCTTTGAAAGTTCTCTCTCTGAGAAGCCAAACAATGTGTCCAGGGCCATCGTGACCTTCTGAGGTAATGTCCTAGCTTCCCCAGACCAAACTTCGACTAGCTGGGGCCACCGATCTTATCAAAATAAGTTTTCAAATGAGTGTTTTCACATTGAGCACTCTCTCTCCCTCTCTTTTTTTTAATTCTAACTATTTTCAGATAAGTTAGTGATGAAAATGAGTGGGCAACAAAGTTTGTAAATGTCAAACTAAGTTTCTTCAGAGAGACTATATATTTACCTCTTTAAAATATTTCATTTTCTTTCTTGTCCTCAAATGGGTTGTATTAATCTGTCTTTTTTTCCTTTTAATGCATTTAAGATATCTGATATGTATTAATAAGCTCCTCTATTTTTGCCTTAAATCCTATTATTTTGTGAGTCTATCCAGTTGCACTGTGATTATTGAATATAGCTCAACTTAATTGGATACAGTGATGTCCTGGTATGTAGAATTATTATCCAGAAAAGTTAGTACTTTTAGTTGTCACTAAATTTTCCGATTTTTGTTATATTTCACATTTAACTCCTCTCCCCCAAATCTACAGGTTTCATTAATGTAATTTTAAAATGGCCCTAAAAATTTTCAAATATTTAATAGCTATGACCAAATTCAGGGAAAAATATATCCAAAGGTCATTTGATCACAAGTTTATAGGCAGACAGGAAGGTATAGGGTAGCCTAGCAAGCATGGTGGGTCTTAAGTGTGTACATAAGTGGAAATGTACATGTGCACACACATACACATACACACTAAAGTTTTTTATAACATCAAAGGAAAGCCCTGCTCCCCCACCTCACACCCACCACCTCTATTTCAAATCCCTGGTTTCTGGAAGCCAGAATTATGAATATTTAAAAAAAAATTTTTTTTTGAATTCAGAGAGGAAGGGAGAGGGAGAGAGAGATAGAAACATCAATGATGATGAGAGAGAATCATTGATCGGCTGCCTCCTGCACGCCCCACACGGGGGATCGAGCCCAAACCTGGGCATATACCCTGATCAGGAATCAAACTGTGACCCCCCAGGTTCATAGGTCAATGCTCAACCACTGAGCCACGCTGGCCGGGCTATGAATATTTTTTTTTATTTTGGATTAGATTACAATTTTTTTTAAATTCTGTGACAACCTCTTCACTTTATTTACACTTCAGTAAGAATGACAGTCTCAAGTGGTACTGTACATCACTTGCAAAAGCTGAGCCTGATATAAGGAGCATCGAAACCCTCCTACAAAAAAAAACTCAGGGAGGTCGTCAGGGAGCAGGGTGAGCTGCGGGTCCTCACCCTGAACTGACTGAAGCATCAATGTGTTTCTGTCAATCAGCTCATCTCTATCTACTCATTTCAGGGAATTAACCTTCCCACAAAACTAGACTCAAGTGGTTTATTCCATTCCAGCTCTTTAGGAAGAAGCGAGATCATTATCTGCCTTAGAGAAAGGTCAGCCCAGTTACTCCTTTGTCCCACTATCTTTTTAAATTGTCCAGAAAACAGTTTGCGTAGTTTCAGATGCACTGATAGGGATCCATTGGCAGACTGGTTTTCTAACGTGGAAACTTTTGCTCTTCTGTGAAACCTAAGAAATGTCATTATTTGTCTAGAACAGAGGTGGGCAAACTTTTTGACTCGAGGGCCACAATGGGTTCTTAAACTGGACCGGAGGGCCGGAACAAAAGCATGGATGGAGTGTTTGTGTGAACTAATATAAATTCAAAGTAAACATCATTACATAAAAGGGTACGGTCTTTTTTTTTTTTTAGTTTTATTCATTTCAAACGGGCCGGATCCGGCCCGCGGGCCGTAGTTTGCCCACGGCTGGTCTAGAACGTTCTTACCTTGAAGTGATACAAAACTGTAGCACTCAGTGATTAGGGAAGTAGGCTCTGGAATTCACCTGATCTGGCTTTGAACTTCAGCTCTGCCATTTTGTTTTTGCTGTGACCTTGGACAGGTTATGTGCCCTTTCAAAGTCTCAGCTTTTCAAGAAGTAAGATAGGAACAATAATAACAGGCATCCTACAAGGCTGTCATGAGAAATAAATTACATAAAGTATGCAAAGTTCTTATGTGAGTGCCTGAGACATTATAAATTATTATTAACTGTTGTTATTACTATGTTATTATAACTATTATCATTTTATCTGTTTTCAAAACATAATCAAGTTAGGCATAATTTTTAGGGCATAAAATTTTAGATACTTGGTTAGGTCACAAACCCTGATTAACATTCCATCTCAATTAGATAATATTCTCACACCTAATGCCTATCAACAGTCCAAGTGCAGACATTAAAGACTTCAGAAAAACTCTACCCTTCTACTTCCTTGATATCTGTTTGTTTTATGTTAGATTCTAATAAGAGTAAATTAACTGCAGTTTTTAAATTCTTATTTATTTTGGTTGTTGATGATAAATACAAGAATACACAAGAATGGCTAAAAAGCATCATAGATTGCCGTAGAAAAGGAGGATTGGAATTGAATATTATTTTTTTGCAATATATATATTGTTTGTTTTGTTTTTTTTCTTCTTTTTCCCCCCACATTACCCCCCCATCCCCCCACTCATGCCCTCACCCTGCATTGAATATTTTTAAAGGGTAGGATTAAACAACTGTGGACAGTAGATGCCATTCTTAGTCTATAGTGTCCAATTACTACTAGATAAAATATCTTCTTTTTTTCCTTGCTACATTAACATAGTAGCCATTTGTTTTGTGTGGCTCTTTACATTTAAACTAATTAAAATTAAATTAAATGAAAAATTCAGTTCCTGAGTTGCTACCAGTCACATTTCCTATTTGGTAGGCACATGTGGCTACCACATTGGACAGTGCATATTCGGAAACATTTCTATCATTGCATAAAGTTCTACTAGACAGACTGACTTGTTCTAGGGAGAAACTGACCAGCTTCTGAGGAGGTTGAGGTTTACGTGTGGATCCTCTCTACTGTCCTATAGTAATCACACTACCTTGAAAATGTGCCCACACTTCAAATTGAGAAAACTAATCTTGTTTTGACCCAACCCTTGGCCCTTAGACTAGCCTGGAGGTACTTTGTTAGATTTGAGAAAGTCAGATTAACTGACTTCAAGGGTGATTCTGTCAAAGATGACTTCAGTTGAGTTGGGTCACCAGTTACCTGGTGGTGAGAGAGGTGGGGCCCAGGATATCAACCCCACCAAGTGGAAGAGAGGACAGTATGTTGAACAGATCAACGCTAATAGATGAGATAATTCCACTCAGGTTCACTTTACCCCACCAAGTGGAAGAGAGGACAGTATGTTGAACAGACCAACACTAATAGATAATTCCACTCAGGTTCACTTTGACCTGGGACAGGCATTAATACAAGTTAGTATTGTGATTTAGATTTAGTAATATAAGATGCAATGAATAATAATAATAATAATAGTATTGATTTTCTACATGAACAAGACTATTACCTTTATTTTGAAGAATTGTGATTTGGTACTTTTAAGTGACTTGCCTAAATTTAAATATCTGAAGTTGACATAGCTATATGGACAAGAAAGGAGCCACATACTAAACCTGACAAGCTCAGGGGAGGCTGCATGACAGTCTTACAAACTAGGAGACCTAAAGTAACCACGGTGGATAGTCTGAAATTAGGACTTCCTAACTAAAGGTGACTCATGGCAGTAAGGCATGTCCTAGGCCAGTATCTTCCCTGACAAATGTCAGTCTTTAAGTCACCTGAGCCTCTTTCTGCATCTACAATAACATACTTTTGGAATGTCAGAGTTAATCAACTTTTTCCAGACCCCTCAGGGTACAAACTCCAACCAGAGCACAAGACCTTAGAACCCTTCATTGTTATCTTGTTCTCCACATACCATCTCTATGTACTATAAATATTAATTATTAACCAATTAGCATTCCCATTAATGTAAAAAAAGGTATGCGTCTATCTTTACTTTTTATCCAATTTAGAGGCCCTTTTGCCTTGCTTTCTCCTGCCTTCCTAATCTTTCACCAATAGATTTCATGCAGCCCTCCTACATCTTTCTCTTTGATTCTGATGTAAAAAATAAGTAGAAATGTTAGCATCCTTGAAAGGCCACCAGGTCTTAGACCAGTGGAGTCAGACCAGACCTTGGTTCATCAACCTCAGTACTTGAGTTCTGGCTAAGAAAGAATTCAGAGCCAAGGCTCAAACTAAAAGAAAGTGTGTTTAGAAAGTCATAGAGGTAGAAGAAGTGAGCTGTAGAAGGAATGGGCTCAGGAAATAAATTAAAGAGGCAACAGAAGGGGTCTTTGGAGTTAGGGAAGAAAGGGTAAAGGTAACACGCCTGGCAGGGGAGGGAAGGCCCCTTGTTCCTCCTCTAAGGGGGTCTGCCACCTGACTATGGACATGCCAGGAAAGGAAAAGTCAGGGGAAGGTCTGAACCACAGGACCAGCAACATGAAAGGTCAGGGCGTCTAAACCACATAACTAGCAATACGCTAGGAGAGGAAAGGTTACCCTGGGGGTGAGGTCTTTGTTTTCCCGGTGTTGCCCATTGCTGGACACCCAAGACCTTCTGCTCTGGTGACCTTCTGTACTTGGTCCATTGTCCATGCTCTGATCACTTCTGTCCAACTGCCTACCACAGTAAGGTCTGAACCACAGGACCAGCAACATGAAAGGTCAGGGCATCTAAACCACATAACTAGCAATACGCTAGGGGAGGAAAGGTTACCCTGGGGTGAGGGCTTTGTCTTCCCGGTGTTGCCCATTGCTGGACACCCAAGACGTTCTGCTCTGGTGACCTTCTGTACTTGGTCCATTGTCCTGTTATGCCCAGATTTCAAGATCCCCAAAAGACCAACAGGGAGCCAGCCAAGTCCGATGCAAAAGCAGAGAGTCCTTTATTGAGCTAGCTCGACTCCCCCTCCTGGCCGATGCAGCGACAGGAAGCAGAGTGAGACCGCGTGGGAAAAACAGGGTTTTCATAGGGGGTGGAGTGAGGAGAGGGGAGCTGACTGTGGGCCCTGCCGATTGGCCAGGCGTAAGTCGGGTCTTGTTACACAGGATGTGGTCATCTCTATGGCGCGCACGTCCCTTGATTGTCATTGGTTAGTTTAAAGAAATCCCGGGCGTGGCCAGCAGAGGCCTGGGCTTCTGGGAAGAAGGTACTTTCCTGAGCACATGTCTGCCCCAAAATGGAGGACACAGGGTAAGATGGAGGACGTAGTCCTCACCCTTTCAGTCCTTGCTCTGATCACTTCTGTCCAACTGCCTACCACAGCAAGACTGCCATTTTCTGGAGCCTTTTCTCAATCTGTTGAGATTTTTGCTTCCCGGCAATTGTCATTGGTTTGGCTCAAATAAACTAAAAAATTATCTACAGGTTTGGACATTTCGTACATCGAAAGCTACATGAGAGATTAATCCAGGTTTTCTGATTACAAATCCTGTGTTTCCCCCCATAACTAGAATATGTTGTAGCTTCAGTAATAATTATAAAAACACTAGCATCTTTGCCAGTGCAGTCAGATGTTTTTTCCTCTTGGGCTAGTGACCATCCCATTTACACATGGACACACGATTTAATAAGAATGTTACAAATATAATATGATTATGTATTATTTTTTTCAAAATAGAGTGCGCTGGATGCCAACCAAGAGTGGGTTTGTCTTACTGCCTCTCAAAATCTCACCTGGCATATGACAATCAGGTAATTGTTTGTGTAAATGGATCATTAGGTGCACAATTACCTCATTTGAAAGACAAAATCAGGGCTGAGTAGAAGTGATCCCTGCATACACTGTTTTGTGAGTGTACTCATCCTTACACCCAATATGGAAAAATTAGCCCTGAAATCCTTTTCCCATCTCTGGCTTTCCGTTTCCTTTGTGGATGGTATCCTTTAAAAGATGATGTGTTTTCCGGACGTAACCAATTACTCACTTTCCGCCATCACTTCTTGAGTAAACATGTATGTAAAACCAAGTTGTGTATGTAAACGTCACCCCATCCTCTCCAGGCAGGGTAATTCTTCTCCCTCTACCCCCGGCTCCAGCAGACATTCTATTTCATAACTATTTGCACGGAAATGATGAAGGCTTTATTTTATCTTTTTCTTTCCAAATACATTTGGTAAACTCTTCCAAGCTGTCTTCCTTTATGGCAGAATATTGTCCCTGGCCTATTTATATGCTAATTACGTAAGTGTTACCTTTTACTGACAAGTATTTACATGTTAATTAACTTGGGGAGGAGGGTTAGAATACTAGTTTGCCCTGTTTAAAGTGATAAAGGGGGTGCTCTTTCCTTTCAAGAAGAGAACAAAGACAGTATCATAAAAGGAAAATTTTTAATTACCTCTTCCTAAGAATTAGAAATATGTTTTCCATCCTTTCTCTCTGTAGAGGGATTCTCCACATTGTGATCTGAGGCACAAAAGGAGCAGGGAGTGAACCTTCTTCCTCATAGTCTGAGTTCTACGTGAACATATCTGGTGCTGGCAATCTAGGCAGGTGATAGTGAAGGAGAAAACTTAAAAAAAAAATAAAAAGGAAAGGAAAGCAAGCTTGGGAATAGTATATGTTTAATTGAAAATACTTGAGAATAAACCGATTCCATGAAAACCTATACAAGTAATTTAGCAATTGTCTCTTGACCTCTGATTGTACTGGATTGTCCTGCTAATCACCGGAAGGGGAGGGAGAGGAGAGCTGTGATGGAAAGGTGTGTGACAGTGAAAATACTGGCCGCCAGACAGGAAGCAGAGATCCAATTAGGAGTCAATAATGTTAAAAGAACTGAAATGAGAAGTATTTTAATGTAATGAACAAAAGACATTTTTACTGTTAAGTGCAGCTGATTAAATGGGAGTGTTAAAAGATAAACTGAGACCTATTCAAAACTTTAAGAGTATATTTATTCAAGCAAAAATGTAATCAAATTGGGCAGTGACAAGCTACTGGTAAAAGTGGTTAGGAGAGTTCCACCAACAGGAGGGAGGGGAAAGACTTTTACAGAGAAGAGGCAGAAGTAAAGCAAGGGAATTATTGGATTGGCTGTCGCTTAAGCGAATGCCTTATTTGGGAAAGCCTAGTTGGCTGTGTGCTCTTAGTTGTCCTTAGGGTTTACCTTCTTAACCTGGAGTCATTACTAACTTAGGTTATTAAACTACCTCAGTCTAATGGCCTCCTTGTTTAATTAATTTAATAGGAACAAAAAGAAAGACACAGAAAAGTTTATCCCTGTCACGGAGTGGAAGGACACTTGAGCAAACAGATACTTGAGTAATGAATGGCTCTTGTGTTACCTTCCTAATTAGCTAGTCAATATTAATGATCGGAAGAGAGCCAAGGGGAGGCCAGACATTATAAGCATGGTCATCTGGGCAGCTTCACCAGGAAGCTACCCCCCTCCCTCTTCCCTCTGGTAAGGGATTGTTGGGGGAGAAAGGGAGTGAAGTCAGGTGACATAGGAATGGTGCTTGTCGGTCAGTCTAGCCTGGGAGAAGGATCATTGGCTAGGAGTGTGGGGCCACTGCAAGTGCATGATTCTTGGAAGGTTAAGATCCCCAGACAAGAGTTCCCTCTCTTGCATGCTCTTGCCCTTGTTTCCTTTTTCCCTCTCGCGCTGTGACTACACTCGCCCGTGTGCTCGTCTGTTCGCTCTCCATAGCCATGTGGCCTTAAGCAGCTGCATGGCCCATAGACACTGGAACCCCACATGCAATGGGGTGCAGCTGGGAACACAGGCTAAGCTGGCCAGATCCTGGACTGGACTAGAATTCAATATGCAATAGAAACTCTGGGCAGTGGCATTCATTCGGACCCTGCTGAGGACACGATTAGACTTCTTCCGTGGTGAGAGGGACAGAGATGGGACATTGCAGGGGAACCCCTTAATTTTACATCATCAATAAAGCTTTTCATGAAGCCCCATCTTCCTGAGGGGGGGGGGCGCAGGAAATTCTTTTCCTTGAGGCACCCCAAGAACTCCACTTCCATTGATAACACGTGTGCTCTCTAAGTTTTATAAACTCATAAAATGCCCATGTTTGCTCTAACGATATTCATAGAATTTGTTGAAATGTTCAGCATTTTATTTTATTTGTTTTTTGTTAATCCTCACCCGAGGATATTTTTCCATTGATTTTTAGAAAGCGTGGAAGGGAGGGGAAGAGACAGAGAGAAACATCCATGGGGGAGAGAGAGAGAGAGAGACATCGATTTATTGCCTCCCGCATGTGCCCTGACCAGGGCCAGAGGTCAAGCCTGCAACAGAGGTATGTGCCCTTGACTGGAATCAAACCCAGGACCCTTCAGTCTGAGGGTGGATGCTCTATCCACTGAGCCAAACCAGCTAGGGCAAAGTGTTCAGCATTTTAGATAAACATCAGCATCTGGTACCCAGAATTGCCTGTCTCTGTCATCCTCTGGATGTTAACCCCAAACCCACTTAGAAAACAAATTCTAGAGATTTCCCCTCCTCTCTAGCTTTAAAATATGTCTAGCCCCTGCC
The DNA here is from genome assembly GCF_000412655.1 of Myotis brandtii. NCBI lineage: Eukaryota > Metazoa > Chordata > Mammalia > Chiroptera > Vespertilionidae > Myotis > Myotis brandtii. Next base: position 206,270 of record NW_005370223.1, on the reverse strand, counting down.
TTTCATTTCTGCTACCTTTTTAGATCCTCACCACTTACCCCTTGATATCATGAAACACCCCTTACCTTGTTTCACCAGCTCCAGCTTGCTCAGTCTCCCTTTTATCTTCTATGCTTCAGCTAGAGAGAGTCGCTAAATCCTGTTGATTGCCTATCTACTAAACACTTACTGGAAATTTTCCATGTCCCAAGGTCAGTGCTATGTGTATAAATTTTACATGATATTTGAATGGATTCGATACAAGAGTTATATACCTATACTGCTAATTGATAATCGTGTTCATAATAAAGTTTAAGAAAACCGTGATTGTAGCTGTGAAGTTTGGATTTGGAGCATTTTATGTGTTTAGTTCAATAGAGAAGATATACATACTCGTATTTTTGTATAAACTTCAGCATGTAGAGTTTATATCTTTTTCTCTACTGGCATAGATCTGATCCACTGATAGATCTTTAAGGAAGCTACTGCGCAGGAGAAATGGAATAATAGAAAGTTATGTACCATCCCCTCTAACTTCTTTATTCTTCAGAAAGGAAACAGTGAACAGTATAAAAACGGTGAGGTCAATTTGGAGAGGTGGGACCTTGTGAATGTTAATGTATAGAGTAATAGAGAAATGTGAATAGACTATCAAAGATAAATTCAAAGAGTTTTGGGGATGGGGGGAAGTGGAAGGAGAAATAAAGCAGGCTATGAAAAGAGAAAAAAGACTAGACAATTCTGATTTCAAAACAGAAAATGTAGTCCCTGATAGAAAAATGAAGAAATACAGAGTAAATGCTTTATATCTACTTAAATGTTTAAAATTAAACTTTGGTAATAGACATCACTTTGCAGCTGAAGATGATATATGTTCCCTTCAAAAGACTCTTCTATAATAGGAAACATGGTATGCTAATAGGCTATTATTTGTAAATCTGTGCATTGTATAAAATAGCAAAATTTTGATCAAATGGAAGACAATTTATATCAGTATTTGGTAGAAAGGAAGTAATGTTTTTATTGTGTTCTACACAGAAGAGTACTATTGCTCTGTTAATTTTCTCCACATTTTGTTTGATCTTAAGCCAAAAGAGAAAATAAAGTCTGAGTGCCAGAACTTGGAAGCATAATTAGGGCCTTTCCTCCCACCAGGTAACTGTAAGGGGGGGTGAGAGCTCTTTGTCTATGAAGTAGCAATCTTAAGAGAAGACAAAATGTTTTTTTTTTTGGTGTTTTTTTTTTTTTTTTTGCCAATGTAGCTCTAATTCTAGTAGTATTTACACCTCCAAAGGCTCTTGTCTAGACACATATTCATGGTGAGATGACATAAACATCCTACAGAAGCCTGATGGAAAACCATGGGTAGAAAAAAATTAAATAGTAACTGTCCCTAGTTAAAATTTAGTGAGAATGCTACATTGAGAAAAACCATTTACACATTTATTCAACAATACTTGATGGCATATGAAGAATTAATGACATAGGCAAGATTTTGACTTAGGTGATGGGAATCCATCAACACGGAGATTAAAGTCTAGTAGAACTATTCCTACATAGTTGCTTTTTTTTTAAACCTTGCTTTACTAATGTATCTTTGAAATTAAAATTACTCCTAGTTACTGGTTATATTGAGAGAACAGACAGTAATTTTTCCCTTTTAATAAACGGTAGAAAAGCTGTCTGGACCTCAAAGCCCTAATTAAACCCTAACTCTCACTATATATTTGTAGAAGTGTATTCTAATTGCAAGCAAAATATCAAAGAGATAATTAATAAATTCAGTTATATTCTGCTTAGAAACTCAGATCTAAGAGATAGATTAAATATCACAGGAACAGATTTTTAGAGAAAGTTCTACATTAAAAAAAGATTTCTATACTCTCTGATATTTTGTTAAAAGTTCTCCCATGATCCACATGCACACAAATAACACATGAAAATATTCTCACTTACTTTTCATTTTCCCTTGAAAATTTAAGTATAAAAAGAAACTATTAACTTGTTCTGAGACGTCAGAGGCTTTTGCATATAAAGGAGGGAAAACAGTTCCCTGTGCACCCAGTCAATAACTAGGGTAATTATTTAGTATCATGAAGATGCTTTACGATATGAAAAAATTGTCCTAATTCCCAGTAAACATTTATTTTTTAAGTCTCTGTTTCTCAAGTCTTTTTATTGTTAAACATGTTATCTCCCTTTTCTTAGAGTTAATGACTGAGTATTCACATCAGAATATTCCCCTTTTATGTAGCTTTCTCCAGCCCCCCACTCCCCATTCATATCTACTTGAAACACACATAATTATAAAAGATGAGGGCCCAATTATTATCTTCTCTATCACCCCCTGTCCTCACAGGTGCCTGGCCACTTCAAGAGTGGGAGCTAATGCCAGGGAAGATTCATTCTCAGTTCAGCTGCCTCATTTGATCAGCTCGAGACTGAATCCAACAACAGTGGTCTATCTAATGAAGCTAATTGTCATTGTTCCTCGTTAGTTTATACAGGATGGAGACTGTGAAAGGAAAAAAGAATACAGTGTGAAGAAAACTGATTTTCTCTGACCTTTTGTGTGTGTGTTCGTATTTTTTTCTTAGCTTCTTGTATATTTTTTTTCCTTTCTCATTCTCTCATGGTCTTCCCTGGCTCTTCCATGGTCTGAGTGCTGAGATGATCTGTTAGGCTTCCAGCTTTTCAGCTCCACTGCACATCAGAATGTCATACTTTTTCTGGAGCCCTGCTGTTCTAGCCCCTGCCTTCCCCAGGAGTTGGAAATCAGCATTGAATTTGATCTCCACAGAGGATAAACTCATATGTTTCGGAAAGTTCAAGGTCCTCTGATGGACGGTGTGCTGATTTCTGCAAAGTTGAAGGGTCCGTTCACTATGTGGACACTCTGGACTCAATCAGAGATTTACTCTATATCACGAATGTACTTTCACTGAGGTGGCTTTTGTGCGCGTGTTCTCTGTAGAGAGTAGAGCACTGAGCTGGGGTCATGGCCATCCCTGGGCCTGCCAACATCAGGGTGGTTTCCTCTACGCGCTCACATGGGCGTCCACTGGCCCTGGCAGTTCTACTCCTGCAGAGCGTGCAAATTCTCTCTGCTTTCGGTCTGCTGCAGTCTTTCGAGCAAACAAAAGCATCATTTTGAGTGGGCACCCTCGTCAGCTGTTTCTCTAATAGGGTCTCTGATAACATCCAGAAAAAAATAACTGTTCTACCACCCCTGCTTCATTTACATAACTGAGATTGATGACAAGGGAAGGAAGGTGTTTACGGTGCTGGGAGATAGGAATTTTGGGATTAAGTAGGAAGCAAACTGAAATGAGCCGTCTGGAGTAATTAGGAAACACATACTTCATATTTTCATTAGATATTGCTATTATACCACACCCGGCAAAGGCGTCTGATCAAGCTACAGTTTAGTATCTAAATGTATGCAAGAATTACAGGGGAAGTAGTTACTTCATTACATTTCAAGAACTCTTCAGGGATATTAAATAAGTGGAAATTTGGTCATTAGTGATATTGCACTAGAATAAAACCATGGTCAAAACAAATGACAAGTATACTCACAAAACACGGCCCAAAAGCTTGATGATCTAGGATGCAAAAATAAAAACCGAGGTGGCAATATGATGCATAATACGAGCCATAACAACAAATATTATTGAAAAGTTATATTCTTAAAATAATCTTTACCTACATTATATAAAATACCAGTTACCATATGCTTTTTTGTATTTTTTTGAAGTGCCCAAAACAAAATGAAGGGTCTCTCATTGTGCCAGGTTTACCATATGCTTTTTTGTATTTTTTTGAAGTGCCCAAGTCTCTCATTGTGCCAGGACATCTTGGAGAAAGCCTCAATCAGCTGTGTTATTCCTCAGGTAGTTAATAATTCCATTTCTCCAGTTAGTCCTTTGTCCATGAACCATCCAACATCTCATCCCTTGGTGGCTCTGCTTGGGATAGATTTGAAGAAATGAATGGGTTTCTTCTAGCTCCAGCCATAAGCATGCTCTCTCCTCCTCAAATACCTACTGCTAAATATTTTCCTTAATCAGTCCCTGTGTGAAATTGAACTGATTTATTATACTCACTTCCACAAATATTTGCCTACCAAGTGACAGACAGCACAGTTAACTTTCCTAGGGTTGCTGAAACCAATGACCACACACTTGGTGGATGAAAAAGAGTTCTGGAGGCCAGAAGTCCCAAATCAAGGTGTTGGCAGGTTGGTTCTTTCTGGAAGCTGCGTTTCTCCTCGCTTCTTATGGTTGGTGACAGTCTTTGGCACTCTTGGATTGTACATGCATTGCTCCAATCTCTGCCTCTGTCTTCACAGTGCTTTCTTCTCTAGCTCCTTGAGTCTTCTCCATTCCTATTCTGGATAAGGACACTCCCATAGGGATTGGGGCTCACTCTAATCCAGTAGATTCTCATCTCAAACCTTACCTTAATGATATCTTCCAGGATCCTTCTTGCAAATTAGGTCACATTTCAAATGAGGTCCAATTAGGTTTTGGGTGGACATGAATTTTTAGGAAACACTATTCAACCCAATCCAGTAGTTTTCAACCTTCTGGCCCATACAGTTCCTCATGTTGTGACCCAACCATAAAATTATTTTCGTTGCTACTTCATAACTGTAATGTTGCTACTGTTAGGAATCGTAATGTAAATATCTGATATGCAGGATGTATTTAGGCGACCCCTGTGAAAGGGTCGTTCGACCGCCAAAGGGGTCGCAACCCACAGGTTGAGAACCGCTGCCACAGATTCAATGGGATTTGGCTTGAGAAATAGAGTTTTAGAGATCACAAGTTTAGGGCTTGCACAGATGTCTAATGCAGCAGTTTACAACCAATGTGCCACAAGAATTTTAAAAACATTAACCCTTTCATCACCTCCCAAGGACCCAAGGGAATAGCTCAAAGGACTCTTGAGTTTCAAGCGGAGAGGTGGCTGCAAGGGCAGGTCCAGATCCTAAGGTGCTGCTTGGATGGCTGACCTCTTTTCATCACTGTTTTGAAACCAATGCCAAAGAGCAGCATGTGGCTCTCGAGCCGCAGTTTGCCGTCCACGGGCCTAAGGCAATGGCTCAAAGGACTCTTGAGTTTCAAGAGGAGAGGTGGCTGCAAGGGCAGGTTCAGATCCTAAGGTGCTGTTTGGATGGCTGACCTCTTTTCATCACTGTTTTGAAATCAACTGCTGCAAATAAGACTGTGGCTTTGGGTCATCAACATAGTCTAAGAACAGAGCAAAGCATTTTATAAAAGTCTCTCTGAATGCGTAGGGAGTGAATGTCACCAGCTTAGAATAAGTCTCATTATTGCCTTCTTTCTGAAAAGGGTTGTGAGAAGTAGACTCAGGTGGAGGTACTTTTGCGATTATTCAGGGAATTGAGGAAAACTTCCTTAATTTACATGGAAGCTTCGAAATTCTTTGAGAACCCCCAAGCAGTGAGATTATTGAAATGATAGAGGTTTTATGGACCCTCACATCTGTTTATGAATAACCTCAAACCCTAAGCTAAGCAAATCTATTTAACTCAATGTAATTATAAATATGAGCTTTTATTATTCAAATGATGTCTTCATATGCCAGGAAAACCACTTTGTGAAGCTTATTAACAACCACAGAACAGAAATATTTATTCTCAGAAATGACAGATGTCTTAAAGCAAAACAATAATACAATACCCAACCTCCCCCAAGTGGCAGCTTTTTATGCTAGATGAAGAATAGATATTTGACCTTCAAACCAGTGAGATGTCTGGAAGGGGGGAAAATGGTTGTTTGGCCACTTGCTGCTTTAGCTTGATTAATAGGCTTCTACTTCGGTTGATTTGAGATGCTTATTATGAAGTATTTCCGTTGTGATCATGTGGAGTCTCTGACAGTCCCTCTCCACCTCCCCACCCCATCATTACCAACCAGTAAAGAGTAATTCTGAATTCTACATCCTCTGGCATTTTCTTAAGGGCATGCTGGATTTCTAGTCTGTAGTTTCTAATTAATTTTGTTGCCTGGATTTCATTTTATTTCTTTGGGGATGAGGCCAGAAAAGGCGGGCAACGTGCACACCTTCGTCAAAGCATGTCTCTGGTCAGTATGAGTTTAACCATTGGGCATTGCTGCTGCCTCAGTCAGGGGGCTGTGTGTCAGAGTGATGGCAGAGACAAAGGCTTGTTTAAAACAGTAGAGTAGTGGGATCACTTATTCTCTTCAAGGGGTAGTCCAGGTAGGTGGTGAAAGGCACAGACTCTGGGTGAAGTTCAGCTGTCACAAGCTGGTTACCTCAGGCATGGTGCTAGGCTCTCTGTCAGTGGTGAAGATTACATAGATCAATGTGTACAAAGTATCCAGATGTGTACCTGGCACTTTGTGAATGTTACTTATTAACAAATCAGACAAGAGCTCTTTCCTCCCCATCTCCATGATCAATCAATTGGTTAATTTCAGATACTGATATGGAATAAGAAAGGAATAGGAAAAGGACAACAGTCCAGTTGGAGAATAAACTTGGTGTGAGATGGTTAGAAAGCAAAAGGTGTAGCTGAAATTCATTGGGGCAGGAGGGTAAGAGATTAGGCAAGGGGGGCAGGGAGGAGCCATATCCTGGGAGGACATCATAGGGAGCTGGATTTTACCAAATGTAATGAGAATCTACTGGAAATGACATTATGAGATTTATGCTTTAAAAAGATCCTTTTAAGGGGCCAGCTGGTGTGGCTCAGTGGTTGAGCATTGATCTATGAACCAGGAGGTCATGGTTTGATTCCCTGTCAGAGCACATGCCTGGGTTGCGGGCTCCATCCCCAATAAAGAGCGTGCAGGAGACAGCCAATCAATGATTCTCTCTCACCATTGATGTTTCTGTCTCTCTCCCTCTCCGCTCCTCTCTGAAATGAATAAAAATATATTTTAAAAAAAGATCCTTTGTTTGTTGTGTGGACTATGAGTTGGAGGGGGCCAGAAGCAGAAAGGTCAGTAAGGGGTCAGTGTCATAGGAAGAGACAGGATATGGAATTGGAAAATCTGTGTTTGACAGCTAGTGTGGCCCTAGGTAAGCTCTCTGAGACTTGCTTCTCTCATTCAGAATCATGGGAAAGAGTAATACCCTGGCAGGGTTGTTATGAAGATGAAATGAGATAATGTATGTAAAAATGCTTGGTGAACTATAACAATGAACAGACACCAGTTCTTAAGAACATTTCTATGACCACTACCATAAACTGTATTTTTCAGTGTTTGGTCCTTATACCATCTGCATCAAATCATTTGAGGCACTTATATTTAAAGAGCAGAGATTTTAGCTCAGACTTCTAAATTTCCACCAACTTCTTCTGGTCACTAATACATTCTGACGGGGGCCTTGCAGTGTTATGGCAAAGGGTGTGTAGGCCGAGGCAGGACAGTTTAGTTTCAAATTCTGGTTTTGTCTCGATAGTTTTCTTTATCTCTCTGACTCATTTGCCTCATCTATAAGATAGGAACAATAATTAGAGCACTTCTTATATTAGATTTTTGAAAGACTAGTGAATTAGTGCATATAAAGGGCTTAGAACAGAGAGTGACTCATGGTAACCACAAAATAAATGTTAACCGTGTTACTATCCAGGAATGTCTGCCTGGATGCAGACGTTAGTGCTGAACACAACCATTCAACCCTGGACCTCTTCCCATGCAAAGACACAGCCCTTGTTTGTGAGGTGCTCAGAACCAAATCTTTAAATTACATGGAAGTCAGCCAGGTTTAACAATTCTAAGCATAAAGGGATACTAAACTAGGTCAAAATACCAGAGAGAGAGAGAGAGAGAGAGAGAGAGAGAGAGAGAGAGAGAGATATCAGCATGTAATGCAAATTAAAAACGAAAGTCCCCAGCTTGAGTTTTTTGAACCAATTGTTAATTGCAAAGTATTGGTCTGCTCATATGTCTGTCACCTCTGCAATTGCTTTATTAGATCTTTGGTTCATGGTCTATGCTGAAATGTGATTCATGAGTCTTTTTTCTTTATCCCCTCTGATTTCATTCCATGACAACTGGGCCCCCATTTGTTATTTCTCCAGTATCTCCTCTCTCATTTCCTCCAATGGCGTCAATAAAATTTATAGCTATTCCTTTCATTCCCTCTGATCACTTTTAGGCAATCAGAAAATACAATAAACTCTACTAGTATAAGCTATAGAGCAAGCCTTTGGCAAAAGTTGGCTGTTGTGATCATGGCAACAGGCAAATCCCTGCTTTTTGAAAATTCTCTTTACATCACTTTGCTTTTATGAAAGACCTAATTCAGTACCTGTTTTCATGAACTGAAAGAAATCCAAAGAGGATTTTCACTTTTATTTAAAAAAGGCAACAAGTGGAAAGAGCGTCCGTTGTCTGTTTTGCAGGGAGCCTTATAGAGGCAGTGGCACCCAGCAAGGTGAGTGTCCCCCCAAACTCCTTCCCCTGGAACTACACTCAGCATCTCAGCATCGGGCCGCCAGAACTTCAGTGGGTTTGTGAACATCTGTGTTTTATCTTGATTTATTTTGTGCCTCTGTTAGCAAGATCTGCCCTAAGGTAGCAGAAGCTTAGGACAGCGTGTAAGGGTGTGACACTTAGTGTAAAACTGAACATAATTAAGCGTGTTTGGCATGATTTGGTAGGTTATTTTGGGGTTCGGGAACACAAAAATGTCCACATACATGAATGGCAATTGCTTCTTTGCTTCATGCTATTTGGCTTAAGAAAGTTTTCATAGGAATGCTCTGCGCTTGGACAGCGGGGGAACCTGTTGTCGATGGCTTTAGGGCAGTGATGGCGAACCTATGACACGCGTGTCAGAGGTGACACGCGAACTCATTTTTTGGTTGATTTTTCTTTGTTAAATGGCATTTAAATATATAAAATAAATATCAAAAATATAAGTCTTTGTTTTACTATGGTTGCAAATCTCAAAAAATTTCTCTATGTGACACGGCACCAGAGTTAAGTTAGGGTTTTTCAAAATGCTGACACGCCGAGCTCAAAAGGTTCGCCATCACTGCTTTAGGGGGAGCTGCCCTGCCCTGGAGTTTCCCGTTTGCATCTTTCTCCGAGAAATAAATTTCTTCCACTTTGTTCTGTTCCTCTGGTCGGATGCCTCCCAGCTGGGACTGAGACTGAGAAGTCACCTGCAAAACTGTTGAGACTCTCTCTCCTTCCACCCCCAAAACGGGGGGGGGGGGGGGAGGACACACCC
>NW_005370223.1:173873-195864 GCF_000412655.1 Myotis brandtii | reverse complement strand
AATCATTGATCGGCTGCCTCCTGCACGCCCCCTGCTGGGGATCGAGCTTGCAACCCAGTCATGTGCCCTTGACTGGAATCGAACCCGGGACCCTTCAGTCTGCAGGCTGATGCTCTAGCCACTCAGCCAAACCAGCTAGGGTGAAAAGGGTCAATCTTTTATTGGAGAAATGACATGAATGGAATCTCTCCGTGGCTAGTTGGAGTTGGGTTCTCACGATATCTTGAGAAAAAGAATTTTCTAAGACTCACATGGGAGAATGAGTGATTTTAATTTGTGTGAAGTTATATCCCTAGGTTGGTAAAGTCCCATTTCCCTTAAACCCAGTCCAGGAAAAGGTGTAGCTGAGGATTCAGCAGAACTAGAGGCGTAGCTGATGCCGAGGTTCCGTTCCATGGTGGAGTTGAGTCGGGCACAGGATCAGACTAATTTTAGTCCATCAGTCCATTGCATGTGGGCTCCGTGTGCTGTGGGCCACATGGGTTAGTGCAGGGAGCATGCCCCTTACCCCAGAGCCAGGAGTGCAAGAGCGCCAAGAGAGAGAACTCCCTTTGCTTAGGAGTGTAAATACCCCATCTTCCTGTGCCTGCAGTGGTCATGCCTACTCTGGCCAATGCCTTGTCCCAGGTGTGACTGACAGACAAGCACCCCCTCTGCGTCATTCAGACTTTACTGGGCATGCGTCTATTCCTTCTTTGTCTAGTCCAGTGGTTCTCAACCTTCTGGCCCTTTAAATACAGTTCTTCATGTTGTGACCCAACCATAAAATTATTTTCATTGCTACTTCATAACTGTAATGTTGCTATTATTATGAATAGTAATGTAAATATCTGCAGGATGTATTTAGGCGACCCCTGTGAAAGGGTCGTTCGACCGCCAAAGGGGTCGCGACCCAGAAATTGAGAACCGCTGCTCTAGTCCCTTTCCCCAGAATCTGGGAGGACAGACCTGGAAAGTGTTAAACGGCAGCTTTTTGGCACAAATGGCATGCCTGTATTATCTCACCTTCCTTTTGCTCCTTTGCTGTTAATGAATTCATTACTGGGTTAGTTATAATGGTATCAAATCCACTAAGAAAGTATTATAGTCTAAATAGAAATGCATCTCAACAGAACTTCGAGTACATGAGGCCAAAATGACCAAAATAAAAAGCTAAATGGAGAAATCAATCATAAACAAAGATGTTAACAAGTTTTCCTCAGTAACTGATAGGACAAGCAGACAGGAAAGCAGAAAAGACAGAGATGTGCCCTCCTTGACATTTACAGAAACCCACCCCTAACAACTGCAGAATGTACCCCCCCCCCCCCCCCCAATTCTTATGGAACACGTGGTATTCCACTGGGCTTTAGTTTCCATTTTTAAAACCAATGAGCACAAGCATCCTTTTACATGTTTATTGGCTGTTTGGTGTAGATGTTGTTGGTGCCCTGAACACACCTCCTTCACCGAGAGAGTGCAACTGAGCTTCAGCTGCTGATAACAGCTTACATTTACCTCTTAGAGCGGTGGTTCTCAACCTGTGGGTCGCGACCCCTTTGGGGGTCGAATGACCCTTTCACAGGGGTCGCCTAAGACCATCAGAAAACAGATATATAATTACATATCGTTTTTGTGATTAATCACTATGCTTTAATTATGTTCAATTTTTTTAAAAATATATTTTATTGATTTTTTACAGAGAGGAAGGGAGAGGGATAGAGAGTTAGAAACATCAATGAGAGAGAACCATCGATCAGCTGCCTCCTGCACACCCCCTACTGGAGATGTGCCTGCAACCAAGGTACATGCCCTTGACCAGAATAGAACCCGGGACTCTTAAGTCCCAAGTCCGACGCTCTATCCAGTGAGCCAAACCGGCTAGGGCTATGTTCAATTTGTAACAATGAAAATACATCCTGCATATCAGATATTTACATTACGATTCCTAACAGTAGCAACATTACAGTTATGAAGTAGCAACGAAAATAATTTTATGGTTGGGGGTCACCACAACATGAAGAACTGTATTAAAGGGTCGCGGCATTAGGAAGGTTGAGAACCACTGTCTTAGAGCATTGCCTTTGACTGATGGGGGTCCTCTCACCTTGCAGGGGCGACCTTGACTGGAACTTCTAGAAGGATAGGCCACCCCACCAGAGGTAGCCCATAGCGAATGACCAGCTAATGTGGGGGTACAACAGGTCAGCTACCCTGTGTCTGGGCAGGACAAGCTGTAGGGTACAGTTCATAGTCCAGAGCTCCCTATAAGATCAGGCTAAAGCTCAATGAAAAAAAAAGAAAAGAAAAGAAAAGAAAGCAAAGTTGTTGGCTTTTTCTCTTTCCCATGCTGCCAGGGAGGAAGGCAGTGAGGCAGTGAACACTGCCAACACTTCCATTTCAGTTCCCAGGATAAGGAGGGAAACAGTCTCAAGTCTGCTCACTTGAGTTTTTTTTTTCGTTAAGACATAAATGGCTAATAGTGACAACAGCCATTTTGCTATTTATCAAAGCAACGATGCACTGCATTACAAGAACAGGAAATCTGCGGTTTCCTTGACTTGAGCCCTACAATCTTTTTAAATCCGAGGTTTCCCGCAGGGTAAAGTAGGTCGTGCTAATCCTGGCAGCGGTTCTCAACCTGTGGGTCGAGACCCCTTTGGGGGTTGAACGACCCTTTCACAGGGGTCGCCTAAGACCATCCTGCATATCAGATATTTACATTACAATTCATAAAAGTAGCAACATTACAGTTATGAAGTAGCAACGAAAATAATTTTATGGTTGGGGGTCACCACAACATGAGGAACTGTATGAAAGGGTCGCGGCATTAGGAAGGTTGAGAACGTGCGTAGAGCCAGGTCATACATGTTTTCCAGGCGGTAGCTTGTGGCATCCCTTTCCTTCTAAAATACAAAGGGCTCTAGTTCATGTAAATGCCCCAGAGAATATTCTGGACTCTCTTCTGTGTAGGTTCAACCAAGATTCAAGCCCAGAACTTCCTCTCTTTATCTCTCTGGTAACTTGCTGAGCTGTGCTGCGTAGGGAAGCTACTTAACCTTTCTGATCCCAAATTTAGTACACTCAGAAATCCTCCACACGTTTCTCTAGAGGCGCCAGAGGAATTAGTGAATAATTCAGCAAATGTGTTTTATGATTCCTGGAAAAGTAAGCTCATATTTTTTTATAAGTATAGGGTAAGATTTAAAAAATGTCATCACTTTTCCCACCTACCCCCATGTACTATTTCAAAGCAATACTCCAGTTTTTCTTAATTTATGTGCTTCTTTGATGTATGTCTTTCCTCTTTTTAGAAAGCCAACCGATATAGCCTTTATTTGATGAAGAAAAGCTAAGCTTTGAGCATACTGATTCATCCTATTATTTTTATTTTTCTCACAAAAAATCTAAAATATATTTAATTTTTAACAAGGTCAAATATACCAATAATGACTTAGATCGGGGACCATATTTGACCTGAACCATAGTCTTCCGGATATTGTTCTTTTACCTATTCTTATTAATGTGGCAGAATAATCTCACTGAGAAATTAGCAATATATAATATTTAGCTGTAGGATAATAATAGTATGAGAGGCACTTTTGTTCATCTGACCCCTGTAACACCTCATTGCTACCATCTCCAAAACAACTATCTTCCTATCTTTTTATTTTCAAAATTTTATCTTCGTTTTGTTTTTAATTTTTAGATTTTTTTTTATTGATTTTTAGAGAGAGAGGAAGGGAGAGAGATAGAAACACCGACGAGAGAGAAACCATTGTTTGGCTGCCTCCTGCACAGCCCCAACTGGGGATCAAGCCTGCAACCCAGGCATGTGACCTGACCAGAAATTGAACTGGTGACCTCTTGGTTCATGAATCCACGCTCAACCACTGAGCCACACAGGCTGGGCTCTTTGTTTTTTTATCTTACTTTTATCTTCCCTTTGAATTTTTTTTCCAGCCCTGGACATTGTTTCTCAATGGTTAGAGGATCAGCCCTGTACATCAAAGGGTCTCGGGTTTGATTCCCGGTGAAGGCGATGTACCTCTGTTGCAGGTTCATTCCCCCACCCCAGTCAAGGCACATGCAAGAGGCAACCAATCAATGTATCTCATGCCTCTATCTCTCTCTCTCTCTCTCCCCTCTCCACTCTCTCTCTCTCACCCTCATCCTTGGATTAGGATTAACAACAAAAAACTTATAATAAAAAACATCTCATTCCTATTCTATCCCTTCTATTGCCTTCTTAACTACTCCTATAGGTTATAATTATCATTGTAAATATTTACTGGATGGCATAACATTTTTTCTATTATTTGTTTCTCTCACTGAAGAAAAAGATAGTATTTCATTATATGGATGTATGTTATTTTGTCCTTGATAAGGTGCTACTAGGATAAATAAGTATTCAGATACCCAGAAAGTATTACATAGCTATTTTAGAAGCAGAGTTTGCAACTGATTATGCTGCTCTAAGAAGACTTTAGCTCTAAGAAAGTTTGCATTCATGTTTTTCATAAGGAAAATAATTGTATGGTCTTTTTGTATTTTTCCAACATTGACAGATGGTAAGTGAGCAGGCTGGGAGGAGGAGAAGTGACCCACCTTGCTTCTGCAGTGTTAGGATAGATATCAAAGCAAGAGGCAGACCCCCTGGTGCCAAAGACAATGATCATTTCAAGCGTAAAATGTGATCATGTCTCTTACTTGCTTAAACAATTTTAAATATTTCCTATTGAGTTATGAAAAGACCACCATCCTTAATATGGCCTTTAAGTAGGGTGAGCCTATCATTTCCTCAGCACGCTGGCATGAACTTCACACATTGCGGACCAGTAGTTTTATTGCTGGCTTTACCCAGTGGCCAGATAAGTTACTATTGAACGAGTACAAAAAACATTTTACATAAATGTTAAAGACACACTTTAAAATTAAACACCCATTGCCTTTTGAAGTTATTTATTACATGTTCTTACAATCTAATATCTTCTTAAAGCATGACACTTTGTAAAACACTGTGTAATGTGAAGCGAGAATTCTCGTGATCCGTCCGCAATGTATTAAACGTGAAAGTCTGTGTTGTTATTAACTACACTGGGCAGCAGGCATCAACTGAACCTGTCTTAGACTTAGTGGGCATCTGTCCTTCTACTCTGAGCCTGCATTTGCTTCTCCCACCTCTCTCTGCAGCCTTGTGTTGCACCTTCCAGGAGCTTGCTTTCTGCCTTTAGCCATAGTAGCCTTCTCTCAAATTCTCAAATGTGCTGTTCCATTTGACTAGTAGTTGCAGAAGCACTTTTTCCTCTGCCCGGATTGTTCTTGCACCCACCTCGGCTCCACCCTTCTCTTTGCTTAGGTACTTACGTTTCTTAAGTGAAATCCTACTTGGATGTCATGCATTAGCTGGTAATCATTTCCTCAGTCAGCTTACCCTTCTGCCTCACTTAGGCAGTTCTCCCATTGCACACTCACTGGACCCGATACCTCACTCACCTTGCACTGCATTCCTCTCACATTTACATTCATTGATGTGACTTTCTCATCTTGTTTGTCTTCCCCACTAGACTATGGGAGCAACAGAAGGCATGCCACTATTTGATCACAGCACCTAGAAAAGTAGCTGAATCTCTGTAAGTTAAAAGTGCCTGACACATTATGCCTGCTCAATCAATAGCGTTGAGTTAACTAGTTAATACTGCCCTTACACTCACAGAGTTTACATAGGAGATCTAGGACATATTATATATACAGTAAGCAAACTTTGATAAGGATTATTGTCTGTATGTCATTTTCAGAGCATTTTTCCCCTCTTTTTAAATGTTGAATTCAAGAAATCTTAAATACTTACCTACATCTCTTATGTAATCATTCAAGTTTCTCCTTCTTTTAGAAGAAAAATGGAGAAAAATGTTTTGGTCTGCACAAGATGAGGTGACCAGCATAGGATTAAAGACTTACGGTTCAATGACTGTATTCCACATTCATGAAATTAATAGTCCATAGTATATTCAGTATCTTCATTTCAGACACATTTACAATCAATACTGATCATTTTCACAATCTTGTCACTTGTTCAGTGATCCGCGTCAATCTTGATGACAGCTGAAATTTATTGATTGGGTATGCCCTCTACAGACAGAGTTGCCATTGGGAAAAGCATTTTCAGGGAAGCAAGACTAGGCTTAGACCAATTTATAAAATAACTGTAAGTTGGCACATGAGTCCACAGGCAGTCTTGTACCCTCAGATGATTCCTCAAATTCAAGTGCGCCAAGGTCTCTAGATGCTTCCCCATCCTGCCAAGCCGACTTTCAGAAAATTATCAGTTATATATATTGTAGAGAATTCTAGCTTCATTTATAGAGATCAGTATTTTAAGTATTGGATCTTAATAGGCTAAAGAAATATTAGGGGATTTGACATGGCACTTACAGGCCATTCTATGTACCTTCAAAATAAAACCTATTGAGGTCCATGAAAAAGAATTAGTCTCCCTCTTCAGGAAAAGTTACTCTACATTAGTAATTTCACACTTATGTTTGAATACTGCTTCCATTCCTTCTTAAGATTTCAAGAATCTCTTAGTTTAAAATAACATCAAAAACTTTTATGGCCCTAACCGGTTTGGCTCAATGGATAGAGCGTCGGCCTGCGGACTGAAGGGTCCCAGGTTCGATTCCGGTCAAGGGCATGTACCTTGGTTGCGGGCACATCCCCAGTAGGGAGTGTGCAGGAGGCAGCTGATCGATGTTTCTCTGTCATCGATGTTTCTAACTCTCTATTCCTCTCCTTTCCTCTCTGTAAAAAAATCAATAAAATATATTTAAAAAAAAAAAAAAAAACTTTTATGTCTGGTAAAGAATGGATACGTTTAATGTGAAGTTTAGCATCAATCATTATTACATTAAAATTTCCTGTATATCCTATGCTGTATTTTACATCCTTGTTACTATTTTAATATTTGACAATTTGTACATCTTAATCCCTTCCCCTTTTCTCTCATCCCTCCAAACACCCTCCCATCTGCAATCATCAATTTGTTCACTGTATCTATTCACGTGCACAGTCACTATTCATGTGTACAGTAGGTGCTTCCAGGTACTTATGTCTTTTTCAGTGTCTTATGGTTTTCTGAGTACACATATTTTACCCCCTTGGTTAAATTTATTTTATTCCTATGTATTTTTAAAAAATATATATTTTATTGTGTGTTTTTTTTTACAGAGAGAATGGGAGAGAGATAGAGAGTGAGAAACATGGATGAGAGAGAAACATCGATAAGCTGCCTCCTGCACATTCCCTACTGGGGATGTGCCTGCAACCAAGGTACATGCCCTTGACTGGAATTGAACCTGGGACCCTTCAGTCCGCAGGTCGATGCTCTATCCACTGAGCCAAACTGGTTAGGGCTTCCTATGTATTTTTTTTGTGCAATTGTAAAGGGGGTTGTTTTCATAATTTTGCCTGATCACTGTGGCTCAGTGTTTGAGCATCGGCCCATAAACCAGGAGGTCATGGTTCCATTCCCGGTCAGGGCACATGCCCGGGTTTCTGGCTCAATACCCAGGAGGGAGTGTGCAGAAAGCAGTCAACCAATGATGTTTCTCTCTCATCGATGTTTCTATCTCTCTATCCCTCTCCCTTCCTCTCTCTAGAATCAATAAAAACTTATTTTTTAAAAATGCAACTGACTTCTGGTTATTTTGTATCCTGCTACTTTACTGAATTCATTTATCAGTACTAGTAGGTTTTTGGTGGAATCTTTAGGGTTCTCTATATACCATATCATGTCAGTTATAAATAATGACAATTTTACTTTTTCCATTCCAATTTGGGTGCCTTTTATTTTTTTCTTTTCTGATTGTTGTGATTAGGACTTCCGGTATGATGTTGAATAGGAATGGTGAAAGTGAACATCCCTGTCTCGTTCCTGATCTTAAGGGGAGCACTTGTTGTTTTTGCTCATTGAGTATGATGTTGACTGTGGGTTTGTCATATATGGCCTTCATTCTGTTGAGATATGTTCCCACTTCGCTGAGAGTTTTTATCATAAATGGGTGCTAGATTTCATCAAATGCTTTTTCTGCGTCTTTTGACAGGATCATATGCTTTTTGTCCTTCCCTTTTTAATGTGGTGTATCATGTTTATTGATTTGTGAAGATCGCACCAACCTTGCATTCCTGGAATAAATCCCACTCGATCACGGTGTATGATATTTTAAGTGTATTGCTGGATTCGCCTGTATGTATGTTATTTCAATAACAAGTTTACAAAAATATATTCTTGCTCCAAAGCTATGTATTGCATAGCCCATCACTTCCCTGCACATATGTGTTGCCAACTCAAGGGAGAGGGAGAAAGATGAGGAGAGTCAGCCACTGTGGCTGCAAATAACAACAGAGAGAAGAGCTGCGTGGATGGCCACCTTCCGAGGGAGCCAGGATCAGCCTGCATGCTGGCTCGTGCCTCCATATCATGCCAACAGCGTTAGAAACATACATCCACATTTGCTCTTTTCAGGAAGTAATTGCAGCTTCTCCTTTTCTCCTGCTTCCTGACACGTGATGGTTTTGTATGCAAGCACTGGGGTAGATATCTTCGGTTGAAATTCAGACTTCGCCACCAACTAGCTAGTTTGAGCTAGATGCTAACTCTTCTTTAACCCTCAACTTTCTCATCGGTAATTGGAGGGTTGGTAATAGTTTCTAAATGAAAGGATTATTGTGAGGATTTAGTTACATAATGTACACAGAGCACGTAGCACTGTGCCTGGTACATAGTAAGCTCTGATGAAGATTAGATATTATTGTTATTATTATTAACCTTCCACTTCCCTTCATGTATTTTTACATTCTCCTTCACCCTAATCTATTTAGATTCGAGTATCATCTATTTAGGTTCTTGTTTATCCACTTGCCTTGGTCTGACTCCCCTTTCCACCGCGGCACAGACTGAAGTACATGGTGGCAGAGTGCCCAGTACTTTTATGATCTCCAAGAGTGCTCTCAGAATCTACCACGTAAATTGAAAAGAGGCAATAGCTTGATCCAAAATGAGAAAGAAAGGCTTGTGTCCTCACATATTAGAGCTAAAGCCTTAAAACTTCTATAATGCACAGCACTCTCTATTTAGACATGGTATTTAATAAAATATTTTTGATACATGTGCTGAGAAAAGTTCACCCACTTCGCATGCGCACATGAAGGACTAATATACAATGTGGTTATGGATCACCTCCCATAGGTGCCTACCGTGGTGGCTCTATGAGGTTAGTGGGGGCGGCGTGGGTTATCACCTTTGTTTTTTGATCTGACCTTCAGTTCATGAACTTTCTTTAGTTATGAAGCTTCATGACTAAACACACATAGCTCTTCTGTGATGGGGATTTTTAAAAGTTGTTTTATTTTTGTAACACCACCATAGGACCTGTTGATTGAGTTATTTACATAGAATCTCAGCTATAAATGGGATTATAGCATGTTAAGTCATTGAAAAGATGAAAAGAATAAATTTGTGTAAAATTTCTGGCAAAACTAGGTGTTCAACAAATGGTGGAGTCTTTTCAGGTCAGATAGGAGTGCTGGCCTCGTGGGTGAACGAAGAATGGAAAGGGAGGAATACTCCCAATCTACTTTTCACCACTCAGAATATTTCCTCTCCTTTCTCTCCTCAAGCTGGAGGTGGAAAAGACCCTGATGTGGTTCTATGCCAGGTTGTGAACTAGACAAATTTCTTTACCCAGAATACTGTTTCTGAGTCCCATAGTGTGGCAAATACACTAGCTTGCTCATTGCTTTTCTGGTTTTCAGGGCTCCTGTGTCTTGAAGCTAACAGTCACTCTCCACAATCAGCAAACTCCTAGCCTCTCTCCTGGCCAAATCATCACATAGGTGAAGAAAATAGAAAATTAAAGCAACTAAAAAGCAAGGGCAGGTGATGTAGGGGGCAACTCTTAGGGAACGGAATTTTGAAAATTAACATTGAATTCTACTGAGCTTTCTCAAACTCAGATATGATCAGGACTTAAGATCCTGAAAGAGCCAATGTGTAAACGTCCGTCATTAGCAAGGAAATGAAAGGGGAGAAAGAGAGCTTCCTTGGTGTCCTCTCTTTTCCTTTATGCCTCCTTTCATCAGAGTTGCTCCCACTGAGGTGAACAGTTTCCTAACATCCTGAAAGATCATGGTTCGGCAGTAAAAAAAGGGGGGCGGGGGAATAGAGAGAATGCAAAAAAAGGTGCCATAGTTTCTTTCCTTAAATTTCCAACCCACTGACACATTTTCTGAAATAAAAAATTAGAATGTGTTACATTCATTCTTTCATTTCAGTATGGCTAGCTGACAGACACATAGCTCATCTCCTCTCCTTATCCTCCCCTACTGAATAAGTTCTGTTCGGTATTGGCTGTATACATCGCTAATCAGTGGCAGATTCTTTGAAACCAACCTTAAAATGAAACACTCAAGGGTAACCAGATGAGTATGGATCAAGGAGGCACAGAAATCATTTAACAAATATACTATATGGTGTTTCTACTGTTTGCCAGGCACTGTGCTAGCCTCTAGAATCAGCATGTGGCTATTGAGAAGAAATCAATAGTTGAAAACCAGGGGGAAGCCACATTATAGGATGATTTTCTTTTCCTCACCCATGCTATAAAGACGGTGCTTTTAGTAACCTGCTGTACTATTGGGTGCATTTACGCATGAGTATAGAGAAAATGTACACTTGGTTTGCACTTGGTCACATTTGCATGCCTTGCTTTTCCTACATAAATACTCCCCGCCTCCCTTTTGTTAATTGCTAGGTAGAGTGATGGTGATTAAAAGTGAATACCGGAGTGCAAACAGGAATGCTTTAAAACAATAGTGTGATCATTACTAATTCATTTCATATTTATTGTGGTATTAATTCTAATGAAACTTCTTTATATTAATGTGGTTGTTATAAGTATTCAGATTGAATTTTCACTATGAGTCCATATTAATTAAATAAGTGGTTATTATTACCTGTGTAACGGAACAAGAAGGGATAGTACTGTGGTGTTTATAAAAAATATAGCCATGTTTTAATAGTACAAACTTGTTTTCATTCTTTCAAGTTGATTATGGGGGCTGCCTGAAAAATGCATGCTTACTGTACAATAACGCGGTTAAGTAAATTCCAAGTGCATGGCCCTAAATTTCTGGAAGACCTTCCTTACCCACTTAAGGAGAGAGAAAATTATGTTAAATGATCCCTGACCTGGAACAAACATTTTGTTTTCTCTAACTCTTTGAAGTTGATAGTGTGTATGTAGTTTGCATAGAATGCTCTCAATCAGATTATTAGAGAATCAACATAATCTTCAGACTGTAAGTTAAATGAAGGGATAGAAAAGGGCTCCAGGAGCCCTAAACAATTTGGCTCACTGGATAGAGTGTTGGCCTGAAGGGTCCTGGGTTCAATTCCGGTCAAGGGCATGTCCCTTGGTTGCAGGCTCGATCCCCAGTAGGAAGTGTGCAGGAGGCAGCTGATCGGTGTTTCTCGTCAATGTTTCTAACTCTCCCTCTCCCTTCCTCTCTGTAAAAAAATCAATGAAAATATATAGTTTAAAAAAGATACATAAATAAAAGGGCTCGAGGAGGGGAAGATGGTGGCAGAGCAGGCAGACCTTTGTGGCACCGCCTCCCAGGGCCAGGCTGGAAATAAAACTAAATTGGGGAACATTCACCCGGAATTACCAACTGAGGTCCAGCTGAGGAGGAGACTGATAGCAAGGAAGGGCAGAAACCACCTGGAGACCTATGGGAGGGCCAAGGTTGTGAGAGGGGCTGGCCCAGCCTCCACAGGCAGCACCCAGAGAGAGGAGGGAGCTCTCAGCTATGTGGGAGGGTTGGGGTGGCTGCTGAGAGGATTGAGGCCTGGGCCCCAGAGGCTCCCCAGTTTGGAGCACCAGAGTTGAGAACAGCAGCACATGTAACATCCAGCCATGAAAGGCCGCAGGGCCTCTGGCCCTAGGGGAGACCTGAGCTGGTTGGAGACAAAGCTACAGTTTTGTTTGTTTGTTTGTTTTGTTTTTTAAAATTCAGAACGAAGGATTTTCATTTGCAGCTACTCACTGGTAGGTCCCTATTGCTCAAACACAAGGGTTTTTTTTTTATTCCCCCCCCCCCCTTTGAATGTAGGTAGGTGAATGGAATGATGGGAGCTGTTATTCATTGTGAGCGCTGATAACGTTTTAGTAAATATAAAGTGGGGCTGCCTGCTACATCTATTTAGAACATGGAAGTACTTTTGCCTATTTTCTGCAGCTCCAGGGCCTACACTACAGTTCCAACACATGAGGAATGATGTCACCGGGTATCCTGCATTCCCGCACTGCAAGAGTCTCCATTGTGGCGGGATTTAATTTCAACCTCGTACTTAATTTAATCTAATATAGTGAGCCTTGGAGCTACAGGAATCTTAAGTAAGCAGTTTCGGTTTCTATCCGTTCCCTATACCAGTGAAATTTTGGGAATTTTCATCGAGGAGTCCCTGGGCACTTTATTCTAACGTGGGAGAATATAGCAACACCAAGTAATTTACTTCTCTAAAAATCGCATTAAAATGCACGACACAATTCTTTAATTACCATCTCAATCTAATTCTCTAAGAAGTTCTCCCTAATTGCATTGTTGATATGCACCGATGCAAATAAG
This sequence comes from Myotis brandtii, assembly GCF_000412655.1. Taxonomy (NCBI): domain Eukaryota; kingdom Metazoa; phylum Chordata; class Mammalia; order Chiroptera; family Vespertilionidae; genus Myotis; species Myotis brandtii. Next base: position 183,198 of record NW_005370223.1, on the reverse strand, counting down.
ATGTTGGCTGTTTCCCTGTAGCAAACAACTGTTTCTAATACATAACCAACCTATTCTCCTGTTAGGAAGGTGGGTGTGGTTCCACGGAACCACTGAACGTGGCCTCCCTGTCACAAATGATGATAGTTACACCCAGAAGCCAAAGAGCATGTTGCTTCCCACAAAGGTGCCCCTCCCCTTTCCATGCAACCACACACCACAAAGAAATGCCACATATAAGGCCACAAATAGAAAATTCCCTGCGGACCAGCAGGACAGAAGTGCAAATTGGACATTTGTGGAGCGGCACTTGCCAGAAGGTATGTGAAACAAACAACCCCCAGCTGCTGTGCTTTGCTTTCGTGAAAAGATCTTAAGGTTGTTTCACAAACACAGATGTGAAATGGAAGAAAGAGAAAGAGGAGAAGAGGGAGAGAATGATCTACGGGAAACTGGCCACCACAAATAGCATCGTACGCTTTCAGGGATGGAAAACAGATGCCTTGAAGTGATGTGGGCATATTCCCCACTCCCCTTAGCGATTCCCGTGGATTGCTGGGAGGTACACACTGCAGCTTAAATAGGTAGAGGTAGATGTTGGGGTAGTCCAGGGAATGGCTCAGGGGAAGGGTCTGAATCCTGATTAAAATGCTTTTATTTGTTTTTTAATCTTCTGAATTCAAGGTTTATCATTTGTAAAAATTACTTCACAAAATTACATTTATCTTCCTGTAGGAAATAAGTAAGATACATATTTTTCTATATGGATTTTTACATATGCACACATATGGGCACTTGTTTATCTTTTAGTTTATATTACTTGGTATATGTTGTCCCTCTGAAAAATGCCTTGGTTATGGAACACTTGTGTAAGTGTACTGTAATTGCAAAACTTGTAAACCTCTATCTTTCCAAGGATCATGGGGACCTGGAATGTAATTGTGTAGATTAGATTATGCAAATGGTCAAAATGTAATTTTATGTTTTGTAGATCAGGGATCCACTCTGGATTCAAGAGATCATGATGAAATTCTCCTCTAACTTCTGCCCTAGGGAGCTGCTTTGGGTGCTAACACTTGTACTTACTTGAGATTTTTTGAACTTCAAGTGAATTTTTTTTTAGTTAAATGGGAATTTGAGAATTTTTACTCTTATTTTCATTGAAACTTCTTGGATCATTCAGGATTATGGAAACAAAGCCTTTTTTTTTAACATTTAGGGAAGAAGTTGCCCTGATTGGCTGGTGGGCGTGGCTTGGGCATAGCAAAGGTACAGTCAATTAGCATCTTTGTCTTTTATTAGTGTAGATAAGAAAAAGACAACCACAAAGGGGGAAAAAGAGACCTATGTAATACTTTAAACAATAAAGAATTTAAATTAAATAAATAAGTAAAATAAAAGGTAAAAAAAAAAAGACAACCAAATAGAAAAATGGTCAAACAGCTGAAATGAGCACTTTACAAACCATGCTATACTGATGGTTTGGCATTTTCTACCAAAGTTCAAGATGTGTACAATTAATGACCCAGTGTTCTACTTCTAATTATTCAAAAGAAATGTGTGCACAGGTGCACCACAACAGAAATATAAGTATGTCCACAGCAGAATTATTAGAAATAGACAAAACTGGAAACAATATATATATACTCATCAATAATGAAATGGATACATAAATTGTGGTATATTAATATACTACACATACCACCATATAGTATACAGCAAGAAAAATATACAAAGTTTAGCTACACCTAAACATGGATAAGCATAGTCTGAGTGAAAAATGTCAGACTCAAAGTATATACACATATGCACGTGGGCATTTGTGTCTGTTTATACACACATATGTATGTGTATATACATACTACATATACATATGTCATATATATTCCCCATAGGAACTCATTAAGAAACAAAAGCTATTGTCTCAGAAAGCTGAAATTAGAAATTACTGGATGGAGTTTCAGGAGAATGGAACCTCTCTTATGGATCAAGAAGTTGCTCAGCTAAGTCATTTCCTTCCTCAGCATCTTTTTACTGTGTTACAGTTCAAAAGCATTTTTAGGTATCTGACATTCCCCAGTGTTCTGCCTTTTCTGATTCAGCTTGACTATGCTGCCTGATTCACTGTCCACATACCTGTCCACTCTGCTTTGTCTGTGATAACCTGGCATGAGAGAATCTGCAGGCCTGTCCCCAGGCATTTTCATTTTCATGACTTTATTTGCAAATGGAGCCATTGTTTCCATGGGGCAGAAGAGAAGGGGAATCATCTTGGAATGTTCAAAGGTCTCAGTGACCCCTAAGCCAAGTCCTAATGCTTGGTGTTTGAAGCAGTTTCCAGCGAGAGCTGTGACACAGGGCATTAATCTACCTTGTGACAGCGTGGGGTTTTAATGCGTTTTCTGTATGTGAAGAAAGAGCCTCCTATGGAGGTGGTGAAAGGAGTTATGGTGAAATCAATATCTTCATTTCGCTGGGGCACTGACAATTTGTAGCAATGATACGAGGGATCACTGCACAGGGAGAGCTTGTTGGCAGAATCTAATGCACGGGACATAGACTTTGGAAAATCAACACAAAGGCTTGCTTCGTGAGTTAAAGAAAACAAAGATGAGCGAGCTACACGGAGACATTATCTTTCCAGACATATGTAGATAACTTGTTGTACCACTAGCAACGTGATCTGGAGAAAGGAGGATTTCAGTAGATGTAACTCTGTTTTGCAGAAGGCATGTGATCTCTAAAGAAAGATCAATTTCCTAAAGCTTGTCTAGGAGTCAGTGGAAGATCCTGATATACTTTGAGGTATCCAAGTAAAAATATGATGCTGCATAATCTGCTAAAGGTACAGACCCACTAGGAAACTATACAGGAAAATGCCAGGAATAAGGCCATTGAGCCTTGTCAGGAAGATGGACCGAAGAGAAAAGTGGGGACATTTTCAAAGATATGATGGGATGAGGGATGAGTCAGAGTACTCACCAAACGAGACTCTAATCTTTTCCTCAACTACAAATACTAGATTTGATGTTAATGCCAGTGTTACTTGAAAATGAAATTTAATAGCCAACCACTGATCTATTTTGATTTATTTTTTCCCCTGGAAACTATTGTTTAGCTTACCCTGATTTGTGTGATATTCCAGTGTTATATGTATACTGCTATAATTAGCAATAATGCTTTATATATTCCTATATATCTCTTTCTGATATCTTCTAAGTAAATAAATAAGAAATAAGGATGCATATTTTTTAAAAAATATTTTTATTGATTTTTTACAGAGAAGAAGGGAGAGAACAGAGAGCCAAAAACATCAATGAGAAACAACAACCAGCCCGCCTCCTGCACGCCCCCTATTGAGGAATAAGCCTGCAACCAAGGTACATGCCCTTGACTGGAATTGAACCCGGGACCCTTCAGTCCGTGGGCCAATGCTCTATCCACTGAGCCAAACGGGTCAAGGCTGGATGCATATTTTAAAGGTAATTACTTATTGTCTTGGTATCTTCATAGTTTTCACAAGGTTTAAGTATATACTAGGACAAGATTTTTTTTTATATCTCACATGGATGTATAATTTTCTTACCCATAGAAATCATTTATCTTATTCTATATGCACAGTAAAGTAAAATGGGAATGAATAATTTCTCAGTTACTTACTATACATTTTATTGCTTCTTTTTTTTCTGACAATGTCAAGGAATAAGAAGTTTCTTGTATTTAGTACTTTTAAGGTTTTCTTTTCCCAAGTCATACATTTTTTGCTGTGTCTCTAGATATGAAAGCTATTTCCAAAGGTAAAGACAGGATATGTGTGAGATGCAGATATCCAACAAAATGCAGCCTGCTGCAGAATTTCCCAAATTGGTATTCCATAGGAAACTGGTCTTAGAGGAGTTCTGTCGCCAAGTTAGTTTGGAAGATGCTGCATCTTATCTTTCTTCTTAGAGATTTACAGCATGCTTGGGAGTATTTAAAGCTTTGGTAAATTCTGGGAAAAAAGAAGAAAAAGAAACTGGTTTAACAAAAGCCCAGAATAACTGTCTTTAAAAATTCATGAAATGCCCATTAACATCCTGCTTAATTGTGGAAAATTTGAGTTTTATATCCTTTGTGAATTTATCCCTTACCTATAGGCAGGATATCCTCCACATAGACTCATGGTGTTTAACATGTACAGTCGCTACTGTGCCATACTCTTTGCAGACTAGGATAGAAGCAGCAATGTGAATCCCTCTACCCCCCACCTGCCTTAATGACTTTATCCCCTTTCAAGACCTTCTTCATTCGTGCATAAAATTGTTGTGAAAAAATGACCAACTCAATGGCCATTTGGCTTGTCCAATTAAGTGGACCATTTATTGAGCACCCACTGCATGTTAGTCACTGGAACACTAAGTCAGACACTTCACAGAAATGTTCCCTGTTCCACACAACAACTAGCAGAAGGGACATTGCATCCACACATAGGATGTGAGGGCACTACCTTGGAGAGATCACACATCTTGCCCAGATTCACTTGCTCCTACAGCGTAAAGCCAGCGTTGCATCTGTGACTATCTCTCTTTTGTCTCCCAAGCCCCCGCACATTTCACTGTCCCAGTGAGATAATAAAATATGAAGTGATAAGGATAATGATGCCAATAGTGGTAATTAATAACAATCAGAAAGGTATTATAACCTTTCTGGTCACTGTGTTAAATTTATAGTGATGCAATGTTTTAATAGTATGGAGCTCACTCTCCTTTCTCCCACCTGCACATCCACTTAACCACTAACTCTGGTTGACATTTTCTCTAATATCTCCACAGTCAATCTACTACCACTAACTTTTGCTCAAGGCACCATCTTTTCTTTTTTTTTAATTTAAATTCTTTATTGTTTAAAGTATTACATATGTCTTCTCTTCCCCCATTGACCTCTCCCTGGCTGCTCCCATCCCCCAGCACATGCCCTCACCCCGCTACTGTCTGTGTCCATTATAGACATGCATACAAGTCCTTTGGTTGGTCTCTTAACACCCCTCCCCCCTGCCTTCCCTCTGAGGTTTGACGGTCTGTTTGATGCTTCTATGTCTCTGGATCTATTTTTGTTCATCAGTTTATGTTGTTCATTATATTCCACAAATGAGTGAGATCATGTGATATTTATCTTTCTCTGACCGGCTTATTTCGCTTAGCATGATGCTCTCCAGGTCCATCCATGCTGTTGTGAATGGTATCAAGTCACCATCTTATCTGCTCTGGATTTTTACTGCAACCAACGCTCAATGGTATCCTTGCCTTCCTCCCATCCATTTTGTGCACTACAACCACAGTGGCCTTTCTAAAGTAGATCTGATTATTTGATGACTCACTATTCAGTTTAAAACCTTTGTAATTTCCCACTGACAGTAAGTTAAAGGCTGAACATAACAGGTTTCTAAGATTCCCTCATCTTTTGGGCCCTGTTACCTTTCCAGCTTCAAACTTCACACTCTCTTACCTCCTTCTAGGCCTTATCAATATCAAATTAACAACTTCATTGGTTCTAAACTGCACTTTAATTTCATTTCATAATTGCGTAACTCTGAAATGAAGATGTGTTTTTACAATCAATGGTTCATCATATTTAAGTGGCAGCAATTTTACTTTTTTGGTCATATATAAAATGAAGGGTATCTGACGATTGATAACTTCATAGATTTGTGAGATCTTGCACTTCAGTTATCCTATTGTGTCATACTTTCTTATTTGATGAAATATTTCCCTGGTTCTTCCTTCTGCCTGGAGTGCTTTTTGAACTTTTCTTCGCTACCACTCCTAGTCTGATCTTTTCTGTGGGAAGACTTTTAGGATTCTCTGAGCCTGGTTTAAGGATGCCAATTTTTGCTGTCATAGCATTATTTTATCACATTTATGAATGGTGATTTCAAAGGATTTCTATAGCTCTTTGATACTTCTTTACTTTTTATGTAAAGCCTATATTGCCTTACCCTTGAGTGGGGCTCTATATAGTGATTCACTTCTAAAAATTAGAATGTGGTAGAAGTCACCATGTGTCATGTCCAAGAATCTATAATAATAAAAGCTAATTAGACCGGACAGCTAAATGACCTTCTGGACAAAGACACAGCAGCGGGGGCCGAGACAGAGGCAGTTAGGGGTGATCAGGCAGGCAGGCAGAGGGGTTAGGGGGGATCAGGCAGGCAGGCAGAGGGGTTAGGGGGGATCAGGCAGGCAGGCAGAGGGGTTAGGGGTGATCAGGCAGGCAGGCAGAGAGGTTAGGGGCAATCAGGCAGGCAGGCAAATGGTTAGGGGGGATGAGGCAGGCAAGCAGAGTGGTTAGGAGGGATCAGGCAGGCAGGCGGGGGAGTGGTTAGGGGCGATCAGGCAGGCAGGGGAGTGGTTAGGAGCCAGCAGTACTGGATTGCAAGAGGGATGTCCGACTCCCAGTTTAGGCCGATCCTGCGGGGGTCCCAGATAGTGAGAGGGTGCAGGCTGGGCTGAGGGACCTCCCCCCAAACACAAATTTCATGCACCGGGCCTCTAGTATGTCATTAAAAAGACATTATATTTTCCCCCTTGATCTCTCTTGGATTGCTCTTTTGGAGGAGGCTAGCTGCTATGTCATGAAGAAACTCAAGCACCTCTGTGGAGAGGTCCCAGGACAAGATACTGAGGTCTCCAGCCAAGAACTGTGTGAGGGCACAATCTTGGAAATGGATTCTCAAACTCCAGTCAAGCTCTCACATAACTGAAGCCCTGGCCAACATTTCCCCTGCAAACATGTGAGAGTCCCTGAGCCAGAACTACCTACCTAAGCTACTCCCAAATTCCTGACCACAGAAGTTGTGAGATGATAAATGTTGCTGACTTTAGCCACTAGGTCGGGGTTAGTCCCATGAAGAATGCTAGAAAAACTTAATCATAAACCAGGAAGAAAGGGAAATTTTGGAAGTTGAAGCAGGATCTCATAGCCATTCTGTGCTATCAGAATTTCTACTCCAAAGAGTGTTTACAAAGCTTTCCCAAGTTGAACTTTCTGTCTAGTTTTTAACAACATAGTATGTAGTTGGACACCAACATTGCAAAGGGTCATTCTTCAGTGAGCCCCATGTTGCCTCTATTTTTCAAGGGGTTGGGCGGACATTATGGAACATACAAACTTAATTTTCATTAGTGGTTATTTTTTTTAAGAATGGGCTCTCTTTCCTCCTGAGATCACCTATATTTACTAATATTTTTAAGGGCAACCATTAGTGGCTTCCTACAATAATTTTGCACACCTTTTACTCAAAGTGGTTTTTGTTTGTTTGTTGTTTAGTACCTTAAGTATCCAGGATTAGAGAAGTTTGGTTCAATGTGAAGATACCACCAATTTGCAGCATTTGTTTAATTTCCATTATTCATCCCCAGTTGTGGCTACACAATGACAACTTCCCATCAGCTTTGGTGACTTTGTGTCACCATTAGCACCAGCAGAGATCAGGTGGAGCAAATGACTGATTCCGGGGTTTGCCCTGTCTATGTGTAGGCTTTCAATTTGCTCAGAGGCTTGATAACATCCAAATGATTGTACAGGATGGGGCAAAAGTAGGTTTACAGTAGTTTGTATAAATACACATTTTTATATTCATTAATATAATAATGAATAAATGATAATACAAGAATAAACTCTGAGTTTCGCCTACACACAACTGTAAACCTACTTTTGTTCCACCCTGTATGGCAGGTTCCAGAGCTTCACCATAAAACTCCAGGTTTTTATTTGGCATTTGGAAAAGTGACCTGTATGCCCAGGATCAAGCTTGATTCTCCAGGTCACTTGATGTGTTCACAAAACAGCTCCTGAGTTTCAGCTTGAGTCTCTCCACAAGAGGATCCAAGTTTCTTCATTGTAAGTTCCTTGGGGATTTTGCCTTTGTAGCTCTTTGAGAGCACTTATCTGTTAGCAGCAAATGAGATAGCAGATTGCAATTCCTCTCTGCCCTTCCAAGGCAGCTAATGAGATCAGAGCTGCTCTGTTCCTTACCTTTCTGACATATCACATGAGATAAGATGTCAGGGTTCCTCTAAAGCAAACCAAAAGGAAGCACAAGGAAACAGAGGGTGAGAGGACAAGTTGAGACAGGTGGACTTGAGCCTGAAGCCTGCATGTTAGTTAACCAGAGCCATGTTCTAATTGTGTGTCACAAACAAGAGCAGGAAGCAAAATAAATTGTGGTCACTTCTAATGAGCCCACACAACAGGCCAGTAGCATGTTAATCCTTTTTTAGAAATTTTTTCTTTATTGTTGAAAGTATTACAGATATTCCTTTTCCCCCCATTGATCCCCTCCACCCTGCACCCCCTCATCCTCACCCCACCAGGGTTACCGCATTATTTATTATCTGTGTCCATGGGTTATACATCTCTCTCTATATATATAAGCCTAACATGTAAAGTGTCCCCTCAGGAGTTTGACCGACAGGGAGTTTGATCACTTGCTATGATGTGCGCTGACCACCAGGGGGTGGTGGGGAACAAAGGGAGGCCCCAGTCGGCAGCCAGCAACAGGGGAAGAGAGGCCCTGGCCAGCAGCTGGCAGCCGCTGGGACCCTACCCATGCACGAATTTTGTGCACTGGGCCTCTAGTATGCATATAAGTTTTTTGGTTAGTCTCGTGCCCCCGCCCATCCCTCTGAGATTCGTCAACCTGTATGTCTCCGTGTCTCTGGATGTATTTTGTTCATCAGTTTGTTTTGTGCATTAGATTCCACATATTCTTAAGCATTTTATGAGTCAATTGGGACGCAAACAAGGAGAAGCAGAAACAAATGGTGTAGTCTTTGTAAGGTTGTTAACATCAATTAAGCTACTAAATTAAAATTTCTAGTTTCTCCCCAATGTGTATTGTATAAATACACATTTTCAAATGGAAGTTTAACTGTGTCTTACTCTATGGGCTAGTTTCAGTTCACCATCACTTACTTGGACCATTTTCATAAACTTTGTGTGACTCGGTTTTCTAATCTGTAAATGGGGATAATAATAGCAGCAATACTTATAAGGATTAATAATAATTATACAGGTCTAGACAGTTTGGCTCACTGATTAGAGCTTCGGCCACAGACTGAAGGCTTATGGGTTTGATTCCAGTCAAGGGGGTGTACCTCGGTTGCAGGCTTCATCCTGGGCCTGTTAGGGATGTGTACGGGAGGAAACCAACCGATGTGTCTTGTTCACATTGATGTTTTTCTCTGTCTCTCCCCATTTCTTCCACTTTCTCTCTTAAAAAGAAATCAATGGAAGAAATATACTCAGGTGAGGATTAACAAGAAAGGAAGGAAGGAAGGAAGGAAGGAAGGAAGGAAGGAAGGAAGGA
>NW_005370223.1:103286-173809 GCF_000412655.1 Myotis brandtii | reverse complement strand
GAAGGAAGGAAGGAAGGAAGGAAGGAAGGAAGGAAGGAAGGAAGGAAGGAAGGAAGGAAGGAAGGAAGGAGAAAAAAATAATCATACATTTAATCCACTTGGTAAATACTAAGTTGATATTAGCTATTATTGTTATTTCTGTATATTCATATTTGAGACCCTGAAAAATAGAAACTTTTAAAAATCTTACGTCATTCTTTGCAGTGCCTGGTTTTCAATCAGGGATAGGTGTTCTGTTCCTGCTTATCTATTGTTAATGGTACCGAGCTCCATGCTTAGCAGACAGTAATAATTTCTCATGGTGGTAACATCCACATCTAACTAGAAGGCATTTCTCTAGTCCATTAAAATACTTGTCATAATTTTATATTTCTTTCTCTCTCTCTGTTATAGGATTGATGCTGGTATTTTAAAGTGTTGACCCTTGCCTTTCTGTGCTCGGCCAATTCCTCTGAGAGCCACGCTCTGATTTCCCTTCTGCAAAGTGCCATCTGTGCGCAGGGGGTCTTTTGTTGACTCCTGTGATTCACTGTGACTCACTGCAACTGTGATGGCCTCTCTCTCTCTCTCTCTCTCTCTCTCTCTCTCTCTCTCTCTCTCTCTCTCCCCCCCTCTTGCATAGCACCACTGAGGCATCAGTCTCAATCTTTCTCATCTATATCTTTATTCTGAGGTAAATTTCCAAACACAGAGTGCTTGCTGAGAGAACACTTTTGGGTTGTTTTTTATGCCTGGGTGCCCTAAACAGTCAATCTGTGAGGAAGCTTAGGATAAAACTCCCCTTAAATACGAACAGTATTGCTGCATAACAAACTTATACAAAACTTTCTGCCTGCACACATTGCATATTTATTACCTTATACTATTTGGAGGTTGGGAATTCAGGGGTAGCTTAACTGGTCTGAGGTTTCGGTCAAGATGGTAGTGGACCTGCATAATCTGAGGCTTGACAGGGCCTGCAACATCCATTTCAGAGACGGCTCACTCACATGGCCGTTGACAGGAAGCCTCTGCCCGTCCCTCCCTCCCTCCCTCCTTCTCATAATAAGGAACAGAATCAACATGCCTAGGATCACTTTGAACACCGGCATTTCTCCTGAATATAGTTCTAGCTGGATTTGCATTTTTGTCCTGTGGGTGGAAATGCCAGCTAAGAAGAAGCAGATGAAGACAGATGAAAGGGTTCGGTGGAATGAGGAGAGGGTTCAGTTACTGGGATTTCCTTCGATGGGACATTTGTTGCAGAAATGGCTACCAGCTCTTCTAAACAAACATCCACTGGAGTTCAGAGCCATTAACAATAGATAAAGAAGGAGGCAAGTAGCTCTTAATCTCCCCCCTCACAAATAATGGCACCAGTGACATTTGACCATGTGACAGACGAGTGAGCGGAGAGCCCTGGGACTGTGATAGTGACAGTGTTCTTTTTCTCCCCTTGTAAATTATTCAGCCCCGGAACAGCGCAGACCAGAGAAAGGGTAAGGGAGGAAAGGGATTCTATTGCAAATGAGGATGGCGGCTGACAAGTCCATTAAAAAACAACCACCCAACATTCAAGCTGTGTCTGCTGTCTTCTGAATGTCCTTCGCAGGTTCAGTGCACCAACCTCCTTTAGACATGCAAGAAGGTGGCAGAGAGGGGAGCTCCCATATCGGAGTGTGTCTGTGTCATTATTAAAGGTGGATGGTACGTCTCCTCAGATCATGTGGCTAGCAAAGCCCAACTTCCTAGCCACACATTTCCATCCCAGAAGGTACTTCCCGCCCACTGCAGTGCTCCCTGTTGCTTTGGGTTAGATGTGATTGTCTTCCATCCTTTTCCCTCCGCTGCGTTAAAGCTATCACCCCAGTAGAGTCTGTGTTTGTAAATGTGGTTATAAAACTTCACAGACAGGTTGGAAAACTGTCGTGGCAAAAAAAGAAACCCACACACAAAAATAAAGCAAAGCCCAAAACCTTGGTACATCTTTTTTTTTTATTATTAGAACATAATGTTTTTTTCAATGAGCTTAATTCTTTTTTCTCTGCTTGGGAGGTAGGCAGGGCAGTTTTTCTATCTAAATACTCCCAGCTGAAAGGGGGTCCCAGTGAAATATCTTGAAATGAGGTCATGGATGAGAACTCTAGCCCAGAGCCAAACCAGTTGCTCTTGCCCGACTTCCCTCCCCCAACATCTGCCATGCAGCTGGAGAGCTGAGGACGTAATGATTCCCATTGCTTGTCCAGCAAGGGTGGCTAGAAACTACAGCCCGTTCCTGTTGGATCAGGTTGTTCCCCTCTGATCCATCCTGCCAGAGAAAAATCCCCGGTAACATCTCGTGTGTCTTTCATAGATTTTATGTGACATTTCCCGAGTATTTTACATCCACGTATGAAGCTTTCCTGGGTAAAGCGTAATAAGTGCGCACTTCATCTCCATTTCCTGGAAGGGTAAAATGATACAACAGCAGGCTCAGTGAGGAATAAATCTGCTACGACGTCATGCATGGCCCCCAGATGCTCTTTCCTCTGTCCCCACCTCCCCACAGCTCTCATATTTCTTGTCCACCGTTTTCTCCCTACAACAATGGTATGATTTTTCAAAGCATGTCCTTTATCAGCCCTTTGCTGCCAGGAGAGAACACTACAGGGGAGTGGGGATCGCACAGAAGGTTGCTTGGTTTCATGTATGCAGCCGTGGTGACTACAGGGTGGTCTTCCTTCCCTTCCGGAGGGGTCCAGATCTTCCTGAGGTCACCGTGGCTCTCTTGCGTTCCACTGGAGCTGAACACCGCTAATCTGGCACAGCCTGGCTCTGAAATGTCCGTCTCCCGAGGTTTCCATCTTTTCTATTTCATTTGGCACAACTTACCTCCCTCCCCCTCCCCACTCAGCCCTGCACATCACACTAAACAGCTTTCAGTTAAACTTAAAAAAAACCTTTATTATTCCCATTTCTTTCATGCTGGACCAGGTTAGGCGAGCAAATGTAAAATCCCTTTTCTGCTAAACGAGGCCTACCCCAAAACAAGCGACTGAACCAAATAATCAGAAATAAAGGCAGTGCAACCTAGAATGTCCATCTACATGTCTGTGACCTCAACTGGAGTCCTTTTTAAAACAAACAACAAACAAAAAAACCCTACTATTTAGAAAAAGGTTTGGGAAGTTTTTTTCATACGCTATTACGTTATTTGATAAGTAAACTGTTTTCCTGTCTCTACTTGATCAAGAGAGAAAGAGGAAGCAGGGATTGAAAGCAGGAAATATAACAAGGGTCTTTTCTTGAGGGGTTTCACTAGAAATAAGGTTACAGAGCCGTTCAAAGATTAGAGGGAGGTATGGACAGTCATGGTCTGAGACAAACCATGGATGCCCACAGAGGCTCAGGATAAGATAAAAACAGGTTTATATGGAAAAATATTTCTGCCTCAGATTATCTTCAATAAAGCTGATCCCATGATTTCCAACCTCTTACTCTAGATTTCCTTTAGGTCCCTAGATGGTTCTCATCCGCCAAACTCACTCCTGTTGTGCTCGGGAGACAGGGTCTGGGGTAATAGGACTGTCTCTGTGTCTGTTGATACCAGATAAGACTTGGGGACATCAGCAGTCACTCTAATCAGTGCTTATGAGAAATCAAAAGCTTTGCTTAGATTCAGTGCTTCTGTTGAAAATTAAATGCTCAGAACAGTAACAAATGGTTAATGGCATTTTTCTGAAATTTTAAAGACGGAACAGCCCTCATAGGGTAGGCTTTCTATTTGGTGCATTTTCAGAAGAGGTCTGGTCTTTACTTTTCATTGAGTAGAGAGAGTAACAGGAAAGAAGACTGCTGAGTCGGGGAAGCCATTATGCAATTCCCTAGTCACACAGTAGGGCCGCATCCTACTCTGCAGGACCTGGGTCGCCCTGGGAGGGCACTGCTGCTTCAGCGTTTCACAGGAAGAGGCGGGCACAGCTCTACTTTATTTTCCTATTCAGTAGGAAGTACCTTTTACATCCCTCTATCACAGTGATGGGGAACCTTTTGAGCTCGGCGTGCCAGCATTTTGAAAAACCCTAACTTAACTCTGGTGCAGTGTCACATATAGAAATTTTTTGATATTTGCAACCATAGTAACACAAAGACACTCAGGCAGGGACTCGGGATTCCAGGGAAGTCTCCTAGCCTGGGATGGGATGGAATGAGGGTAGGGGCTGAGCTGAGTCTTTTTAAAGGAGCAAGAGTCAGTCTGGTGACATGCAGGGGACATGGCACTTCAGACAGAGGGGAGAGCATAAGTAAAAAGAGTAAAAACAGAGGAGAGGACAGCACCGTGATGGCGAACCTTTTGAGCTCGGCGTGTCAGCATTTTGCAAAACCCTAACTTAACTCTGGTGCCGTGTCACATATAGAAATTTTTTGATATTTGCAACCATAGTAAAACAAAGACTTATATTTTTGATATTTATTTTATATATTTAAATGCCATTTAACAAAGAAAAATCAACCAAAAAAATGAGTTCGCGTGTCACCTCTGACACGCGTGTCATAGGTTCGCCATCACTGCTCTATCAGGAAAAGTGAAAAGTCTATTCCATCTTCTTTCATTGGCAGCCCACGGCTTCTCAGGTTGCACCAGTTCAGGATAAACTTAGAGCCACTCTAACAGTAATAAACATCTGCCAGGATGGGACCTTGAGCCTCTTATTCCCCCCAGATGATTCCTGGGCTTTCTCTGCAAGTAGGTTTCACCAAACACCTGCTGGAGAGCCTCAGAGAGAAGGAGGTAGGCCCTCCCCATGTCACTAGACATTCCGACTGCTGCTGCTCACTGTGACTATTCAACAAATATTTGCCAAATACTTCCTCTGTGTCAGAAACTGTGCTAAAATTAGAAAATCAGTAACCGGGACACAGCCTTAACCTGGGTGCCTTGCTACACGTTGGAAACCTGCCTGTTTGCTTTGGAAGTGACTGCTGCTTATGAAAATGGGGGATTTTAAGTTATCGGTACACAAGTACTAAAGTATGGTGATAGAGGGTAGTTCTGTACATAAATAGATAGAATAATTAGGCTACAATGACAAGTGGCCTGTCCGTTCTTAGACTTGCCAAGTCTAGTCTACCAAACCACTGCAGGCAACATGATGCCTTAGTTTCACTGTGGCCAGAATAACACTCCCATTTTTCCAATCAAAAGTGAGAAAAAGAAAGTGTTTTAGAGAATGTCAATTGTGGAAAGGAGTAAAAAGAAAGGTGTGATCTTCTCATTGGAAGGATGACATAATGGCTCTGGCATTTATCCTTTTAAATTGGTGATCCTATTAACTGTATTTACATTTTCATTACCTAGAAACTGCTGAGCCAACTGATTTTTAAAAAATATACATTTTTATTGATTTCAGAGAGGAAGGAAGACAGAGAGAGAGAGAGAGAGAGAGAGAGAGAGAGAAAGAGAGAGAGAGAAACATCAGTGATGAGAGAGAATAATTGATAAGCTGTCTCCTGCACGCCCCTCACTGAGGATCGAGCCCAGGCATGTGCCCTGACCAGGAATCGTACTGTGACCTCCTGGTTCATAGGTCAACGCTCAACCACTGAGCCAAGCCAGCCAGACGGAACCAATTGATTTGTTTAAAAATGTTTCCAACTCTGGGAACATAATTGACTACTTCCCAAGTTGAATGACTAACCCTCCAAGTGGCATCAGTCCTGGTGCTGCTGAGAGCCCTAGCCTTTGCTCTTCCTCGGGGACTACATAAATCAGGAAGGAACTGGTTGCTGGAAAGAGTGACACAGATGACTTACTACCAGAAATATCCCTCCAACTAACTTCAGAAAGTACTTTCCCCTGAATTATAAATGAAAAAAAAGTTTATATAGGCATATAAGTAAAATGTACTTCATTTTTTAATTTTAGATTGTATATTCGGGGAGGAGGGGGAAACCGTTCTTCAAGGTGATTTATGGCAATAAAACCTCAAGAGAAATATGGACAGGAGGCCTTGTCCAAGTTTCAGAAACTAGTTGCAGGAATAACCCAGGATCTGACCTGCTTGAGCAGGTTGGAGTTTGCTACCAGCTTTCTATGTCTATGAGGTTGGAGAGTGAGAATACTATTTCTGGGCCAAGTGGGTGGTGTCTCTCTTCAGAGGTTGTGTCCAAGAAATGACAGTCACAATGGCAGTGGGAGTTGTGGTTCTGCTCCCTTGTGTCGTGTAGGGCAGAGGTTGTTTTGATGAAAGTGAGGAAACAATATGTGTGTGTGTGTGTGTGTGTGTGTGTGTGTGTGTGTGTGTGTGTGTAGGGGTTGAAAAATAGTCCAAGAAATGACAGTCACAATGGCAGTGGGAGTTGTGGTTCTGCTCCCTTGTGTCGTGTAGGGCAGAGGTTGTTTTGATGAAAGTGAGGAAACAATATGTGTGTGTGTGTGTGTGTGTAGGGGGAATTGAAAAATATGTCAAGCAAGAAAAATCCCGTGAAAATTATATTATCACTAATTTTGTAGTTTTTTTCTTTATTAAGTCTATACTTTCTGAATGACTTTACAACACTGTATAACCCTAATGTAACTCAAACTTACTCATTTTTAATTTAGCTTAAAGTTGTGCCTTGGGTGGTATGGAATACCCAAGATTCATGGAACAGGTTCATTTGCATTCAAGTCCTTATGATGTGTAGCATTTGTGGCTTAAAAAGTTCTCCATCTACCAGAATTTTGAGAGAGTAGTAGGCTCAGCACTTCTCAGATGGCTTAGATCCTGGGAGGAGGATGGGTGGTTGAGGGCAAGATGCTATTCTGAGTTGCCTGAGATACCACAGAGGGCCATGGACTGCAAAGTCCACTCACAGGGAAGGGTCTCCGCTGCTGAGGGTCCAGGACAGATGGCTCCCTTCCCTGCCAGGAGGGCAACGTCTCAGAACTATTTCACTTATAGGTGGGACTTATTAAAAAACCAAATAAATAAGCAAACAGAAGAAACAAACCCCTACATACAGAGAACAAATTAATGGTTGCCAAATGAGAAGGGGGTTGAGGGGTAGGTGAAAAGGTGAAAGGGATTAAGTAGTAATAAAAACAGTCAAAGTGATGTACAGCATAGCCTAGGGAATATAGTGTGGAATACTATAACAACTATTACATGTAGTAACTATCAGATCGGTGTTAGACTTATGGGAGTGATCACTTCAGAAGGTATGTAAATGTCTAATCACTAGGTTGTACACCTGAAACTAATAGAACATAGTATGTCACTGTAATTATAACATACTTTTAAAAATATTTTTTAAAAAGAAAAGCATGAGGTCTGCTCAGGATATTGTGGAGGCTTAATTGGCTGTGCTCAGCATACAGCTGAGATAGGCTCCAAGCCAATCATGTAATGTAAATAGTACCAGGCAGGCAGGGGCTGTAATTACCTGCTCTTGGCTACTCAGTTTGCCACCATGCTAATTGCTGTAGGGTGTGTAACACGCATACGAAGAAAAAAAGAAAGGATAACATTTAACATTCGGACAGAATGCAAAAATTAGAGAGAGAATAGTTTTTACTTTAAGAATGGTTCTAGAAAACCCCAATGGCATGGCTGAAATTTTTTGAATATATTATTTTTCTCACTTGAACAACTGATTTTTTTAGAGAGCGTGGAAGAGAGGGAGGGGGAGAGGGGGAGATAGAGAGATAGAGAGGGAGAGAGAAACATGGATGTGAGAGACACACACTGATTGGTTGCCTCCTGCACATGCACCAACAGGGGCCTGGGGATCAAACCTGAAACCCAGGAATGTGCCCTTGACTAGGAATTGAACCTGTGACCCTTAGGTGCCTGGGGTGACACTCTAACCACTGAGCAACAGTGACCAGGCCTAACTATCATTTTAATGGCCATCATGACACATCGCCTTCTCTTGCTTCTTTTGAATCACCTTTCCTATTCTCATGCTCTTAATTCATCACTTAGCCTCTCATGTTTTAGTACTTGGCTTCTTTTCCTAGATCTTTCCTTCGGTGAACATATCTACTCACTCATGAAACCAGCTATAGCTTTGGTAGCTAGCTTTATTTCTGGCTCTGATCTTGTTTTCCAATTATTACCTTTTATCTATCCTACTGCCTAATGGACATTTCTAAGTATTTTGCTATTATCTTAAAACCAACAAGTTTATGATTAATTTATCATCCTCCCCCATGTCTTATCCTAGTCCTGGTTTCTTCTCTGATTTCTATTAATAAATTCATGATATTCCCAGGTTCTCAGCCTCAAAACGAAGAAAAATTTTGACTTAGTCCCATTTATCTCTTATTGTCAGTCCTACTTCCTCAGTCTTCTTTGTGTCTTTTCTTCGGTTTCGTCCCCTTTTCTAACTGCCACCCCACAATTCATCCACCAACTGAACTTTTACATTGAACCGTACAAAGCTTTTGGTCAACATGATCACGAATGGCAATTTCAGATGGTTCATTCTAACACAGTAGCTGCTCAGAGACGTCTGCTTGGATTTATGGGGAATTAATAAAGTTTGGATTCCAGTCCTTTACGAACCTGCTCAACCTTGTCTTAACTCTCAATATTGGAAGCATTTGCTGGTACTCTCAAGGGCATATGAAGATCTTGGTTTTCCAGGCATGTCTGCATAGCTCAGGCATTCCTGTGGCCATGTATCCTACCTACCCCCCAACCATCCTACCCCCAGGTTCCTGGCAGAGGCCCTGAGAATATATTTTCATGATACTGCTTCGAACACTTTTTGCAGCAGCAATGGAATAAATTTTTAATCAGTCAGTCAGAGCTTTAAAACCTTCACTTTGTTTACTTGCTTCTGCCAGAAGGAAAAGCTCGAATAGGGAGGACCTGCGATTCCGTTCGTTTTGCCCTCTGCTCTGGCAGTCAGCTGGCCTTCAGGGCACAGCTTCAGGTCCATCTGTTCAGGCTTTTGCCTGATTGACATGGAGAATCACTCAGGTGAGCGGCCCTTAGATTATCTTCTTCTCTTTGTCTGTGTAACCGGAGACCCCTGGTGCTGCCTCCTCCTCCAAGCGACCTAAATAGACAAATTCACAAACGATGTTTTCTGTAGCAATTCTATCTGTTCTCATAACTTCTTCCTCAAATCCTTTGTGAAACAAGTCAGCTGATAAGTATATACATAAATGATACATTTAAAGCATTCCAAATGGTAGTTTAACAATTTTTTCTCTGCTTTGAAAGATCTTTTATATTGAGAACAAGCATTTCTATTCTCATTGTATTGAAAGATGAGTACAAATTATTTTTTTGCCTAAATACTGTTAAATTTTGTATTATTCAAACATATACATTAGCAGAAAAAAAAACGAGTATAATAAACTTCCATGTGCCCATCATCTAGCTTCTACAATTATCAACACCTCGTCAATCATGCTTCATCTATCCCCCATAGTTTTTCTTGGAATATTCTAAAGCACAATGATCCATTTAACCTATAAATATTTTAGTATATGTAGCTAATGGAATAAAGCATATAAAGATATAGCTACTATGTTATTTTCACACCTAAATGTTTAATAGCAATTATTCATTTCTTTGAAATGCCCAGTTCACATTCAAATTTCCCTGAATATCTTCAAGTCCCACAGACTGCAAATAGGCAGTCTCTAAAGCCACATTTACTTGTTAGCAATGTCCCACCACTCTCTTTCCTCTGCCATTGTCTCATCATTTATCCAGCAGCTCCTCCCACTCTCTGAATTTGACTGATGACTTAAAATTTTTTAGGTGAAAATATTTTGTGGGTGATGTTGTAGATTTGCTCTTTCCTCATAGTAGGAGGCATATAAGATCTATTTGTTCTCTACTCAGTGTTGCTAAAATTAATCAGTGGAATTGTCAAGACCTCCATTTCTCGTAGTTTTCAAAGGAAGCTTTAAGTGTGTACGTAATGAACTGTACCTCCTCATTCAACAGATCTTTCCAGAACACAAACTTCAGAGCCCGGTGCTCAGCACTCAAGGACAATTGAGAAACCTAGGAAGTCCAACATTGAGCATTTGCCTTTAAGAGATGTATACCCCCTATAAGAGAGGTAGGGAGACGAAGCTATGCATGAGACTGAGCAAGTAACATTGTAAGCCTTAGAAACCAGTACAAGCAAGGTAGCATGTGATTAATAGAAGATTAAAATATATATATATATAGTGTGTATATATTTATTGATTTCAGAGAAAGGAAGGGAGAAGGAGAGAGAGAAACATCAATGATGAGAGAGAATCATTGACCAGATGCCTCCTGCATGTCTGCTACTGGGAATCGAGCCAGCGACCCGTGACCTCCTGGCTCATGGGCTGATGCTCAACCACTGAGCATCACCGGCTGGGCATTTAATAGAGGACCTTTACAGATGCTGTTTGGTGTAGAATTACACAAATGGGAGAAAGAAATGGTGTCGGAATACAAAAATGGGAGAGGGGAATCACAGAGCAACAGGGGACATGAAAATTTAGATCTCGGTGTGTTTAATTTCAGAAGGTGGTCTCTTAACTGCAATTCTCGTTTCGCCTTCGATCACATGATGACGATGTTTCTCCTTTCTTATAGCCGCACACAGCTCTTTCTCCCACTTTTGTATTCCCATTTGCCCTGAAGAAGGGCCTCTGAGCTAGAGTGAAAGGGTTTGCAGGACTTGCCAGCAGAGAGAAGAAAAGAGACATGGTACCTAAAATGACCTCCTAGCTGAAGACAAGAGGGAGAGAAAACCCAGTGGGTTCTGGGGCCAGCTTGTCCCATTAATGCCATTTTCTCATTAACTCTGAACCCGTGTAAAAAGGAACCCCGCAGGGATCCGTAAGGACTGGCTCTTTCGTAGTTAATGTACGTGGTGTCAGGGCCCCACGCTTCGGAGGAGGGGCTGAGAGGTGACTTCATGGGGAGCAGTGGTTTTCAAACGTAGCGAACTGGTTACAAGGAGGAAAGTAAGAGATTTTCTTTCTGGCAGAGACAATTCAGTAAAGTATCAAAGCAAGGTGCCTGGGTGAAGCCCAGGAACTTACACTGTTGACAAGCACCCTGGACGCAGGTCGTTCAAGAACTACATTTTGAGAAATACGACCCAGGGGAACGAACGTCCAGGGGAAGAGCAGATAGTTTGCTTCAGGCGCGCACAGGAATTGCCTGAGCCTCCTTCAGTGATGAGGATGCTAATAGCATTTCTATGCCAGGAGCCATGCTAAGCTGCTCACGTGCTCTTTCACGATGAATTCCCACAATAGGACCCAAAGAGATAGGCACTGTTTGTACTCCCATCTCACCAACCAGGCAGCCGAGGCTTAAGGAAGCTCAAATCAGGGACAATGTTTCTCCTCTTCCATCGCCACGTAGATGCTCTCGGTGCCACAGGTTTTACTGTCTCCTCAGGCAAAGGATCACGTTTTAGTTCGCTCGTTTGCACGTTAGAAAAGGAAGACTCCATGCTCTGACAAAAACCTAAATTCTCAGGTGGAAGGTGTGAAATGAATGAAAGTTCACAGGCCCAAACCTCCGCCAACTGCTCTGTTTCCGCCTCAGCCCCCGCAGAGGTGCAAGTCTGTTGTCTATTCTACTTGCAGCAGAAGTGGCATGATTTCTGTAGGGGCTCAGTAGACAGTCCAAATGACAGTGTTTCCAAAGATTAAACTTGCTTTCCTCACACATGGCTTTTAAAGAGATGAAGCTGGGGGTGAAAATGGTAACTATTTTAAGAAATAAAATACAATTTTATATTTATATGGTGTTTATAAAATACTTTATGGCATATATATATATTCCTTTAAAATTTATTCTATACTTTCATTGGGTGGAAGCTAAAAAGAAGAGAAGGAATCCTGCACTTTGCAAACATCTTAAGTTTCAAATAAGTGTTTAATAAGACGTTCTGTAATGTCAATATCTGGGAGGTTGTGGGGGGGAGTTGAATTACTCATAGTAACTTCAGCCCATAATTGGTTTTAAAATGTACCTCCGATAAAGATAATAGGGAGAAAAGAACTAGACAGACTTGCTGGGTTGCCTGGCTTGAAAGAAATGCTTATCAGATTTACTTAAAGCAAATCATTCCTTCATATAGGTACCATTTATTCTTTGTATCTAGTGAAATGCAGAGGAGTTCAGGGAAGCCACTGATTTCTCAAGATGGGTTGGGTTTGCTCTTTGTGTCTAATGGGAAGATGGCATTGAACTTTCTGGTTCTGGCACCCCCATGCAGGGAAATACACTTTAACTACAAAACAGCATGTTCTGAGTCTGTGTTTTCTCTGGGTAGTAGTAGCAGGAACACAGTGTTCATTTAAATTAAGCCAGTTCCTCCGATAATAACAAAGTAATTAAAGAAGCCACCAAGGAAAAAGAACCAATTTATTTGAATCCTGTTCATAAAAACTACAGCAAGAGCCTGGAGGTACTAAAGCATGTGGCTGGGATGGCAGATTGATGATGCTTTAAAATTCTGCGTGGAATGCATCTCGATATTAATTCCGAGGCATATTCCTCATCTGAAAATAATACGGGATGCAAAATATTTTATCCTTCTTAAGAGAAATGACATTCTATTAAAATGCCTCGATCAGAAATTGTCACATAGCTTGAAGGCCACTTGACCTCTAGTAATACCTTCACATCAGAAAATTTCAAGGTACTCATTTTTTACATTCCCATCGGGATGGAGGGGCCGCTGTCTTTGATGCTGGCAAGAGTGTGAAATTCATATGCTTTATCCTCAATGTTATTAACTGAATCACAAGGACATATTTGGAGGCCTCAACGAGGTTCCTAGTTTTTGTCGGTAACAAAAATCTAAATGGAGTTGAAGATGTGTCACATGTTTCCACGTTCCCATTAGGCACTGAAGGTGATTTTAAAGGAAAAATTCACGAGTAAAATCCCTCTCGCTTTTATACTCGATAAATGCCGCAGCAGAACATTACATCTAGGTCCCCACACAAAAGTTCACAATATCTCGCCGTGCATTTTAGCAGAGTGGCTGCTCCTTTGTGCAAAGCAGCACTCTGCCGCATTTCACGTCTCCCGCTGAAATACGGGTCACGTGGACGGCATCTGGCGGTGAAGGAAGCAGAGAAAAAGCAGATGCATTATAGGGTCTATTGACTAAAAGATGGCAACCCTGTCTTTCAGAACAACTTGTAGAAAAATGTGAATTTTGAGGAACTTGAACTGAACTAACTTGAGAGAGGAAAAATATCCTTCAACTATCCAACTTACCCATGAATAAAATGAAAAACGAAAAACTTAAAACTATTCCATGTTCATAAAGTAATAAAAATAGACCTCAGCTCCTTATTATAACCAGTGAAACAGGAAGAAAGAAGCCGATAGGAAAAAAATTATACATAGAATACATAGAAATAAAGGAGAGAGAGGGGGAAAGTGAAAGAAGGGGAGTAGCATGGAAAACAAAACAGAACAAAAGAAGATATAATAGGATTCAATTTGTGGGGAACAAAAATCTAAGAGGAAGAGGAAACTCTCACGGGGCAGGAAGGATTCAGTGCACCTGCACACCCAGTCCCCTGCTCCCTGCAATTCCATTTCCGGAGTCCCGTTTGCCATCCTCTGTGCGATGGATGGACCCCCTTTGAGATATTAAACTCTTCATCTTCCAAGTCTCTCCTGCCCACGGGCTTGCTCAGTCAGAACCTGTATCCAGCCCCTCCTTCAAGCAAAGTGTGGACAGAAGGAAGAACCTAAACGCTGTGTTTTACCTATGGAACTTTACCATTTTAGCGGGTCACATTGTTATCTTAAATCAGGAATAGTTAAGACATTTATTTAAAGAAAACACCCAACCACACAAAAAAAACACACACAATTGCCCCAGTTAATATTGCCGCAGTTAACATAAAATTCAACGAAGAACAGATCTCATGTGGTTGCCTGCTCATTCTCTAACACTTTTGTACATGTTGAGGGTTTGAATTTGGTAGCTGTTTCACTAAAAGAAGTATTATGCTGGAGATCTCTCAGTTTTCTGTAAGTAATGTGTGTTGACTTATAAGTTTTCATAAGGAAGAGCGTATGGGGCCAATGCTCTTGTCATTTCTGATTCAGTATTCCGGGGCTGCCTTGTTTTTCTGAATCCTGGGACAGTGGCTGCATCTACCATGGAATATATAAGCAAATTGAACAGCCAGCTATGCTCCCGAAGATTCTGATGAAACAACATTAAGCTATGCAGGCATGTCAACATTCTCTTGTTGCTAAGAAAGAAAATTACAGAAATAAGCGTACCAACCTTTAATGTGTCGGTTGAGAGAGTTAAGAGCTATATTTTAAGACTAATGGAGGGGAAAAAAATCCCAGAGCCTTCAAAAGAAGCTCCTGAACAATTAAACAATGTCCATGAGTTCTCTTTTCTGAATGATATAGTCAATCAAATTCTACTAAGTTCAATGAGCTGCACTAGAATCTGGGGACTGAAAATGGAATTTATGCATAATCATCACCACGAAGGCTTATAGAGAGAGAAACCCTGGAAGAATGTCTAGACACCAAAAAATGATAACTGTTACAACTATTACTTCTGTAGGATAGAAAGAAGACAATTAGGTAGAATAGTGCTCATTTTAATCTGTATTTTTTAGCATTTATTATGTATTTTTTAGCATTACTATCATTTGTTCATTCACTCATTCATTCAACAAGCATTTGCCCTAGCAACTTGACCTCTTTAATTAACCAAATCAGCTTCCTTCTCAGTTAAACTGCAGAATCAATAAAGTAAAAAATCAGCATCAGACCATTATAATGACTCAAGATTTAGTTCCCTGTCAAAACAATTCAAGAGCCTGAGTATGGCCCTTTTATGTTGTGCATCTCTGTTGCTAGGAAATGAATTTGAACTAAGGAAATCTGAAACAAACATCAGACCCTCTGACTTAAAAGTAGAAGACATTCGATCTTATCTGTTTAATAGGTTTCACTTTGGTATTTCCAAATCAAGCAAGTATCACCTCAGAGAAAGAACAGCACAGCCCCATTAACCTGTGTGCTTGGATTTGAACGCTAGGGTGGCGGGATTGGGAGAATGAGGGTGAGAAACCAGCTATTGTTACGCAGGCTTCAGGAGGCCGAGGTCCTTAATACAGGT
Organism: Myotis brandtii; assembly: GCF_000412655.1. Taxonomy (NCBI): domain Eukaryota; kingdom Metazoa; phylum Chordata; class Mammalia; order Chiroptera; family Vespertilionidae; genus Myotis; species Myotis brandtii. The sequence goes on along the minus strand of NW_005370223.1, from coordinate 158,731 downwards.
CTGATGTGGTTTGTATATTTTAATGTTACTTTAAGTACTAGCTAAATAGTTTTTGTTTCAAAAAATATAAATAGTGGTTTCTACTACCAGGTTACCCTTGGGTTGCTTGGTGCTTTAAGAATTCAGATGCTCTGCAATATAATTTCAATATCTGAATTAATTTGAATAGGAAGAACAGTTAAATATGGATTGTTCACAGATTATTTCAAAAGGCAAGACCTTATTATTGCCAGCCCACATGTCACTAGCTGCTGAGTGACACCACACAGCACATTAGATGGAAATTAAAGGAGAGTTCCTTTGTTGTAAATTAATTCATGTACTCTTGGGAAATTAGGACACACAACAGATGTAAAGCAGCCTTTAATCCCAGTCCCAGTGTGAACAGTGCAGAGGAGAGAGGTGGCAGGAGTTAGGGGGCAAAGAGACTATAACGGTGCCAAAGAAGAGAAGAGAATATCCTGTTTCTTGGGTCAGGTTGGACCGTTTTTATGGGTTCCCAGACACCAGGTTACCTCTGCATTGTTGAATACTCTCCTTCTTTCTTATGAACTGAAGTTGGCGTGGAGGCTGACCTTAGTCAGAGAAATCCCAGGCAGGGCCTTCTTAGTTTAAAACACTGGGGCTCATATCACAGAGGCACTTGTTCCCAGGCTGTTCCTCTGGGAAGGTCTGCCGACTGAGTACAGGGTTCCTGTAGGGCAAGACACTTGGTGGGTTGTAGAAGGATTATTTGTAGACTTTCTTAAAAATCTCTAGCCCGGCCGGCGTGGCTCAATGGTTGAGCGTCCATGTATGAACCAGGAGGTCACGGTTCAATTCCCGGTCGGGGCACATGCCTGGGTTGCAGGCTCGATCCCCAGTGTGGGGTGTGCAGGAGGCGGCCGATCAATGATTCTCTCTCACCATTGATGTTTCCATCTCTCTCTCCCTCTCCCTTCCTCTCTGAAACCAATAAAAATATATTTAAAAAAGTAAAAAGTCTCTGGATATGGCCCATTCAGAGGTCACATTTCTCGCAGACTAAGTAGCCTTTGCGGCCTAGGTCTGGAGGTGAGCGCTGTGTTCCCGGGTCCCTTGGGGAAGCCTCCTTCCCCCTCTCCAGCTGCCTCCACACAAGCTGGCGTCTGCAGGAGCCTCTGCATGGGCCAGGCCGGCGGAGATAGTGCTGCTTTGCTGCTTCTCTTGAGCGGCTTGCGGGATGGTGACTCCAATGCTGTGCCTCCCGATTCCCAGTCTCATTCTGTGGGCCCCATCACAGCATAATTCTACTTGGATGCAAAATTAGCAGCCACATCATATTTTACTTCAGTTTCTAACTGGCAGCCATCACGCGCTTTTATTAAACTCTTCCAATCAAGCCTTCCCCGCGTCATACATTCGGCTTATCACTGGGCCCACCTGCAGCCGGCTCTCCTCCCGTCTCTTATCGGCAAAGCCAATACTCTCTCCCGCGCCTGCCTTCCCGTTTTGTTGACAGGCTCCTTCACACTCCACAACCCAGCCTGCAGGGTATTTAGGTAAATTCTATTCCAGAGCCTCCCTCTTCCCTACATCGGTCGCTACTTTGCAGGGATCGGTGAGTACTTGTGTCTTCCTGTCCACAGAGTGATCACAGCATTACTGTTATTCCAACGTTGTCTTGTTTTTTCTGGGTCTGTCTGTTGTTTGACCTCTTCTTCATTATGCCTCCTCTGACTCCCCCTCCCAACCCCAACTCTTTTATCAAGTTTCCAAAGCCTTTTCTAATCCTCAATTAATAATAATAATATATACAATACTTTCTTACAAATACCTGTCCCAAACAACTCCACATTTTTATTAATTGGCATGTTTCTCTGGAGATGGTATTCAATAACAGGAAAAGACAGGCGTTTTGGCATTGAACAGAGTTGGTCCGTTGTTTTCTAGGGGATACATTTGCCCCTGTGAGCCTGCCTTGGTCTCAGTTTCTTCATCTCTCAAGTGAGCTGACGATGCCTGCTTTGGAGGAAGAGGGTTACCTGAGCTCCGAGGTGAGGCCACTGAGACTGGTGTTTACTGTTAGCTAACCCTTCAAAGCTTAGCAAGTGATTTTGTTTGTTGTTTGTTTTAACCTTCAAGTAGACTGTAGACTAAGAAAGTGTGGAGGAATGAAAAGTGAATACAATGATACGTGAGTTGAGGCGTTTATCTATAATAATAAAAGGGTAATATGCTAATTAGACTGGACAGCTGAACGACCTTCCAGATGACCTTCCTGATGTCTTTCTAGATGATTTTCCGGACGAAGCCGGGGCTGTGAGGGCCGAGCCCCTTGCACAAATTTTGTGCATCGGGCCTCTAATATCCTCACCGAGGATATTTTTCCATTGGTTTTTAGAGAGAATGGAAGAGAAAGGGAAAGATAGAAATATCGATGTGGGAGAAACACATTGATGGGTTGCTTCCTGCATGAGCCCCTGACCAGGGCCCAGGTTGGGGAGGAGCCTGCAACCAAACTGAGTACGTACGTGCCCTTGACCAGAATCGAACCTGGGACCCTTCAGTCTGCAGGCCAATGCTCTATCCACTGATCTAGCTAGGGCTGGAGGACTTTTTAATAGAATGAATTAAGATCAGAAGAAGCAAAGTCAAAAGCAGATCTAAGAGAAAAGGTCAGTTATGAAACAGACTTGTAATTGACTTAACCTTCCAGTACATTGTAACAGAAAAGAAATATCGCCTTCTAGTAGTGAAGTCATACAGCTAATTATTTGCCCCGATTTCTCCTCCTCTTTACTGGGTATGTCCCCCTTCAGAAACCATACAATTAACAGTAATACTATCAACAGTAACATAATTAATATTAGTGAAGCAGTCTGAGGCAATAAAGTGGCATAGGAAATAAAAATGGTATCCATGTAATATTCATATTACATTTAATAACTATTTAAATATTTATAAATTATCTTACATTTTATATTTGCGAGATGCTTCACAACCACTTTTTATTAATTATTACATACCACTTATCCCTTGGCACTCAGGTTTCCAGATGCAGCACTGCTGGCTGTTTTTTTTTTTTTCATTAATCTTAAAGCAACATTTAGCTTTATCAAGCATTTTTCTAAGTTCTCATATCTAAAGGGTTGGGTCACATAGAAAACCATGTTTTAATCATAATAGAAATAGACGTGATCTTTGCAGCATCTAATACCATCCTTTTAAAGCTCAGGAAAGTGAAATGACTCCTCCAAGGTCACAGAGCTAGTCCTCTTCATGGCTGGGCATATAGAAGTCCTGATTAGCCTAATCCCTGGGTTTAGGAGTATATGGAAACCAGAAAACGGTAGAGTGCACGAAATTCATGCACTCAGGGGGGTCCCTCAGCTCAGCCTGCACCCTCTCGCAGTCCAGGAGCCCTCGGGGGATGTCCGACTGACAGCTTAGGCCTACGGGGAGCGGGCCTAAGCCGGCAGTCGGACATCCTTAGCGCTGCCGCAGAGGCTGGAGAGGCTCCTGCCATTACTGCTGCTGTGCACTGACTCTCAGGAGGCAGCTCCTGCATTGAGTGTCTGCCCCCTGGTGGTCAGTACACATCATAGTGACCGGTCATTCTGCCGTTCGGTTGATTTGCATATTAGCCTTTTATTATATAGGATGTGATTGCTGTCTGTTTCACATTTGTCTCTTGTGAACATCTTCTGACCCCTTGTAACAGCAGCCTCTCTCGAAAGGTTGTCAAGTCGTTTCCAAAGCGACCTCAAAGGGAGGGTGGTCACGATCTTGGAAGGTTGGCATCTGCCTTTGCCCTTGGTTACCCTAGGAAATATCAGACATTAGGGGAAGGGGAGTAAAAGGCATGATCTCTAAGTGAATAAAATAATGAACAATAAAAGGCAAGACTAGAATGAGACTTGAAGATTTGTTGACGTAACAATAGCTGAGAGCAATTTTTCTCTGCTTCAGAAGGCCACCCCACAGTCTCACCAGACTCTCCTGTGACTGAAGTCACATTTCTTAATGTACCCTTTTTGAAATATTTAGGTCACGTCTACTCTCCGTCTTAGATGCAAGAAATCAGAGGCCCCTGAGTAATTTTCACAGAATCAAATGGGATGTCGCTTATGGGGTGGAAGCCAGGGTTACTGACCTTTAATTTGAACTCAAGTAATCTTAACGCCCCATGAGGGTAGAAGGAATAAAAAAATCTGGATGGAGACAATCAGTTTCCCACACACAATTTGGTGTTTCTTTGCTGATGGGCTATTTCTGCTAATAATGATCTATTTTAATTTTTTTAAAAAGCTAAAAAAACAACTTTTGGGGTGCTTCAAAATGCTGTGCACTTTACTGATCCCTTATTAGAACGCTGCAAAGTGGGTTGGGTTTTTTTTTCATAGTATTTTCTTATAACCCTTTATATTTCTGTGGTGCCCTTTGTCACTTCTTCTCTTTCATTACTGATTTTATTTATTTGGGTTCTCTAGATTTCTTGATGAGCCTGGTTAATAGTTTATATATTTTTTTATGGTTTCAAAGAATCAGCTCTTGGTTTCATTGCTCTTTTATATTGTTTTTCGTACTCTATTTCATTTATTTCCTCTCTGATCTTTATTATTTTTATGTCCCCATGTTACAGGAGATTGGTTTATCTAACTTAGGCTATAAATATGAAAAAGTTACAAGATGGTAGGAATACAGAAACAAACATTCACCATTGAACTTTCATGAAACGGTTACTTAAGGCTGAGATAACATTGAAAGTGCTGGCACCGTGGGCAACAGACCCATTAGGCTTCTCCTCAAACTGTGGCCCTGAGACGACTTGCATTAGAATGACCTGGGGGGACCAGGAACATGAACATGCTAAGATTCAGTTCATATGCAAGCTAAAACTTGCAAAGTATTGGCCCACGCAAGCGTGGCATTGAAACTGTAACCCCCGGAACAGCCGCGGTAAGGAGGGACGTTGAATATTGCCTCGCAGAAAGCATTGTAACTTCGGTCCTGCCACCAGAGAAGAGGATGGTTGTTTCTCATATCATATTCAATCTCAAAGGCTTTCTCCTGGTCCAAAGCTTACTTCCATCGCTGCATCCAATTCAGGAGAAGAAAGAAATACAGTGACAGAGCTATGGTTATAAAGAGAGTCAAGCGAGTGATGGAGAGTACCCACTTCTATGGTGTTTTATTATCCCCTGCGGCCATAGCGCGGTCCTGGATAGAGAGACTTTGATTCTCAAAGAGCTATGACCCAGAAGCTCTAACCCAGGAAAAGAAATAGAACGTTGCCAATACCTCAGACACCCTCTCCCCACCCTTGAATGGCTCTTCCCAATCACCATCTCCCAACTTCCTCCCCACCACCGGTGACCACAATCCCGCCTGTCATGGTAACTACTTTCTGCTTGTTTTGGATGATTTTACCACCTAAGCAGTCATCCCTCTCCCCATGAGGCAGCGTAGTGAGAAGCTAGGCAAATTCCTTGACAAGTGGAATAAGGGAAACTGAGACATAATAATTAATCAAGGCCAAACGGTCTGAGCACTTATAGTCAGCTGATGAGCCACAAGGTTTTATCTCCCCTAACCAAGGACACGTAAGAGCAAATGGTTTACACATTCCAGACCATTCCGGGACAGAACAGGCTCGATCTGGGTCCCTCTTCAATAATATTTTTGATGATATCCTTTAAAAATGAAAATAACCAGAAAATAACCCCTGACTCCTCTATATGCACATTTTGATGAATCAACGTATTGAAGGACACACCTAAAAAGCTAATGAATATTCTGTTAAGACCCATGCCTGAGACCTCTCCTAGGATTCCGGCTGGCCAGAGAAAGAGAAAAAGCCTCGAGACAAAGGAGCCATGACGCGTCTTGCTTGAGCACGCCCACACCTTGAATCTCTTCTGCTTTTCTCCTAACCTCTAAGGGACCCACAAGACTTGCCACGAGGGGAGCAATGGGCAGCGGCTGCTCTTCCCAGGCTCACCCCCTGAAGCTGTCTCCAAGGCCCCCCTTTTCCCTGACTTCCCAGTGAGCTCACTTCTTTTACTGTGACCTGCAGGGATGCAGACAAAGGGGAACCCTCGTGCACTGTGGGGGAGAATGCAGACTGCTGCAGCCTCCGTGGAAAACAGCATGGAGTTTCCTCATAAAATTAAACATGGAACTGTCATTTGATCCAGGAATTCCACTTCTGTGAATATAGCCTAAGAATCCCGAAACACCAGTCATAAAGAATATATGCACCCCTATGTTCATAGCATTATTGACAATAACTAAGATCAGGAAACAGCTCGAGTGTCCATCAGTACATGAGTGGATTTAAAAGCTGTGGTACATTTACACAATGGAATACTATGCAGCCATAAAAAAGAAACTCTTATGCTTTGCCACAGCATGGATGGACCTGGAGATTATTATGCTAAGTGAAATAAGCCAGTTAGAGAAGGATAAATATCACATGATCTCACTTATATGCTGAATCTAATAAGCAAAATAAACTGATGAACAAAATAGGTCCAGAGGCATAAGTGCATGGAACAGAATAACATATCTCAGAGGGGAGTGTGGAGGGTAAGAGATTAGCCAAAGATTATATATGAATATGCATAACCCATGGACACAGACAATAATGTGGGGAAGGGTGAGGACTGGGTGGAGGGTGGCAAGGGGGGAACATTGGAGATATCTGTAATACTATCAACAATAAGTTTATTAAAAATAAGTATTTAGATTGATTTCCTGTGGTTTCTTTAAATATTTGAGTAATTACAAAAACTGATAACCCTCAAGAATTTGATATGGAAATGATTATGAAGGTCAGATTTACACATTAGATAACAGACAAATGCAATTATATTTGCAAATCTATTAATGGTTCATTTAGTTCATAGATCAGATCATTAGACTGTTGTTCATTTAATGATAATCTGTGTGTGTGCAATGCCTGTGTGTGTATTGTGTGTGATGGAAAAGTCACAGCTTTTTAATTTTTAAATGACTTAGGATCAAGTAGAGTTGAGTGTACATTTTGTTGTAACATTTTTTTGTATTTTTCAGTTTGAATATGTACAATAATTTGGCTTTTACCAATTTCTCGCTTGTAAATAACAACATTTTCTGAAGTGCAAAAGCTAACACTTCACTCAAAAGCTCTCAGCTTTTTCAAGAAGAAACATGTTTATAAAGATTAATAGCCTAGAAATATCCTTATTAAAGAAAATTGTCATCAAAATGTAAGCAAAACTTTTCTTTATAATCACTAACTTGCTTTTATTACGGAGTAACTTGCCACTCCATGAATAAAATAGATTACTTTTACTGTAAGATTATTTGTTGCTATTTTGATTAACAGCAAAATAAATGGGGTGACTAAATTTGCCATCTCCTCATAGTTACTATATCCCTAGAATATATTCAGTGTCCCAATAATGCAGCTGTAAAATTTACACACATCGATTGGCCTCTGATACAGAAAATTTTAGAATGAACCCAGGAGTGACCCCCCTTGTCTGCCTGTGAAATTGGAGATTACACTCACTTAGCTCTTCTAGCCTGAAGCTCCTGATGTTCCTTGCTCATTACTCAAGACAATGGCGAGTTATTGTCAGAATTCTGCTGTAGTTGGGAAAGGGACTCACAACCACAGAAGTCTGAGGGAGGTGAGAATTCTCTCCAGCCTCCTGAGTCTGGGAAAGGCTCCAATCCTGCCGTTCTATAATAAAGCACAGAAGCAAATCTAATCTAACAATGTAGGTGACATTAAATTATACTTGGAGGTTCACTGACCACGTTCTTCTCAAGAAACTCATTGCAAGAAAACATTTATTTCCCCAAACTGGTTGAAATTCTACATAGATTTTTGAAATTCCTTTCAGTTAAATTTCTCACTTTTTTTCAGAGACAATTATAACGAAATAATAAGTCCATATTATTATTAAGAAGAAAACTTTTGTGATATAAATATTCTACAACCATCTGGAAAAACAAGTGCATAATTAAAAAATGTAACTAAACTAAACGTTGTTATTGATGTTACTAAAATTGATGAGCCTGTGCTCTCAGATTTGAAAACTTCAGTGTTTTTCTTGCTCAAATGGGGGATATTTTAAACTTTGGAGTATAGTATGTATGATTAAAAGTTAATCACAAACTATCATCTCAGTACTTTCCAACCCACAATCAGACCATTTATTCAGGATGGTTTTAGGCATTTTTTCTGTTGTATAGAAAAATTGAAGTCGAGGAGTCCTCTACTTCATTTATTAAAGATATTTGTTTCTTCCAGGGAAAACATTTGTGAAAATTATTTTATATCCGATTATTTTTTTCTCTATAATATATTTTGCATTTATACTTGCTACAGTTTTAGAGGTGTCAATCACATGTCCTCCTCCTTCTTCTTCTAGCAAGTTTTCTTCTCTTTTTTATCTGCAGTATATTTTTGTGATTATTTTCTGTAATCCCCTTCAGGTAATTAACTGGGATTTTCTTCTTAGCATAATTTTTTTTAACATGAGACCTTATTTTTCCTATACAATGAGTATTTTCTTTCTTTTTCCTCCTTTCATCTTTTTATAATTCTGTAGCCTTTTACCTAAGTAACGCAGCCCCAATTTTTCTGTGCTCTATTATCTTTGCACACTATCTAAACTATTTTAACTTGTTTTGAACTCATTACACTCCCTGATCTTCCTCCTAACTATTTGATCAGCCCATCAAAATGTGCTTATTCAGTATGGACAGTAGTGTTGATAGGCGATGATTCCCAATATAACCTTGCTTAGTGAGATAAGAAAAATGCACACCAAGTCATTAAAAAGCAACAATTAATTAAATACCAAATGATAGTGGAAATTCCCAGAGAGTCAAAATCTTTGTTGTGCCAAAAGCGCTTTTCTAGAAAATTTGCTCAAAAGTAATTTTTTTCTGTCTGCAATGTATCACTTTTTAATGCCGTGGGATCTGGCTATCCTGGTCTCCAACTGATTGGGCCAAAACCTCGACCTGAGCCAGCAGCAGGCTAACACGAGGCATCCACGGGAGGCCAGCAGGGGCCTGGCATGAACTGTACCCCACGGAACATTCCATATGAACTTCTACAGTGAACACAATCAGCTTCTCCCTTTCGTGGCATTGGATACAGAACACATGGGGGCATTTTGGAAATGACAACAGCAGTAAGAGAGAAACAGAGCGAAAGGATTAATTACCAATGGGAGGGAAGCAGACTCTCCCATCCCAAACGATGCCTTTTTGGGATATTGATTATTTTAAGCTGATAATTTTCAAGAAACAAAAGACTCAGCAAAAACCTTGGACCTCCCCTCTAACTCCTAAAAGGAATTTAGATAGAGGACCCGAGAAAGGGATATATATATATATTTATATATTTTTTATAAACCATCATTTTCTGGGAGTGAGAATTTCACGGAGATTCAGAAACACAACTGCATTGTGGAATTGTTGCTAAAATGTGTCGTTGGGTAAAAGAGGTCTATGAAAAGAAAGCAGAGTCTTGAAAAAGATGACTAATCTGTCACTGTGATTACTGTCTTGAGTCATGAAAAGACAAAGGAGTGAATAGGGTTGCATGTAGCCATGTAGGAGTCAGGGTGGGAAGTGTTAGATTTTTTTCTCCATATTTGAAAACATGAATCTCACCCTCCGTGGTCCATGCAGACACTTGAGGGTCTGAAAGGTGCAAAGGACCCTTGTACTATAGATATATATGTCCATGTCCTATGTCTCCTGCTGGATTTTATGGTGCAAAGCAAGGACCATTGTGTTCTCTATGCTGTCCTGCATAGAGAAAAGTCTACATAAGTAATTATTCAATAAATAAGTATTAGGGTCTTCTCCCTGTCAAATATTAGAAGTTCAATCAAGGTCAAGGTATTCCAATCCTTTCTACTCCTTGTTATCACAATTAAATTATTTCTAATATGTATCAATATCTAGGACTACATCGTTCTTAGAGTTTCAGAGGTTGGTGTTCAACCTGGCCACACAGGAGAATTACCCGGAGACATTTAAAAACCACTGATGTCTGGATCCCATCCCTAGAGATTCTGATTTAGTTGACCAGAGATTCTGATTTAGTTCAGCCTGAGCCTAATTTTTTTTTGTGTTTTTAAAACATCTTTCCATATGAGTGTAATGTTAAGCCAAAGTTGGGAACAAGTATGAAAGAGCAACAATGGCAAATAGACAACAGGATTTAATACTGTAAATTACTTATGGGCCAAAACCCTGTGGAGAACATAAAGATAAGCAAAGCCTCAAGAAATTTACCATTTGGGACATGTATGAATATTATCACCACCATCATCAATACAAAGACTGTATTAAGTGCTTGTTATCACCGTACTAGGTCTTGAGTTACAGAGATGCAAAGATGTGGTCATTTCGCATCTTTAAGTGACTATTTTAAGACATTGGTTATTGTCCCTCATACTGCAAAACATACAGAGTTTCTTCAAAGAAACGGAGGTGGAAAAAAACCAAAGTATTCTTCCACCAGTAAATTTATGTAAAAAGAGTGAGACAGCCACCTCTCAGACCCAAAATGTCAAGCTTGTAAAAATAGTATTCTTGGGAATTATATTTGATCATTTGTTAAATATGGGGATATAAAATGTAGAAATCCATGTGTAATGCTTCAAATCCCTAATCTGGTTTAAAAGGTCAGTTGAACCCTAAAAGGACTTGACATTTTACCTCTAAAAGTCTGACTTTTGGACGTAAGAGTTAACATTTCAGCCTGAATGACCTGGAGGATAAATACAAAGCTGGTTTCAATTGAACTATTTAGAAAGCAGGGGATCTTCTAATTTGTAAGATAGCATTCAGAGAGCTTTTCCCATTAAGAACTCAATCGACTGAAAAATTATTTCCTTGGATATTCCACAATCTTTCAAGGCTTGTGTAAATTTTACGCAGGAGGTGGGCATTGTTTGAGGCTCAAGATATAAAACACCATGGTACAAAGGAAGAAAAACACCTTATGAGCCACAGAAAACTGCTAACCCTGTAAGCTATGCACATTACCTCTATTGACCAGCTTCTCCCTCAGGTGAAACACAATTCACATACTAGATATTGATTATAGTTTCATTTCTTCAAGCAAGTTCTATGGCTATTTCCAATGATCATTATCATCAATTAATATTTATTGACCAAGTAACTGTCTTGCGCTTTGGTGTGGTTTAGACTAAAATGTCACTCATGTGGACACAATCAAGGCTTAGAATTGTAATTCTAGAAATACTGTGTGTGTGTGTGTGTGTGTGTGTGTGTGTGTGTGTGTGTGTGTGTGAAGCATAAAACAAAACTTAGGTCAAGATTTTGGGGGACAATGTTCTGTTATATCATTTAAAAATAAAATTTAATTTTTTTACCTCATTGATAAGGTTAGCAAGTATTCTTTCAACAAGTAAAAATGTAGGGAAAATGAACCAAATATGATGATCATCTTCAGAAAATTGATTTTATAAAATAAAAATGGAGTTCTGAAGAGTTGGTGTTTCTTATCTATGAGGGACACTTCGTTTATTTTTTTTTTAGGCCAGTAAAAGTGCATTTAATGAACTAGAACAATACCTTAAAAAGAGAACAAAGGTAATTATGATGACAAAGTGAGAATGTCAGAATAATTCATTGATTTCTTTTTAAAACATTTTTATTGAATTATTTTAAAATTACAGTTGACATATAATATTATACTAGTTTCAGGCATGCAACATGAGGATTAGACATTTATATACCTTACAAAGTGATCACCCATCTGGCACCACACATAGTTGTTGCTATATTATTGACTATACTAGAGACCCAGTGCATGGATTTGTGCACTGGTGGGGGGGCATGGCATGCAGGGATCGGCCTGCTGTGGGACACCATTCATCCCAGTCAGCCGAGCAGCTGTGGACCCTGAGCGGCTGCTGAATGAGGAAATTAGTCTGAGCTAATATTTCAGGGTAATGTCTTGTGTTCGGGGTAATGTGTTCTGTGTCCTGGAGGAACTTGGTGGAGAGCTTTGCACCCCAAAGCCACTCGGTGAATGTCCTTGATGTGTGATGCCAGGTCGGTGACACCATCGGGGATGTTCACAGCAGCCGTGCTCCAGGATCCTCAGCCATCAGGACAGCCTCCCCAGGGGGTCCACAGTGATGTCCCCTCTTGCCATCCGACTATGCCAGCTCCCCACACTCTTTCTAGAACACACCTTGGAGGGCCTGCATCAGCTGGTGAGGTCAGCTGCCAGACTCTGGATTGTCTCAGGTATTTGATAGGTACAGAGACTTGGCCTCACCCTGGGCCTGCGGGAGCAGCTGCTCATCCTGGTCAGCTGAGTGGCGCTCCCACTGTGGGAGCACACTGACCACCAGGGGGCAGCTCCTATGTTGAGCATCTGCCCCCTGGTGGTCAGTCCGCATCATAGCGACTGGTTGACCGGTTATTCTGGTCGTTCCGCCGGTTGGTTGCTGGGCTTTTATATATTTAGATTCCCTATGCTGTACTTTAAACCCCTGTGGCTGCTTTTGTTTTGTGTTGTTTTTTTTTTAAATTTGCAATTTATACTTCTTAATGCCTTTTACCTAAATCGAGGCTTCCATGAAAGTATTTCCAAGGATTATTTAAGTACAGATCAGACTTTCAGACATGTTTGTCTCTTACTCAGAGATTTGCTTGGCTACTACGGAAACATTTCTTTCTTCTTACTTAGCATCATGTCCCTGTTGGAAGAGAAGTCTGAGATGGTCAGGATCTAAGGTCGCTTGCTCAGATCTCATAAAATATTTATGTTTTTCACATGTTTTTTTGTTAGCAAATGATTATTTATTGAAAATATACTATATACAAGTCCCTGTGTACTAACTGGTTGATAATACAAAGATAACTGAAATACTTATAGCTTGCCTATCATGTGATTTCCCTAAATTGCCAATGCTTTATAACTTCCACTTTTTTTTTGTAATTGTAAACTCTATTAATCTGGCAGCAATTTATATAAAAATACTTGTAGAAAACTATAATCTTTCAAGCATGGAAACTACTAAATAATAATTTGTAGGAAAAAAATGTGTAATGTCTTGAGTTGTTGGCCATGTGAGACTGTTCTAAGTTTTGATGGTTGTATTGTTATATTTTCAGCTGTACAATGCCATAGGGGTAAGAGTGCAGCTGGAGTATGGTGCTTTTTCTAGACTCTAGTGAGACAACCATGACTGTTGTTGTTGAAGTCATGTTTTCCAAGACCCTATTCAATGGAAATTGAGCTGGGCATCTAATAAAGAAGAAAATACACAGGCCAGTGTCATGTCCTTCATGGGAACCTAGAGGAACTCAGTAACAAGCATAAAGGATGTTCAAGTTCCAGATGCTGGGACAGGAGGAAGAATAACAGGTGTATAGAGGAGCTGTGCTCTTATTTCAGGCTTTGAAAATGCATATAACAGTGCTAAAGGGAAGAACAGCTTGTAAATAAATCCCTAGAAATAAATTGGACTACAGCACATCAGGTTCTATTTTAAAAATAATTATGTCACATTCAGTCAACAGAAATAAAGTCATTTTAGTAGAACATTATCACAGGATCAATGTCTCTAACTTAGAAAAAAAAATCACCATTTTCCTTTCACTTCAACACTTATTTTTGATAAATGCTTTTGCTTCGCCTCAATATTAATTTCTCAGCCAGGTACTATTATACTGTGACAACCTTCTATTCCATTGTCATTGTGTCAGGTTATTTAAAAGGATTATAGGTAGATATATTTGCCTTTAGAATGCAAAGAAATAAATGGCTTTCCTATTCCTTATTTATCTGCAGTACTTAATTTCAGAGAATGGTTCTAGTGATAATTACTACATGTTTACAATGGTAGGAAACTGAAACATGTGAATAATAGTACAATATGTATTTATGAATTGTTTTCTTCTAAAAATATAGGAATTTAGTAATCATTAGTAAGATTACTCTATTTATTAAAATCTGAAAATAACCCATTATTTCTTTGAGTAATCTGATCATATCTCTAAGGTCATATCTCTAAAGAGGTATTAGAAGTTTGTCTTACAATTGCAGAGCAAATAGTTAATTTTTATCAGTGATATATAGTTTCTACATAATAAAGTTTTCCCATTGTGTTTCTAACAACTTCAACAAAGAACAGAATCAAGATAATATAAAACAACCCTCAAGGTACTGGTTAGTGTGTATCTGAAAGTTGTAGTAAACTAAATAATTGAGAGATGTGACAAATGTTTTGATCCACAAATAGTTTTGGGGGTATTTTCTGTTACGTATTTGAGAAAAATGAGCAAGAATAACATTGAGTTATGCTGTCAAAATCTACTCAACTTTTGAAACAACTTAAAAAAAAACAGAGAAAAAATTCATACTCAGAAGATGTGCAAAAAATTTAAAATTTAACCGTAATGCTGATGAGGATGTGAGGAAATATAAACTCAGACATATAGTTTGAAATTTAAATTTGAGAAATAATTTGGAGAGTAATTTGGCAAGGCATAATATACATACTATTGAATATTCTATGTAGGTTAAAATAAATTGACTAGATTTATGCATTTCAACATTAATACATTTTAAAAAAAACAGGTATAAAACACTTTGCTGAAGGATCACTACAATAGAAATACTATTTAGTCAACTTTTTAAACCATGCAAAATAGTACTTCTTAATCTCTTTTACCTAAATCAAGGCTATAAGTTATTTGTGGAGACATTTTTAAAAAATAGCTGGGAATGATGCATACATATAATAAAACATCCGAACTTTGAAATAATGGTTATTCCAAGTTCTCAGGAAGAAAGAGATAGTGTAATTGGTGAGGATAAAGGAATTTCAACATCATTTTAATGTGTATTCCTTAAAGAGAAAGGCTTTTAAGGAAATAAGGTAAAGTATTAGTATTTATAATTCTTTGTTGTGAGTACATGTTGTAAGTTTTAAAAATTACTGTCTGCTTTTTTCTTTGTTTTAAATGTTTCATACTAAAAAGCACCTTATTAATGTACAACTTGCATCTTTTCCCATACACTCACCACCAGTAAGTTATCTAGGTTAAGTATTTTTATTTGTTTATTCTTTCATTAAACAAATATTCATTGAATAACTGTACTTCTCTTATTTATAATTCTTGAACATTCTTCTATGCTCAAGAGTAGTAGCTTCACTTAGTTAAGAAATGCAGTATTCTATTCTGACTAAAATATTTTCCTTATCTTTGTGTACCTCTGCTAATTTAATTTATTGAACTAGAGCTTTAAGGACTAGAAGTTACACTAATACAAAGTTAGGCTCTTTCATGTCTATAAGGTTCATTTAGGATAAATAGGTGGTCTCTAGGCTGATTTCTGGAGTTCATATATCAGAGAGAGTTTCAAAGAACATGAGCTACTTAAAGAGGATGGCTAGCATATATTTTGCTATAATAATGTTACCACCTACTAACACAAGTCATTTCCCAGAAGAAATGACATTTTAATATAAAAACTATAGTAATATGGGCCTTTAAACTAAATGCCTTAGCTTTTTTTGATAAATTTGCTACATTGTCCTTCTTTTTTTATATGTTACTGTGAACCTGTAAAAGTTCTACCATGTACCAGCCCTTGAAAACTGCTACCCTCAATGATCCCCATGCTATTGACCTTGTATAACCATACGGAATGTGTGAAATATTGGGAAATAGATACATTTTTTTTCTGAAAGCTTATAGCTGGTTTGAAAGGGACTGCCTTTCTTAATCACTGATAAAATTTGCTATATGCTTGCATGTGTGCTTATCAGTGAAGGGAGATGAATTTGAGGTGAATACGTATTTTTAAAAATATATGATTCACTCAAAAGTTAACATGGACGCTGGTAACACTTTGCTTGTTTTAAGACCTGTACATTGTCCCTCTGTCATGCACAATGCTAATAATAAAGCCAAAAGGAGAAGAACAGGTGGAGTCCTCATTAGGTGTGAGGCTCCTTGTGCCCTAGCATCTGCACTGAGCTATACTTAGAATCCAAGAAACAGGACCAACTCTCTTAAAAAAGACCCTAATGGTCAGGATGATGTCCCTACTGCACCTGGATGGACACGTCTCTGACACATGCATGAAGGCCTTCAGAGCTGTGTCCCCACAGATAAGCTTGTTTCCAACAGAAACATTGGTCTCGTATTTAAAGAATAGAAATATTCTTCCTCTCCCCGATGAAACCAAGCCTTCAATTAGGAACATTATAGTGGTCTCTTGGACATGTCTCTGCTTGTTTTCTATTCTATAGGTGATTCAAAACACCCTGGGAAGGTACAGGTTGTGCATAACTAATACTTAGAGCAACAGGACCCATAGACTCTTGTTTATGCTCTTTTATTGGGGTTTCCGAAACCTGATGGAAAGCTGTGGGATTTCAGGGACATGACAGCCATAATCCTTAATTTCAAACATGCAAACAATGGTAACAGCAGAAGGAAGAGCATTCCAAACATCTGTATAAAAATGTGGCAGGTATATAATACGCAAGATTTAAATGTCTTTGTAAAGGGTCCGGCACTAAAGCCGCCGTTCATGTCTGATCCTCTGCCTCTTCCAGATGTGGTAGGTCGGCATGCTATCAGGCACTTCGTCCAGATGCATTTCATTTCAAAGCACTTACTCTCAAGAACTTTTTAGAGTTTGGCTGGTACTGTTTTGCTCATTGACTCATGTTTAGATTAGAGGAACAAATGACCAAGCTGAAACTCATTCCGAAACAAAATTCCTTTCCTCCCACAATAGAGAACAGAAACCAAGCTGCAGCCTTTGCATTTTTCGCCATCTGGCCCACAGTGTGGGATGATATTAGTAGCATGTCGGGAAATTCTTTCCCCTTCTCTCTTCAAAAAAAAAAAAAAAGGAAAAGAAAAAATATAATCCTAATCTATAGTATGAAGCGTATTAAATGAAACATCTGTCTCACTTAATGAGTAGATGAACTTTGCAGGCTTCAAGCTGCTGGCATTTATCAAGTACATGTTTCCATTGCCGAATGCTGTAAATTTTCAAGATGGTGACATGAAATTGACTTACTATTTTATTGAAATCTCAAAATATATGTTTTGTCTTTTTTCTCTTTTAATAACCTTATTCTTTAAAAATATATTTTTATTGATTTCAGAGAGGAAGGGAGAGGGAGAGATAGAAACATCAGTGATGAGAGAGAATCATTGCCCCCCCCCCCCTTTACTGGGGATGGAGCCTGCAACGCAGGCATGTGCCCTGACTGGAATTGAACCTTGACCTTCTGGTTCACAGGTGGATGTTCAACCACTGAGCCTCACCAGCAGGGCTGATATCCTTATTTTTTATGAAAGGCAATGCCCATTGAAATGGTGAGAGGTTGCTGAGATTCTAGTCAAGCTGAAGCCATTGAATAATTAAAGAAAAATTACATAATAGTATCTGCCAAGAGCTAACACAAACCTTTTGCTAATACCGAACTAGAATCTTAGGTGCTAAAAGAGCCAATAAAAGAGTCATAGAATTTAGGCAAATGTCATGAAAAAGAGCCAAGATGATGCTTCAAATATTTTAAAGGAAAGATACTTTAAAAAAAAATACATATCTGCTTGATGGATGATCATACACTCTACTTAATTCAGTACTACTCAGAGAATACAGATAAAAGGGAGAGTGTCTCTCAAAATCTTTCTAAAATATTATCACTTTGGACAAAATATTGCATAGCCCAATTAGGGATTTGAGCTTTATTAAGGACTAAAGGCCTGGTGCATGAATTTGTGTACTGGGTGGGGGTGGGGGTGGGGGTGGGGGAGAGGGACCCTGGGAGGTTGGCCAATAGGCCTCAATCTAGTTGTGAAGATGTGCTAAGGTAGCGGCAAGCAAAGACCACAGACAGAGTGCCCCAAAATGGCCTGAACACCAGCTACACTCTGAGGCAGAAATACAGCTCTACTTCGCTGCCCATATGGGCCACCTCACTCTTCCTGGGGTGGAGTTGCTGACAGACAGATCATCTCTCCTACCTCAGCCGCACATTTTCTTAGTGCTCCGCCCCCCAGCATGATAGGTAGCTGACTTCCGCCATTGGTGGCACACCACCATACGAGCGCTAGCCAATCAGCGGTTGGGAGCCCAGAAAGGCGTGAAGCCGAGCTAGAAGTGGCTGGCAGGGGCAGAAGGGCAAGTGGCACAGTGCGGTGGCAGAGGTAAGATGGCGGTGGTGCCTTCTTTACGCCTTTGCAGTTAGGCTGCTGCCTTGCCCCTTCTGCCCCCTTCAACCTGCTACTCTGTCTCGATCAGCATTGGGGTCACTCTCCTCCTACAGGCTTCCCAGACCCAGATTTTCTGGTGCCCAGAGCCTTAGCCAGGGGGAGGGACCAGCTGGGGTGAGGGACTGAGGGAGGTTGGCTGGCCACTGGCCGCAGGAGGTTGGCTGTGGGAGTGCACTGACCACCAGGGGGCAGCTCCTGCATTGAGCAGCTGTCCCCTGGTGGTCAGTGTGCATCATAGAGATCATCGTTCGGTCGTTTGGTCATAATGGTTGCTTAGGCTTTTAGATATATATAGATAAGTCTTAGTCTAAGTTTCAAGTTTCTTTTTTTTGTCCATGTAAATACCATATTTTCTCTATCATTGCTAATGTCAATACACACACCAAACACAAAGATTTGTTTCAACTTGTGCAATATTCATAACTCACAAATGTTTACTCAGCTATCCCTCTAGAACAGTGGTTCTCGGCCTTGGCTGCACATTAGAATCACCTGGGAATCTTTTTAAAATCCTGATTTCTGGGCCTCATCCTCCGGAAATTCTGTTTCTTTGTTACTGGGTGGGGCCACAACGTTAGTAACAAAGAAACAGAATTTCTGGAGGATGAGGCCCAAAAATCAGGATTTTAAAAAGATTCCCAGGTGATTCTAATGTGCAGCCAAGGTTGAGAACCACTGCTCTAGAAAGACTGGTAAACTTACACTAATATTGAAAACAACAACACTATATCCTATATAATAAAGAGCTAATATGCTAATTAGACCAAACAGCAGAATGACCATCTGGACAACCATCCAGACGACCTTCTGGATGAAGCCAGGGCTGTGAGGGCCGGCTGAGGCAGCAAGGGTCTGTGAGGGCCAGCCGGGACAGCGAGAGGCTGCGAGGGCTTGCTGGGGCTGCAAGGGCTGGCTGAGGAAGCCGGGCTGTGAGGACTGAACCTCTTGCACGAATTTCATGCATCAGGCCTCTAGTTACAATATATGGTCTAGAGAAGAAATTTAAAGCAAAATGATGAAAGAGAATCATTGAATGTAGAGAAAGCTGACCTGCCAACTAATTTCCAATGAAATATAATTTTCTGCAGAAGACTGGTATTTTATTGATTGCATTTTTCCAGGGTCTGCTGCTGTCATATTATTCCTACCTTGTCTTTAGATAAGGGGGTGTGGATCTCATTTCTACTGCCCTACTTCCTTCTTTCCTTCCTTTTCTCCTTCCTTCCTTCCTTCCTTCCTTCCTTCCTTCCTTCCTTCCTTCCTTCCTCCCTTCCTTCCTTCCTTCCTCCCCAAAACACCCTCAGTCTTATAGATGATATAGATAAGTAAACAAGCAAATATAATGCATAGTGAAATGGGCTGCAATGGCAATAACTAAAGGCTGTGGAAGTGCATATGAAGGGAGTTTAAGTCCCAGGGGTCAGAGGAGACCTCTAGAAATAAGCAGCATCTAAACAGGGACCCAAGAGACAGATGAGTTAGCCAGTAAAGGAGTGAAGTGGATGAGCAAAGGTTCCAGGCAAAGGTCTAATTCAAAGGAACAGAATCCAGAAGGAGCATGAATCACTGTGAGACTAACAAGCAGTTCAGAGCAATTTTAGCATGTGGTGTGAGGGGAGAAATGGCATGAGATAAGTTTAGAAAGCCAGCCACCTAGGGATGGGGTGAAAGGCCAGACAAGCTGTGCTATCCAGAGTTTGTTTGTTTGTTTGTGTGTGTGTTTGTTTGTTTGTTTCAGAGGGCAATTAAAAGACATTGGAAGCTGTACTTATGGTACTATAATAAGAAAGATTCTCAGTCATTGTAGATGCTATTCCATTCCAACCTGGCCTCTGGTTGTATGTCTCAGAGAAGGTCAAGTATACTAATTTGGATGCTATTTATTTAAAATCTCTTCCCATAACTAGTTTGACTATTAAGATTATTCTTGGAGTTGCCATAATTTAGGGAAACGTGGAATTTCATTTTCTGGGATCCTTTTCAAGTTTTTCAGGGAAAATTAGTGATGAGGAATAAACTGATATACCATGTGCAAACCACGCTAAAGGGTTTGGGTCAAACTTTCTTTTCATCACTACCACTTCATCCCCCATCACTTCTTCTTTGGGTCATTCACATTTCTGATTCAACTTTACTAATTTTCACATGGTCGACAGCAGTAAATTCTAACGTTCTTCTAAAGCATATTCATTTTTCAAGATAAAAGTTTGTCTTTTTTATTGAATACTGTATTCTCAATGCCTAGAACAGTGAGTGCCCAGAATATAATTATAGCTATTGAATGAATGAATAAAATTTAACATAAACATTGGAATGGAAGATAAATGCATTCTTCACACTATCTGTAAAGAATTTCTGACTTCAATAAGAATAAATTGCACAGTATATAAATTGTTGTTTTTAGAAAATAAATAAAAAATAATACGCATGATTTCTTTACTTTATTTTTATTGTTGACACTATTTCAGATGTCCCCATATCCCCCCCCCCACTTTGCTCACCCCCACTTAGCCCCCATCCCCCTTCTCTCTGGCCATCTCCACTCTGCTGTCTGTGTTTATAGGCTATGCATACATGTTCTCTGGCTAGTCTCTTTACCTTCTTTCATCCAGTCCCTCGTCCCCCATCCCTTCTGACCTCTGTCAGTCTGTTCCATGTAGCCATGCTTCTGTTTCTATTGCGCTCATCAGATTCTTTTGTTCATTAGATTCCACCTATATGTGAGATTATATGGTACTAGTAGCCCTGCGCACGAATCCGTGTGCGAGTAGCTTGCTGCCGCTTGCCTTGGTTGGCCACCCCGAGCACCGCCACTGGTAGCTCTCCGCTGCTGGTAGCTCACTGCCCCACCCTCCTGTAGCTCTCCACTGCTTGTAGATCAGTAGTGACATTATGGCGTCCCAGCTAATTTGCATATTCCTCTATTATTACATTAGATTTGTCTTTCTCCGACTGGCTTGTTTCACTTAGCATACTACTCTCCAGGTCCATGTTGTTGCAAAGATAAGAGTTCCTTCTTTTTTATGGCTGAGTAATATTCCCTTGTGTAAATGTACCACAGCTTCTAATTGACTCATCTACTGATAGGCACTTGAGCTATTTCCAGATCTTGGCTATTGAAAATAACACTGCTGCGAACAGAGGGGTGCATATGTTCTTTCAAATTGGTATCTTGGGATTCTTAGGGTATGTTCCCAGGAATGGGATTGCTGGGTCAAAAGGCAGTTCCATTTTTTTTTTTTTGAGGAAAGTCTATACTGTTTTCCACAGTGGCTGCACCAGTCAGCATTCCCACCAACAATGCCCTAGGGTTCCCTTTTCTCTACATCCTTGCCAACACTTGTTTGTTGATTTATTGATAGTAGCCTTTCGGGCAGGTGTGAGGTGATAGTTCACTGTGATTTTAATTTGCATCTCTCCGATGACTAGTGATGAGCATTTTTTTCATATGTCTATTGGCCATCTGTATGTCCTCTTCAAGAAGTGTCTGTTTAGGTCCTCTGCCCATTTCTTAATTGGATTGTCTTCCTGGTGTTGAGTTATATGTTTTGGAAATTAACCCCTTATCAGATGTGTCATTGGAGAATATGTTCTCCCATACAGTGGGATCCCTTTTCATTTTGTTGATGGTTTCTTTTGCCTTGCAGGAGCTTTTTAGTTTGATATAGTCCCATTTGTTTATGTTTCCCTTTGTTTCCTTTGCTCTAGGAGACACACTGGCAAAAATATTGCTGTGAGAGATGTCTGCAAAAGTATAATTTTATGAACATGTGTGACTTTTGAAATATAACATTCTTAGTCAATTCTTAATAGGAACATAATAAAATAATACACATTTACAAATTCGATATTTCGAAAAATAATCCGTATGATGTGACTAAAACGGGAATAGAATATTAAGTTGTTAAGGAAAAATGTTCAATTTCTTCAATCCCTCTGCCAGTCATTATTCCCTTCAAGTTACTCGAGTTAGAGAGCACCCCTGATAGTTGCTCCCTGCAATATTAATGCTTCTCTAACAGCTTACACACATAATATTAGGTGCTAAATATTTCACTAAGGGCATAGTTTCTTAGCAGGCTTCAACCAAGTGGCTCCTGCTTCAGTCATTTATCTAAAAGATGCACGGTGAGAACCCTGTTCTTCGTACAGGAATTTTCCTGTATAGTTTGCATAGGTATCACAGAGTGATGGGCTTGATATGAATTGGTTTCAGTTGGAGAGAGCTCTGCCAAAGAAAACACACAGGGAGTTGTTTGCATAGTGCATACAACATTTTTGGGGGGTTAAATATGGCTGCACCTGTGTAAACACAAACTTCATTTCCAAGAAGTATCCTTTGCAGCTGCAGAGGTGTTCAGCTGTAGCCAGAGCAGCTATTTTTATTGTATCATGTGATGCATGGAATAGGTTTTGGTCGGCTGTCACTCTCAAAACTCAAATAGGAAGCTTCATTTATTTTAATGTGGACATTTTACTGTATTTTTTTCCAAAACCTTCATAGGAGGTTGACTTTATTTTCTTTTTATGTTTCATATTGACTTATTATAAAAGTTGAAATTAATCAGGGAACAATGTTTTCAGTCACGCAAAGTACATCAGAGAGAGCATTTTTCTTCATTCATTCATTCACTCATTCATTCTTCATTCACTTGTACATTCTTGCATTTGGCCCAGAGTATAGCCAAGAACTATGGTAATCTTACAAATGACTTGATGCAGACCTTATTACTCTTCCCCCCAAACAAGTGTGCTATTATTGATGGAGCTAACTCTAATTTCACAGCAAAATTATCATCATGAGATACCCCAACCGAAGAGAGAACATTCTTTTCCGTACAGCACTGCTGAAGTGCGGTAGGCAGTTAGACAGACATGACCAGAGCAAGGACAATGGGCCAGGTACGGAAGGTCACCAGTGTGAAAAACACGAGGTGCCTAGAAATTGGTAAAATAAGGAAAACAAAGACCTTGGCAACCCGCCTCCCCTGAAACCTTTCCTCCCCCTCCCCCTTCCCCCAAGCATATCTCTGGTCATGTGGTTTAGACCCCCTCACCTTTCATATTGCTGGTCACGCAGGTGGGACCCTCCCCTGCTCTTTTCTCCCCTGGCATGTTGCCAGTCATGTGGTAGACCCCGTATGAAGAAGAACAAGGAGCTGAAAAGTGGCCTCATGCAGCTCCCACAAAGGCCCTTGTGCGACCACTCCCTTGAGCATGAATCCCTAGCGATAACGTCTAGGCCTCAGCAGCAAGACCAGACAGCAATGTCAAGGTTGCCACCAGGACCAGCTGCATTGACCATGACCCCCTGCCCTTGTGCCAACCAGTTAGTGGAGAACACAACCCTGAAAGGACACACCTGGAAAGATGATGGATATTTTCTTGAGATCCTCCCCGGGGGCTCCCCTGGCATCCGGGCCTCTGGAGAGCAGATAAAAGCCTTCGAGAGGAGCCCAGTGCGGTTGTGCCTCCCAGGAGCACACCCAGGCTTCCCCACCCCTCCTCGCTCCTTCTCCCCACCTCCAGGCCCATTACCTTCACCTTTCTCTCTCCTAAGCTTCAAGGATTCTTCTTTGGCCTCCGTGACTTGTTTCCGGACCCCATTCCTCTACTGCTCACTTCTTCCAGCTGTGACTTTCTAAATAAGCTTTCTCTTATGGTTTGAGTCTTGGCTCTGAACTCTTTTTTAGCCTGAACACCAGCGCTGAGGTTGCTGAACCAAGGTTGGGTGTGACTCCCGTCAGTCTAACACCTGGTGCCATTTGCACCACTGCCAACAGAAGGGCTCCCAGAGCTTCCTAAAACATTATCCATATGCAATGAGTTGTTCATCAATCCTAAATGATATCAAAATTGTAGCAGAAAACTGTAATTTTAAGTTCACTATATTTATGTACTAAGACCATTTTAAGTATCATCTTCTTAATGTGCAATTTCATCCTTTATATACTTTTGTTATTGTTGTTGTTAATCTTCACCCAAGGATATTTTTCCATTGATTTTTTAGAGAGAGTGGAAGAGAGAGGGAAAGACAGAGAGAAATATTGATGTGAGAGAAACACATCAATTGGTTATCTCCTGCACATGCCCTGACCAGGGCCCAGGCCAGGGAGGAGCCTACAACGAAGGTCTGTGCCCTTGACTGGAATCAAACCTGGGACTCTTTGGTCCACAGGCCGACGCTCTATCCACTGAGCCAAACCGGCTAGAACTCATCCTTTATATACTTTTAAACTTCCCATAGTCACATGCACAGAAATTAAATGTAATCTCCTGAGTCTTTGTTTAAGAAAATCAAGAAAACACTATTTTTGCCTTAGCTGGTTTGGCTCAATGAATAGAGCATCGGCCTGCAGACTGAAGGGTCACAGGTTTGATTCCAGTCAAGGGCACATGCCCGGGTTGCGGGCACAAGGGCAGGGGGGCGTGCAGGAGGCAGCCGATCAATGATTCTCTCTCATCATTGATCTCTCTCTCTCTCTTTCTCTCTCCCTTCCTCTCTGAAATCAATAAAAATGTTTTTTAAAAAAGAAAACACCACTTTTACATATTACAATGAATGTTTGATATGGAACGACGTCAAGCATTTATTTAAGGCCCGCATGCATTCTGTAGGAGATGCCTCCTCCGTCCGAGAGCCCAGATCTCTGCAGATTCACACGCTAGTAGAAGAGAACATTGGAGTGGCACGGAGATGTGCCCTTTCTTCCCTCCAAAGGCTATTTACAAACCTCCTTCATCCTGAGAGAAGGATGTCGACTGCCATTTATTGAATATCACATCTACTAGTTCAATAGGCATTTTATAATTCCAAGCTCTCTAACAGTATTAAGTACTAATAATAGTCTCATTGTGTAGACTGCTCATGGGATAAAATGGCTTTTAATGGGTTTTCAGTCTCTTTTTTAAAAAAAAATTTACTGGAAATTGAACATTGTAAATGCAGGTTCATTTCTTTTTATAGTTTAAAAAAATCCAAAAGTGTGTCTCTAAGCTCACATTTCAGGGGTTTTAAATGACTCTTTGTATCTGATTTTTATGGCACTGTGAATGTTACAGCAATTTTTGGTTTCAATATATAAACTGGAGCCTGTTTTATGTATAAACTCGTGTAGTTCGATCTCCAAATACATTGCCCACCCGTGCATGAAAATTAATTTTTTATTGAGCAAAGCCTTAAAATATAAAGCATTAGTTGATTATGGGTAACCAAAGGATCTTAGATGTCCAAGGGCCATTATGATAAAATATTAAAGTAATTTTACATCAAGCAAAAATTAAAATATACAGCCACATACTCTTGATTCCGTTCCTTCAATTCTTCTGCCCATTAAAAATGTATCTAAGAGCTGGCAACTCCATTGCTTCAAAGATGCAGTTACTTGCGTTTTGGAAAACTCCGATTGTTGAAGTGCATTGGAAACTTCAGGAGTCCAAAAAGTGGTTGCCACTAAGCTCCTTCGAGCCCGGGCGAGCTCATGATTCTCTCCTCCATAATAAATTTAGAGACCTTATTCGAAAGTATGCCATCATGTAGCACTCAGGGATAAACTCTGCTGCCATCGTCTCTCTTGAAGAAAAAAAAAAGATAGAAATAAGTTGCTTAATAAAGTCTAAATCATCCCTTAGGTTCGCTAATAGAAGCACCCATGGTTATAAAATTAATCAGTCTCTGCTATTACGGAAAATTGGTGGAGATTGTATTGACACATCTTCATCTGCATGTCTCATCAGAGGGGCCCGTGCCAGTTAGCTGCGAAACCCCGGAGGCGTCCCTGCGCGCAGAATCTTACAGCACTTCAATTAAGGGACACTAAGCTGCCAACCAGACAGCGGCGCATTTATTTCTTGATGACTCTTTAAGTTGTGCCACAGGCTTATCATTAAGAGAATATTTTTCACAGCAGGTTGCAAAGATCCTCGTGCTATTAAAAGGAATTGAAAAAGCATCACTTTGTTGTTTCCACCTCACACAGATATTTTTCATTGCCGGAATAGCCATTAAAAACAATCTGTTTTATTGCATTCTAAAAGGATCGCATGAAGTACACAGAATGATTTATTTTGAAGGCTGACATGGGTGGGAAAGCCACGGTGGAAATGGAGTGTTGCAAATGAATCTCTAGGAAAACGACGTCTCAAATACATGTTCACAGCAGATTTTTTGGGGAGAAATGTATGGATACCTCGAATCGGGGTTTGCCAATGTTCCCAAAGAATGCCTTTTGAAAGAGGATGATGAAGGGTATCCCTGGAGAGCGCCTCAGGAGAATGGCATGCCTTACGATTCCAGTGGAAATTCTCTGACAATGAGTAAACCAGAATAGCATGCTTTGGAAACATAACAGATCAGATGCTTCTTTGAGACAATTGTGTGTGGCGGGTTTTTTTTTTGGGGGGGGGGTGTTTAATGCCATTATTACACTGTATTGCCTTAAAATACTACTTTCCAGTCACGAGAGTGGGAGAAAATACCCAATTCTGGTTATTTATCGGTATTATGACAGCTGCTGACCATGGGTACCTCCCGAAAATTACAGTTTGACATAGTGACTTATTTTAAAATTTATTTTCTCAGTCCTAGAATAGGTTGCAATTTGAGTCTGCATCAGCCATAACTTAAAATAAGAAAAATTTTCTGTCCAGGAGGCTCCTTACTGCTACTGCTCAGAAAATTTTAGAGGTTTTCATATGTCGTTTTTGACAAAAAACAAAGAAAAAATAAGTTAATTATGCAATCCAATAAGGGTTATACAGTATTTTTTTTTACTTCATTTCCTAAAGAAAAACAATAATGTTCTATCATCAAGGAGGACTTTATTCTGTCTTTCTGCTTTAAAATGTTGATTACACTGTGGTGTTACCAAAGTTGGGGTGCCTTCTGTTAAGATTGACCTCATTAAAGTCTACTAGGACCCCAACATGATAAGTGGGATGGGTATAATAAAGAGTTGTAGTGGACACTGTAGGATACGGCCAGATGCCCCTGTAGGACTCAGACACTCATTCCTCCTGACGTCAGGGGTGTTGGCCTGAGCTGACAGGTCTCAGCTGATTCTCTCTCTGAATATTGTCCTGAGCAGAAGATAATCTCCATGTCCAAGGTCACTGCCCCTGCCTGAGGACAGCTCACATCCAATGACTGATCTCGGGGTGAGGCGTAAAGGCCCTGTCACCCCGCTGCAGAGCCAGACATCCCTGAAGGACCATCTTGGCTCTAGAGCAGTCCCCGAGAGGTGGGTAGGGACCTTTGTTGTGAACGGATGGCAGTTCAGATTTTTCCTCTGTCCAACCTGATCTCTCTCATTACACCACATGTGTGGGCCTGATGGGCACCCCCTAGTGAATATTCAAACTAACAAATTATTTACCAGTCTTTGACAAAATAAATCCGGTAGAAGGAGAGACACTGAACAAATAATTACACAGATATGTATAATATTAAAAAATATTAGTTAATGCCAGAAAAGAAAAGCATAATTTACAGTTTTCACAAGGGTATATAGTAGGGGTGCAGACTTTACTCAATGGCCTCAAACTGTCCATCTGTCAAACTAAGAACTGCCTGAAGGTTGACCAGGAGTTTGTGAGCTGAGGAGCAGGAGCACTAAGTGAAGGCTGTGACATATGCTAATGGAGATGAGTTTTGTCAAAAAAAAAGTGAAAAAAGTAGAGTCAGCAAAAAGCAAGGCTGGAGAAGTAAGCAGGGACAAGCACATTTGGGAGGCTGTAGGCTCGACTAGTCACCCTGAGTGGGAAGCAAAGGGAAGACTTTGAGTGAAAGAGGTATGTGGTATAACACACTTGTGGAAGATTGCTCTTGCTGTTAAGCATGGATTGAATGTGTGTTGGGATGCAGGCAGCGTACATGGGTAGGACCATAGTGCTATTGAAAGGTGACCCACTTCGTAAAGCATCACCTGTGTGGGGCTTATTTAGTACCTACATAAAGTTGATCGGACTTGGTGGCTTTCCCCTTTTGTTATCTTCCATTCCTCTTTCTTTGTTTTTTATTCCTTTAATTTCCCCCCCTCTATCCTAATAACTTATTCTTAGCATCTCAAAGAGAACTTCATGAAGACAATGAAGTTATGCCATTCATAACCAATGGCCCATCACACATTTCCTGCTCCTGGGTGATTTGTGCTACTGAAAAAGGCAAAAGGGGATATCGAGCCATACTACTCAGGATTTATGGGGCGAGGAGAAGGAGTCACAGTCTTCATGGTGTTGTTAGAAGTGAAGCAAAAGATGTTAGGAATCATTTGGCCGATAAAATTATGCGTAAAGAGAGGTCAAGGGTGTTGGGTAAATGAGAAGAAGTGAATTAGAGATGTGAGTATCAGAGACATGGTAAGAGACATCTGGACATACTCAGTTCCAAAGAAGCATAATGCAATCCTTTCATGATAGAAAAAGGGAAATGTGAAGAAATTTAGGTAACAAGTGTGATGGTAATTTTTGGTATGTTAAACTGGTATATCTATGAATGTATATAGAATGTGAGTTTTAATTCTTATAAATAATGTTAATTGTAATGAATTAGAAATATTTTGAAAGCTTCCAAACAAAAATTAAATATAGTGAATTTATGTTTGATGAGAAATAGCACAGAATCAAGGAAGTTGCCAGGCACAAATGTACACAGGAAACATTACCTAGATTCTTTTTAAAAAAAATAATTCTTTACTGTTGAAAGTATTACATATGTCCTCCTTTTTCCCCCATTTACCCCCTCTGCCCCCTGCCCCAGGCCTTCAGCACCCTATTGTCTGTGTCCGTGGGTTATGCATCTCTGCATACAAGGTCTTTGGTTGATTACCTCCCTCCCACCCATTCCCCTCTCCCCTCCCCTCCGCCTTCCCTCTGAGATTCCGCACTCTGTTCCATGCTTCCATGCCTCTGGTTTCACTCCATTCATCAGTTGATTTTGTTACTTAGATTCCACATATGAGTGCGATCATGTGATACTTGTCTTACCCAGATTCTTTATAGAAAAATCAAAGAGCACCTTTCCTGTAGAATATTAAATCTGAGCTTATTAATCATGATGATATCACTTTGTATTTTGTTTTTGTCTTGCAACTGTTTTGATGCACACCAAGTTTCACATGCCTGAAGTGTGTATTTTGAGGGTTGTGACATATATACATCTGTGGAAACATCACCATAATCAAGCTAACATACAATTCCGTCAGCCCCCAGAGTCTGCTCGTGCCCTCTTTATATACTACTTTCTTCCCTGAACCACTCCCATCCCCAGGCACGCACTGATGTGCTTTTTGGCACTACGCATTAGTTTGCATTTCCTACAATTTTATAGAAGTGAAATCATACAGTAAAATTCTGGGTTCTTCTACCCAGCATAATTATCTTGAGATTCATCTTACTGTTATATGTATTCTCATTTCATTCTATTCTATTGCTTAGTAGTAGTACATTGTATGAATATGCTACAAATTATTCATCAATTTGCCTATTAATGGACACGTGAGTTATTTCCATGTTCTATCTTTTACCAGAAAGATCCTATGAATATTGGTGTACAAGTATTAGCATGGACATGGGCTTTTATTTCTCTTGAGTAAATAAGGAATATAATTAAGGAATGTAATGACCAGATGTATATTTAAGCTTTCAAGATGTTTCCCAGAATGGGAGTGCCAGGCAAGATGGTGGAGTAGGTGAATGCTGTCCCCACCTCCTCCCATGAGTACTTCAAAATTACAAATAAATTCTAGAACAATCAACCTGGATAAGTATCTGAAGACTAGCTGAACAGAAGTCCTATTATTTATTTATTTTTGTTGTTGTTAATTCTCACCCGAGGATATTTTTCCATTGATTTTTAGGAAGAGTGGAAGCGAGAGGGAGAGACAAAAAGAAACATCGATGTGAGAGAAACACATCGATTGACCCTTGACCTGAATCAAAATTGGGACCCTTTGGTCAGCAGACTGACACTCTATCCACTGAGCCAAACCAGCTAGGGTGCAGAAGTTCTATTATTAAGGATGTGAGGAAGAAGCCACGTTGAGACTGGTAGGAAGAGGAGAGATGTGAAAGAGGCTGGCTTCACACCACCTGTGGTGGTTGAGAACCAGGAGGTATATCCCCGTTGTAGAGGTCTCCCCTGAGAAGCAAGGTGTCTCAGCCCCACACCAGGCCCCCAGGTTGGAGCACCAGGGCCAGGAAGAGAAACTCCCACAACATCTGGCTGTGAAAATCAGCAGGGATTTTACCTGTCAGTGTGAGATGGACGGCATCTGGAGACCCAGACATTCTCTTGAAGGGCCCGCACACAGACGGACTTGCTCACAGGCTCTCACCCTGAGCTCCAGGAGTGGGGCAGTGGCTGGTGGGTGAGGTGCCAGAGACAGAACAGGGAGAAACCGAGTTGTGCGCTGTTAGGGAGACGGCAGGAGGAACAGCCCCCATTGTCCGTGTGGCAAGCCCTCCTCTCACACAGCCAGCAGGTGGGCACCATCTTTTCTGTGTTGAGCCCTCCCCCTGTGACCAAATCGGAGTCTGCATTAGCCTGGAGAGGACCACTTGCCCCCACCCTAGTGAAATGCTTACCCACCCAACCCAACTCTTATGGGCAACTGGCAGGCAACCATGCATGAGGGTTTCCGTTTCTCCACATCCTTGCCAACATTTGTTGTTTGTTGATTTATTGATGATAGCTGTTCTGACAGGTGTGAGGTGGTATCTCATTTGCATGTCTCTGATGATTAGTGATGTCGAGCATCCTCTCATATGTCTATCGGCTCTCTGTATGTCCTCTTTAGAGAGGTGTCTATTCAGGCCTTTTGCTCCTTTCTTTCATTTTTTTTCTTCATTGTCCAAAGATTTACATATGTCTCCTCCTTCCCCCATTGACTCCCCCCCCCCTGGGCAAGCCCTCACTGTCCCAATGTCTGTGTCCATTGGTCATGCCAATATGCATGCACACAAGTCCTTTCTTTGCTCTCTGACCCCCCCACCTCCCCTGCCATTTGTCTCTGGATCTATCTTTGTCCCTTTCTTAGTGAGATTGTTTGTTTGTTTGGTCTTGTCTCTTCATTTTGTTGATGCAGATAATGTATTATAGAATTGTATACCTGAAACCTACATAATTTTATTAACCAATGTCACCCTGATAAATTCAATAATAAATAAAGAAATATAAAGGGCATTCTTGGGATAATTGGAGACATTTGGATAATGTCTAAATTAGAAAAAAAATACGGCATTATGTTAAATTTCATGATGTCCTTAGAAAATATACTCTGAAGTGTTTAGGGGTAAAGAGGAGAAAAAGAATGATAAAATACGTAAGACAAATGGTCACATTTACATGGCAAAATTGGGTGATGGGTATCAAAGAGTTCTTTGTAATGGCTCTGTGAAGTTTTCTGTAAATTTTAAAGTATTGCAAAATAAAACAGTAAAAACAAAAACTAACTAACTAACTAAAATATATAAGACGTACTAACACCAAGCATACGTCTTTCTTGGTGGGACATATGGGCAAACCAAAGAGAAAGGTTACCAAAGCAATCATTTCTGGTAATTAGAAAAATAAGATTAAAATGAGGGGCAGAAGGAATTTTTTTAGTCATCTCGATCACAAATTAAACATGTAAAATATTCATGGGGTACTGGGGAAATAATATGGCAAATTTGACATTTGGAGATTTATTCATTTTTTATTCATTCATTCATTCACTCGTTCATTAATTGTTCCATAAGCATTTCTTGAACATTTACTGTCCATTGGCTTTATGATTGTATCTTGGATAAAACAGTTGTTTCAAAATAGATTTCTTGTCTTTGAAACGACTAGGCCACAGAAACACATAAGTTGTTACACTACAATTTGGTGAGTGCTCTGTTACAGGTTTATGCAGTCAGCTTAGAATGCAGAGAGGAAGGCCCCAAACCCACTCTGAGAAGGGAGAAAGAGAGGTCAAAAAGCTGTCCAGAAAAAAAATTTTTCTTTCAATTTAAATAATAATTATAGTAATTTAGAGCGTCAAAGCCCAGAATATTTCCTTATCATTAACACTGCATCGATCACAATCACCCATTATTTGCACATGCTCACATGCATTTCCTTTGACTATGTCATCAGTTACATCAAAAAAATGGGGGTCACCACCTTTTCAGACCATTTCCAGAAACGCTCGCCTCCTTCTCCCTTCTCGTGGCCAGTGGGGTTTTCCAGGAATACATGATGACATGGTCTCAAATACTTAATATATGAAACTGAGGGGCTATTCCTGGAAATACTGCATTCAGGTATTGACATATAACCAGAAGCCTGAACAGGCAAAAATTTGACTTGTTCTCCTCGGACCCCTGAAAATGATCTTTCAAGGCAGACACGGTTTGTGGAGGGAACTTGACCAGACTGGCACAGAGAAGAAATATTTCAACTAGTTTATAGGGTACAGTTGATTGCTACAGTGATTTCCACCTAAAGAGTGGATGAGCATCAATAAAGGCTCATTCACGCTGAACTTTCAGTAATTGACTCGTAAGGAGCTTAAATGTAATTTGTTCTTATATAATGCAGGCTCATAAAATGCATCATTTTTCTCACCCAGTGGAAGATTTATCATGAAGAGGTTTTATTCAAGGCTAGACTCTTTAAAAAAAAACTGAACTCCCCCCCCCCTATTCTAGCAAAATCCTCCTGTTAAAGAACTGAAGTGCTTCAAGCACCCTAGTAATGGTACAGTAAATTACATTTTCTCATTTGGAACATTGTAAAAGATTTCTCTGCCGAGTGATTTATCATGCAACAATTAGGAGCCCAAGGGAATTAGATGACCATTTTAAATTTTATCAGCTTGTTTCAATAAACTGTTAATGTGACCCTAATGTTTGGGAAGCACTTTAATATAATCAGATTTTGGTTGTTCAGTCTACTGACATTAATGGCTACCTCATTAATCATAGCATTCTCACTGAGACCTTGGAGCCTGAGCTAAGTTCAGTGAGCCAATTCTTGCAATAATAAAAACAAACGATTTTTTTTAATAGGGAAATATTCTCCCTTGAACCATGAAACGCATTTTGTTATTTCTTTGGAATGGACAGGGGCAACTGGAAACTCTAAAAGCTTACAAAATAACAATTAAAAACACTTTAGGCTTAATTCCCAAATTGGTCCATCAAATCAAGATCTCTTATAATCATTACCTGTAATGATTTCCTATTATTGGAAAATATAGCGTTTATATAGCAAGACCCAACAAATACAGAATAAATGTCCATCTCCCACGCCTGGGTAGCCTCTGATGGTTTGCACAAATCCCGCAGAGCCTTCAGCTTTTAAAACCCTGGAGTTGATTCCACAGTGGCCTTTCCAGAGAGCTGTGAAAAAAGGTACGGTGCTGCGATTTATACGATTTCAGAAAGTTGTGTGTAAATGTAGAGCCTGGTTTTAGTACTCCTGGCTTTTTTACATCGTGATAACAGACACTCTCTCAGTCTCTTAAAAGTCTATAGAATTGAAAGAAATAAGATTTTTTAAACCACACTTTCACCTGGGTTACGACCGTAAAACGCCTTTGTATTATATGTCATGACTGGAAAAGAGGACCGGTGCCATCTGTTTCTAAAGTTATGGTTTTGTTTTATTAATTTTTCTTAGTAAACTTAATATAATATGATCTTATTAGAAACAAAGTTTATAAAACCATACCGTTCGCTGGAAACAGAAAAGTCAGATGTGTTTAAGCCAAGCTCAAAAGCCCCGGGCTTTAGAAATATTTCATTTTGGGGTTCAAGGAAATCTCATTATTAAGTGAGCGGTTTGGATTCTGGGTTTTATATTATCCTCCCAGATTAAACTATAGAAAATAGAGCCTGAAAATCAAATTTGAAAATTCATAAAAATGCAACCAAATATTTCTTCCCAAAGTAGATTTATTTTTTGGGGGGGGGGGGATGTAACATGACTGAATCACTGTTCATAACTATTTTAGTTCCCAATTTTTTATTAGCTTAAAATACATGATTTTAAATAAGGATTCTAAGGTAGAGAGTATAGGTCATTGTATTGAAAAAGGAGTGTGAGGCCTCTGAGAAGCTGTCCTGGGACAATATGCCTTCTCAAGGTGACTGAATTGCGTTGCCCAGAATGGTGCCACTTCACCCATTCAGTCTCCAAATACTTGTGGAGCATTTCCCAGTTTATAGGATTTTGAAATTAATTTGCTGAGCGCATATTCCGTGCAGGAGGATCCTCTCAGGGTTGGGAAGAAATCGTGTCTGCTTTGCCTTGCATTCAGGAAGCTCTTCCTCCATTACTTTATGATCATCAAGTACATAAACACAGTACTAGAATGACCAATTTTGCAAAACCTGAACGACACAATTCTCCGGGCAGTCAGGAGTCCTTCCAGGGAAGGCTCCCTGCTCAGGACAGATGACTCACAGGGAGAGATTATGCTGTGAAAGCAAAGAGAACGGCGCATTTTTTCAGGTTGATTCAAAGGCATAAGTGAATGCATTGTCTGCCAGGGCAGGACTGTTCACAGTGCTCCCCAAATGAAGGGTTTTCCTGTTTGGAAAGTGTGGCAGCTGGGAAACACGCCGCTCCTATCTCCTGCTGGGGGAGCAGAGCTGACTGACAGTCCCCAGCTGCTGCCCCTGTGGACCTAGAACCGGTGCGCACCCAGGGCCGCACTTCCTCCAGGCCGCCCCCGGGTGGTCATGTGCAGGGACTGGCGGGGAACAGGACTCCTCTGACCCGCATCTTTGTCTTAGGGACTCCATGGGACCGGCCACAATTTTCTTAAGATTGCATCACAGTCTGAGGACTTTCTACCTGTCTCCTTGTTTTTTTTAAAAAAAGTTATTTAATATTTTTTTAAATTGATTTCAGATAGGAAGGGAGAGAGAGATAGAAACATCAGTGATCGAGAGAATCATTTAGAAACATCAGTGATGCGAGAGAATCATTGATCGGCTCCCTTCTCCACGCCCCCTACTGGGGATCGAGCTCGAAACCCAGGCATGTGCCCTCTACCGGAATGGAACCCGGGACCTTTCAGTCCACAGAACCACGATGCTCCATTCACTGAGCCAAATGGGCTAGGGCTACCGTCTCCTTTCTTCCTCTCCTCCTTGGCAGGTGCCTGCGTAGCTCTGTGGTGTGCAGCTCTCCCTTCCTAGTCCTGCTTCCTCCCCTCTTCAATCAGCTTCCCTCATTAAATCTCTTGAACATCTAATCCTTCCTTGGCTTCTACTTCTCAGAGGACCCAAACAAAGAGAATGTGTTCAGTAATCCTTGCAAGCTCTTTTAACATTTCTGACAGGAAATCGGGCGCTTATTTTATTTGAAAGAGTATTAGCTGCTACTGGAAGGCTACAATCGTAATGACTGCGCTCTCTCTCTTCAAACACGTAGAATTGTTTTAAAAGGCCCACCTTACACTTTCGTATCCCATTGTTATGGGTGCGAGGCACTTTTGACTATAAGCAACACGTAAACTAATAGCTTGTGTCACGTCACAAGCTTTGACTGTGGCTTGGTTTCAAGTTATGGATGGGAAATATACACAGATGCCATGTTGTAAAACCATGTACCCTTGTGCAGTCTGTGGTGCAAATCATGCCTTAAATTATTCCTGGAATTCATCTTGCAGAATGCTGTAAACGGGTGAAAGTTTATTCGCAGTAAACACTGCCTTATATTCTGCTCATGCGTTATGCCATAGTCCAACGATTTTTAAAACCTTTTTAAGTATAGATTAAAAGAACAACAAATACTTATCTATTCAGCAAATAAAAATGTTAGTATGGAAGGGCCCAGAGACCCAACTATTTAACCTCTCTTCCCCAGAGACTCCTAGAATTCCACCCTGTATCTTGAAAACCATCATGTAGATTATTCCAATCTTTGGGATCACAAAGTAAATTTATAGCCCCACAAGCTTTAGGAAGGTAGTCACAGACCTTGTTCCATATGGTGTCTTTTATTTTTTTCAACCGTGACAGAACTTTCTATGAATGACAGGGAAAATTACATAGCGGAAGCAGGTGAAAAATTCATCTCAGCCGGCACCAGCATTTTTCCTGGGAGATAATCGGCCTTGTCTAGTACAATACTTAGGTATGCCTTTTAGAGTTGCACCTGAGGCCTTCAAGTCATGAGCTTTGAAGACAAATTTTAAAATGATAACTAAACCGCTCTGCTGAACAAATGTGCAGGAAACAGAGGGCTGGAAAAGAATGAAACAGAAGAATTGGGGGGGGGTTGGGGGGAAGAAGCAATGAGAGTCAGGCAAGACAGTCAGGGACAGACTCCTGAGTCATATTTTTAAAAGCCAAAATGTATAACTATATCCCATTATAATTTTTTATTTGTTAATCCTCACCTGACGATATTTTCCCATTGATTTTTAGAAAGAGTGGAAGGGAGGGGGAAAGGCAGAGAAACATGGACGTGAGAGAGACACATCAGTTGGTTGCCTCCCAAATGCCCCAACCAGGACCAGGGATTGAGCCTGCAACTGTAGGTGCCCTTGGCCGGAATCGAACCCAGGACCCTTCAGTCCGCAGGCTCTATCTATTGAGCCAAACCAGCTAAGGCATATATCCCATTATAATTTAAATTATCCTATATAATAAAATGCTAATATGCAAATAGACTGAACGGCAGAACAACCAGAACAGCTGAACAACTGAAAAACCGGTCGCTATAATGTGTGCTGACCACCAGGGGGCGTGTGTGTGGAACATGGCGGGCGTTAGCTGCAGTGGGATGGTGGAGCAGGTGAGCAGGGGTGCCAGACCAAGGCGGGGCGCTGGTCGCTGTCATTGGGGCGAGCCTCTGGCGGTTACTGAAAATTCTTTGCTCCTGTGCACGACGGTCCCACCCGGCGCTCACACCCGCTGCTGGTGCCCGGTGCCGGCCCCGATCACTCGGCGCCGTCAGCAGGTGTGAGTGATGGCTGCCAGCCCCCGTTGCCCCTCAGGGCTTCTCCACCTCCCCCTGCTCCTGAGGGGCGATCAGGGCTGGCAGCTGCCTCTCGCACCCACTGCTGGCGACGGCCCTGCTCGCACCTGCTGCTGGTGCTGGCCCCAATTGCTCTGTGCTGTCAGCGATGTGAGCGGGGCTGGCACCATCAGTGCGTGGGAGCAGCAGCAGTGGGAGCGGGGCTGCCAGCAGACAGGGGACCAGGGGCATAGAAAATAGGCCGAGACCCACCCCTGTGCCAACTGCAGCCTCACGGCCCACAGTTCCTTCCAAGGTGCACAAATTTGTGCACTGGACCCCTAGTATATTATAACTATGTATTGCTCCCACTTTATGGAGCATCAGTTGTTGCTACAGATGTTTAGATGCTTTATCTATTTTGTTTCTAATCCACATAAATCTTCTGTAATGCACAGGATATTCCCACTTTACGGACAGGGTATTCATTCCATCAGGCAAATCCTATTGACAGCTTACGGTGGATACACACCATGTTAGATCCTATAGTTGAGAACAATGGAGGTTGACCTTTGAGGTCTCAGGGAGTTTCACTTTATGCTGGTGCTGAAAGATCCAATCCTAAGTATATTTTTAAAAATTAAATACACTCTGATAAGTCAAATTCTTTAAACAAGGCCACTCTTTATTGAAGTTAATTATCTTGGCTTTTCTAGTTCTTTGTGTTTTGTAACAGATCCAAAGTGGATAGGTAAACTACTAGAACTACACACCTTACCATGTGTTATTGATTACTGTAGGCACCTTTCATAGCTACTCACAGGTCTTGGAACAGTACTAGGAATTTAAAATGTCGTCTTCTGTGCTTGATGTGCTTAATTATGTCAGCACCAGCTGGATGGAGATATTGACAAGAGAGTACAACACGGCTGCATTCCCTCCATAATTCAAATTCAGTGGCAGGCTTCCACCTCAGTCTCCCCTCCCACCTCCAACCGCATAAAGTAGCTTGCGCCTAGTGCTTCATATTTAAATACACACAAAAAAGTGCATGCAAAGACAGGTGTTGCTATGGTTTCAATCTTCAGTATCAAAGGTCTCTAATACAAAAATTATCATCAATAATTAAATTGCTAATAGCCCCAGGAAGTGCATACCATGTTAGGTTCCAAATGATGTTTTAATGCCTTATTAATTTGTTCTCTGGTGACAAATTTTGATCAACTTCTTTCTCCTTCTAGAGGTTAAATCACAAAATATACCATCTGCTTTCATCACCTTTGGAGCGTAATGGCCTTATAAGTCTTAATAATAACATAGGTAGATATTCAATGGAGGTATTTGGTTTCTGCCATAAGCTTAGAAGGAAATGTATAATTTGCAGTATTTTAAAAGGTGGGTTTTTTTTCTACTTATGTGCCTGATGATGGAGCTGTAAGATACAGAAGATAAAGTTCTTCTCTAGACGTTTATCAGTTAGCAAGGGACACTGGCAAGCAGGCAAGAATTCAATAGATAGAAATTCATAGGATGTTTGTGGAAGGACATGGGAGGACAACCCAGTATTATAGTGGCTTATTTTGCTATTTAAAAATAAAATGTTTACATACGCTCCATATAGGAAAACAAAGCCATCAATACCTAGAGAATAATTTTAAGTAAATGAACAAAAACTCAAACTGTGACTGCCTAATGCAATATGCAAAACATATATTTTATAATAGCTGAGGAGACTAATCACTTTTTTTATAAGTTAAAGCACAATAGATTTTTTCAGAAATTCTATATCCTTAAAATTCTATAATAGGGACAATGTAAATAAAATAGTCATGTTTTAAAATATGACAACAATAATGATTGTAATATTGCTATATGAAATGAATATAAGTAGCTAATTTGTTATATGTTATATAAATGCTTAAAATATGGACCAATTAGGAAATATACTCAGAAATAATTCCTCCATAGATTAGTCATGAAAAGCAAACAAAAAGATTTCGCTATAATATGTAAAGGATTGCCTAGTATTAAAATACTGTAAATGAATTTTTTTTCATAATTGGTCATAGGTACACAAATAAATCTCACTAGTGTGGTGCATATTTTTAAGTCCCAAAGTTAACCACTTTTAGTGTTATGTTCATTCTTATATAGGTTTTATTTTTTTATTTGTAAGGAACAGAGATGTATTCAGGTTTCCTCTTACAGGGAATCCTATAAAAATAAGAAAAACTGGAATTTTAGCCAATCATCAAGGAAAGCCAACCAACCAACAAAACTGTTTTAAGTCAGAATAAGAAACCACGAACAGCCAGGCCTTGTGGCAAATGGGATTCAGCCTTTGAGAGCCAATGCGATTCTCAAGTCACCTCATTGCTTTCTCCCCTGTCTGGGCCCCATTCTTCTTCAGCCAACATCTAATTTCCAGCGACCTGGGCTTCCAGTGCTATGTTTTCACTTCGGCTTCTGCCACCGATGAGCTATTCTACGTGCCTCCCAATCCAATCCCACCCGGGAGGGAGATCTGATTCGTTTGGGTATCAGTGTGGTGACTGAGGGAAGACTGTCACCCATGCTATCTCAGGAGCCCGCGGATGCCTTGGAGTTCGTCGCCTTCCCCAGTGAAATCTCTGTGGCCAAGACAGCAGGGTCAGGTGGCGGCTAATTCGACCACCTATGACTGAGCTGCCACCTGGAGCCCTCTGGGAAGTCCTTTATTAATATTAAGGGAATAGCACTTGCTTCTGATACTTGCAGTGCATGACACAGCTGCTCGGTCGTATGCTGACACGAGCACTCTTTCTGCAGTAAGCTGGATTCTTCTCAAAGTGCTTCAATTTTCTCTAGAAACATGAGAAGCATGTAGACAAAATGGAAAGCCAGAAGCAAGTGCGTTATTTTGCAGTAGACAAGAAGCTTTTCAATCATACTCAGCATCTGGCATTTAAGAAAGTAGATGAAATACAAATAGGACTTAAGGATCTAGGGATGTTCCAGGTGAAGCTTTATCAAGACAAAATAAAACAATTAGTTGCCTCACTGTGTTCACTAGAAGAGGAGGTCAAGAACCATGCACTCAGATCACTGTGTTAGTTAGCCAGTGTGTTCATCGCTACCCGTGTGTTTTGATTTTACACACCTACCACGTAGAATAGATATGCCGTAAAGGTGCAAAGTCATGTAACTTACTATGAATAATTTAAAATGTTACTGGCCCGTTTGTTAACAGTTATTGACTGCTTACTATGTGTTACATGGAAAATAATGCATCAAGTTATTTTGACAAGGTAACTTGTCAAATAATAACCCAACCCAATGATTTAACAAATCTCAATTATCCCCGTTTACAGATGAGGAAACTAAGTCACAGAGGGGTTTAATTGTTTGTTCAAGGTCCATTCACAGCTGCTGAGTGTTGGGGCCAGGATTTGGCGACAGGCACCCTGAGTCTAGAATCCATTCCCTTCGTAATCACTGTTTTATACTAGGTCCTAGAGAGAAATGTTTAAAGGAATGGAATATTCTGACTTTGGAGGAAAAAATTAGCTTTCCTGTATGCTTCTGCTTAGGAAATCAATTTTTCTTTCTACTTTTAAAGATCTAGGTGATCAAATTTCAGAAACAAGAAAAGAAACTTCGCCCTGGCCAGGTGGCTCAGTTGGTTGGAACATTGTCCAGTACACCAAAAACACCGAGGGCTCAATTCTTGGTTAGGGCACATACCTAAGTGTGGGCACGTACAGGAGGCAACCAATCAACATTTCTCTCTCTCTCTCTCCAATAAAAACATATCCTTCGTTGATGATTAAACTCTGGCTCTAGCTCTGAGGCTTCCGCTGCTGAGCGTTCTATAATCGAAACAATGTATAACTCCAGCTCTGAGATCCCGGGGTTTTGTTTAGCTTCTATATTTGTTACAAAGTTTCAAACTGCCAGCTCAGAGGCCGGCAGCGCAGGCGGGGAACGTTGGAGTCCTCCTTCACTGCAGCAAGCAAGCCTCATGCTCGCTTCAGTGCCTGGCTGCCGGCCGCCATCTTGGCTGACAGTTAATTTGCATTACTCACTGATTAGCCAATGAAAAGGGTAGCGGTTGTATGCCAATTACCATGTTTCTCTTTTATTAGTGTAGATTTGTAAGGAACAAAGATGTATTCAGGTTTCCTCATACAGGGAATCCTATAAAAATAAGAAAAACTGGAATTTTAGCCAATCATCAAGGAAAGCCAACCAACCAACCAACCAACCAACCAACCAACAAACAAAACTGTTTTAAGTCAGAATAAGAAACCACAAACAGCCAGGCCTTGCGGCAAATGGGATTCAGCCTTTGAGAGCCAATGCGATTCTCAAGTCACCTCATTGCTTTCTCCCCTGTCTGGGCCCCATTCTTCTTCAGCCAACATCTAATTTCCAGCGACCTGGGCTTCCAGTGCTATGTTTTCACTTCGGCTTCTGCCACCGATGAGCTATTCTACGTGCCTCCCAATCCAATCCCACCCGGGAGGGAGATCTGATTCGTTTGGGTATCAGTGTGGTGACTGAGGGAAGACTGTCACCCATGCTATCTCAGGAGCCCGCGGATGCCTTGGAGTTCGTCGCCTTCCCCAGTGAAATCTCTGTGGCCAAGACAGCAGGGTCAGGTGGCGGCTAATTCGACCACCTATGACTGAGCTGCCACCTGGAGCCCTCTGGGAAGTCCTTTATTAATATTAAGGGAATAGCACTTGCTTCTGATACTTGCAGTGCATGACACAGCTGCTCGGTCGTATGCTGACACGAGCACTCTTTCTGCAGTAAGCTGGATTCTTCTCAAAGTGCTTCAATTTTCTCTAGAAACATGAGAAGCATGTAGACAAAATGGAAAGCCAGAAGCAAGTGCGTTATTTTGCAGTAGACAAGAAGCTTTTCAATCATACTCAGCATCTGGCATTTAAGAAAGTAGATGAAATACAAATAGGACTTAAGGATCTAGGGATGTTCCAGGTGAAGCTTTATCAAGACAAAATAAAACAATTAGTTGCCTCACTGTGTTCACTAGAAGAGGAGGTCAAGAACCATGCACTCAGATCACTGTGTTAGTTAGCCAGTGTGTTCATCGCTACCCGTGTGTTTTGATTTTACACACCTACCACGTAGAATAGATATGCCGTAAAGGTGCAAAGTCATGTAACTTACTATGAATAATTTAAAATGTTACTGGCCCGTTTGTTAACAGTTATTGACTGCTTACTATGTGTTACATGGAAAATAATGCATCAAGTTATTTTGACAAGGTAACTTGTCAAATAATAACCCAACCCAACGAGTTAACAAATCTCAATTATCCCTGTTTACAGATGAGGAAACCAAGTCATAGAGGGGTTTAATTGTTTGCTCAAGGTCCATTCACAGCTGCTGAGTGTTGGGGCCAGGATTTGGTGACAGGCACCCTGAGTCTAGAATCCATTCCCTTCGTAATCACTGTTTTATACTAGGTCCTAGAGAGAAATGTTTAAAGGAATGGAATATTCTGACTTTGGAGGAAAAAATTAGCTTTCCTGTATGCTTCTGCTTAGGAAATCAATTTTTCTTTCTACTTTTAAAGATCTAGGTGATCAAATTTCAGAAACAAGAAAAGAAACTTCGCCCTGGCCAGGTGGCTCAGTTGGTTGGAACATTGTCCAGTACACCAAAAACACCGAGGGCTCAATTCTTGGTTAGGGCACATACCTAAGTGTGGGCACGTACAGGAGGCAACCAATCAACATTTCTCTCTCTCTCTCTCCAATAAAAACATATCCTTCGTTGATGATTAAAAAGAAGAGAAAAGGAAAGGAAACAAAAGAAAAGAAGCTTAAAAAGAAGGCAGAAAACACTTAGGGAAGTTGATTCTGATGATTGACTTTTAGGAAGAGTGGTTGGTCTGCCCATATTAAGACTCTTCCTGGTTTTCATACTCTAGAGGCATATACACATTATACCACTTAAAGCATTCACCCTCGATTTTTTGTTACTATCCACGGGTCCACTAATTTTAATTGTTGTTGTTTAAAGTCATCTTTTGTACTTAGGAATGCCTCTGTCCCACCTGGTCTTAGTACGATGGGATTCTCTGTTCCCCAACTTGCAGAGGGTAGCTGACTGGTTAAACCCATGCTAGGTCCATTTTGAGGTGTAGGAATTGGGGAAAGTAAGAGTGAGTAAAGTGTGTGTGTGTGTGTGTGTGTGTGTGTGTGTGGTGGGGGAGGAGGATGTCTCTATGTAGTTTCGGGATTCTATGAAAACTGGCTGCTTAATTACAATGCAAGGAGCCCGAGATCAAGCACCCTTCACCTTATTTGGAAGCAAGGATAAAAGAAACTATCAAAGCCATATATTTTTTGTGGCTCATTTTACTATAA
Organism: Myotis brandtii; assembly: GCF_000412655.1. Taxonomy (NCBI): domain Eukaryota; kingdom Metazoa; phylum Chordata; class Mammalia; order Chiroptera; family Vespertilionidae; genus Myotis; species Myotis brandtii. The sequence goes on along the minus strand of NW_005370223.1, from coordinate 115,144 downwards.
AAACCCTGCCTTTTTGTGGGGTAAAAGAACTCTCTCTTTTTTTTAAATTTTTTTTAAATTTGACAAGGTAACTTGTCAAATAATAACCCAACCCAACGAGTTAACAAATCTCAATTATCCCTGTTTACAGATGAGGAAACCAAGTCATAGAGGGGTTTAATTGTTTGCTCAAGGTCCATTCACAGCTGCTGATTTCAGAGAGGAAGGGAGAGGGAGAGAGAGATAAAAACATCAACAATGAGAAAGAATCCTCAATCCACTGCCTCCTACATGCCCCCCACTGGGGATCAAACCCGTAACCCGGGCATGTGATCTGACCGAGAATTGAACCGTGACCTCCTGGTTTATAGGTCAATGCTCAACCACTGAGTCACACCAGTCTGGCAGAACTCTCTCTCTCTCTCTCTCTCTCTCTCTCTCAGATTTCAGAGAGGAAGGGAGAGGGAGAGATGGAAACATGAAAGATGAGAATCATTGATCAGCTGCCTCTTGCACACCCCCTACTGGGGATTGATCCTGCAACCCAGGCATGTGCCCTGACCCAGAATCCAACTGTGGCCTCCTGGTTCATAGGCCTGTGCCAACCACTGAGCAACACAGGCTGGGCAAGACCTCTCATACCACTGCTGGAATATTGGCTGTGAGAACACATCCTCCAGCAAAATTAATGCATACACAAACTAGAACCTGGCTACCTGGGCAGTATTTTGTCCCAACACCTTTTTGAAATCCGACGCTCTGAGGGGTGACATCTTTCTCCACTCATGGTTTTCATGAGAAGGGATTTTCCCTAAATGCACCCTAAAAAAACAGAGCTGGAAGGATACAAAAATAGCACCTTTGTTTCTGCCACAATGTTTCCTTTATCAGATTTCTTTCTCTTTCATCTCATTCCTGTCCCAAATTATTTCCAATCCTGGAAATGGACGTCAGGCTCATCAAGTTCAAAAGCAGTGTGTCTTCAATCAATTTTTGTCATGTGCCCCACCTACATTGTACCACCTACAAGGTATTCAAGTGACTGAGATCTGTTCCTAGCCTACCTTTACCGCTAAGATTATGTCTAGTCTCATACTTTTTGTACAGATATATTCTAAACATAAAGAAAAATAAAGCAAGTCACACCGAAGAATTTTTCATTAGGATAGGATTATGTCTACTGATTTAAAATCTCTCAATGATATCAATACTGCAGGATACAGTGAAAAGCAAGACATTTGTCTTGTTGAATTAGCAAGTGGGCAGTATTTTGTTTTAAAGAAGGGACATTGCTTTGTAAAGTGTATTTTGTTCGTTTGTTGTGTACTTTGTTTATTTAAACTCTAGTTTAAATTATTTATGGTGAATGCTTTATACTTTATGTTATAGTCTGAATAAAAGGAGGCCTCACTGATGTTCTTTGCTATTAACTCTTTGCTAAGAAGCAGTCATGATCACTATTATCAGAGAGGCTTTCCAGAATAAGCAAAAGAATTAGCATGCTTTTAGCATACATTATGCATACGAATTCAGTGCTAAGGAATATGAATCTCTATGCATAGCCCAGGGAAGTTTTGTTTTATTTCATTATTTTTTTCGTTGAGAAAAGATGTTTTTGTTTTCTGATGCACAAGGTGTTTTGTGGATAACACTCATTAGGGTTAATGGCATTAAGATGCAAAAAAAATCTCTCCTGCTTTGTGAGAAGAGCAGGCCTCATAATATTTCCAGGAGGAATACTCTGAAACCTTCATAAAACATTTATATCATTTGGATAAAAAAAAAGAACAGAGAAACCTCCTTTAATAAAACATTTGCCCCTATTAGACTAGGCTGCCATGAGCATTTTACTGAAGAATCATACAATAAATTTACATTACATGTACATTTTGCAAACAATGAGAGCACACCAATACCTTCATGTTAAAGACAATTGCCTCTGCACAATGAAAGTGAGGATTTTGATAAAAACTTGCATGTTTCTTCATTGTCCTGGTTTGTGTGTATGCCATTCCTGGTTTGGGTTCTAAAACCAGTGTTAAGCTATCTGAGTCTCCAATGAACATGATAAAAAAGAAGAGAAAGCTTATTTTTATTTAATTTTCTGAGTGCGGGGGAAGTAAAACTATAAAACTAAAAATTTATAATGGGGAAAGAGTAAATAAACACTCACAGATTAACCACACACTAAATTTATTTTGTAGTATGATTTTGACTATATGTTAAATGTGATTTAGCTGAAATTTTAGCAATCTGAAAAGAATTTTCAAATGATATTAAGTAGTTTTTGGAGTCTCTAAAAAAAAATAAAATGTAAAAGATTACAACAAACTTTATGTACTACTGCGTATACATATATGCATAATTTCATAGGTTCTAACAAAATCTTTCTGGTCAGTTTTTTGGTAGAACAGTATTTAGTTCATATTTATGTATCTTGAGTGAAATATTCCACTCTTCTTGAGGAAATGTTAAAGTGTTAAACATCTATGTTCTCCACAAGTAAATAACACATTATATGGTTACATTATGACCAGATTATATCTATTAGTTACTGCTGTGTACCATGTAAATCTCTAGACTCCCCTGGGAAGTGAGAAAATCACTTCAGACTTCAATAACTAACCATCAGTTATTGCTCTGGGCAATAATAAAGCTGAATGCAATTACCTAAAGTGAAGTTAGCAGTGTAACAAATGAAACACAGATTTTTCTTCCTCTCAAAATAAATGTGGCATCTCCTCACCCCACACTATTGTGTGTTATAATAGGATCTTCTAAACAGTGCATTGTCCGAATAGTCTATTTGATATTTGAAATATATGGGATTAAAATTATTAAATTACTTTTCATGGCATCAGTTGGTTGGTGCTCAAAACGGCAACAGAATCACCAAAAAACAACAAACAAACAAACAAACAAACAAAATAGTCAATGAGTTCTACAAAACTGCAAAATGTAAAACATTTCTTTTACATAATAGACTCATGTCTTTAAAAATATTGAATTTTACCAATAAAAATGTTAAGACTTTTTACTAGTCTGTTTATGTAGCACAATGACTAGGATGAAAAATGATAAAATCATTTTCAGAGTTAGCTATACATGGGCTGACATAGTTAAAGTGTTTATTGAAACGAATATTAAGAAGAGAGAAGTGGTTCAGAATAATTGCTAATGGATAAATTTTACTCAGACTTTATTTTTTTCTATAGAACTACTTATCCAAAATTGATTTTTAATTTATTATTTGTATGTATTTCCTATTTGTCACAACAGAATGCAATTATACTGAAAGAGATTTCCCAGTAGAAAGTTAATCCTGCTGTTTCACATTTTGTTTAACCATTTTTTATGGATAATTGTAGTCTGTGTTTTGGCATAGACCATTCCGAAACAGTAGAGGTCCTGGCGATTTGGCTGTTAGCATACATTTGGTGGTGAATATAGCCTTTCATTAGCCCTGTATTCAAATAGCACTGCCAAAGTATTTTTCATGTTCTTTGCTCATTTCTGTTTATAATAAATCCTTGGAAGCTTGAAGCTGACATCTGTTTTCTGAAGTAATCCTTTCTCTTTCCTCTATGTGGGCACATACTGACTTATTATTGCAGGGCTGTTTATTAGAGTTGGGCTGCTAGCAATTATTATTATTAAAGAAAAATGGATTGTTTTGTGGGGGGAAACACACAGGAAAACTGCATGCATACTGTTACAAAAGGATATGTAAAAATTGGCACCTACGCACCCTAACAGCATCTGCTTAACTGCATATTTATATTCTGTAGTTTTATTATATGTTGAGTAATTTGAGGGATGTTTAATTTCATGGACCACACACGATTTGAGAATGAAATTCATGTAACAGAGTAAAATCTTTATTGAATTTGCTTGTCTGAAAACCCTCTGTTAATTCCTTTATCTCATACAAATTGGTTCCTCTTTTCTCTCCCTCCTTCCCAATCACTCTTCCTCCCGTCCTTCTTCCTGTCATCAGCATGTATTGACCACATACTGTACTGTGTTCCAGGCTCTGTAAGCTGACAAAGGCAGTTCATAGGTCAGGAAGACATGGTCCCACACCACAAGAAGCTCACCATCTAATGAGGAAGAGAGATAAATAAACAAAAATGTCCTTTATTTTTAAGTTACTGAATAAAGCTTTAATTAGGATGTTTCCTGGTGCACGCACGCATGCACGCGCGCGCGCACACACACACACACACACACACACGTGCACAGATGGTAATCATTTTAATGCATAAAGTTCAAATGATCTTTGCCCTCTCACCAAAATTCTTGGTTCAAGATGTACAGGGTAAGATCGATACATCCAATTTCAAGAGCCCAACATCCATCTATATTTCCTCCCACTCATTTCTTCCTCTTTTTTTTAATCGATTTTAGACAGAGAGGGAGAGAGCGGTCGATTTGCTGTTCCATTTATTTATGCATTCATTGGTTGATTCTTGTATGTGCCCTGACCAGGAATTGAACACGCCAACTTGGCGTATCCAGATGATACTCCAACTGATCTACCTGGCCAGGGCCCTCCCACTCATTTCTGATTCCTACCTCATTCCCCTGGCTTAGAATAAAATTCTTGCCTTAATAATAGTTCTGCAGTAGATATTTACTTGATTGCTCTCCAGATAGTTTTCTGAAGGCTTACAAATATTTCTTCTTCCTCCCCTCAACTTTCCATCATACACTTTTCTCTTCTGCTCTTAGTATCCTATCAAATAAAAGGGTAATATGCAAATTAACCATCACTCCATCACAAAAGATGGTGGTGCCCAGTCCTCTCAGCCCTGCCGGAGTCTCCCAGTCCCAGGGGGGCAGCCGCTGAGAGTGGGCAGTGTGAGTGGAGATGAGGCAAGCATTCCACCCCGGCCGAGGAGGGCCTCTGGGCAGCGGGCACGGAGTGGCCGGGGGATGGGGGGACGATGAGGCAAACGTTCCACCCCAGCCACGGAGGGGCCTCTGGGCCGCAGAGAGCCCCTGGGCAGTGGGCGCGGAGCAGCCAGGCCCCGCAGAGAGCTACTGGCACACGGATTCGTGCGCAGGGCTACTAGTTGGTCTATATTTGGTTTTCATGTATTTGCGGTTTCAAGTAGAAAGATAGTTGGAAGAGAATGGGCTTCATATTCAGTTTAAATTTGAATTCTATCCCTTCTAATTAGTAGTGTGCTACTTGAGTCAAGTTTTCTAACCCCTCAGTCCTCAGTTGCTTCATCTATACATAGGGTTATTTCCCACGATACAGTTTTGGGACAATGGTTCAATGACTGATGTTTATAAAGTACAGCCCAGGTTTAGGCCCACAGTAAATGCTTAATTGATGGTGTTTCTCTTTCTTCTTCTCTTCTCCTCTCCCACAAGTTGTGTCCACACCAGACCTACATTGCTAGAATCTCCACTACTCCATCCCTTCCACTGTACTTATACACTTACTTACAACTCACCTTATGTTACACATAAAATACCTGCCCATTTCACAAAATAAAGATGTTTTAATGTTATCATGGTAGTTCTCAAGTTTCTTGACAGTCTTTGATGAATTATCAAGTACAGAAGTTTAAAAAGCATTGATTTAGTTTCATTTTCTACCTTTTTACTGTGCTAACACTAACCCCTTAGAAATTTTCCAATCTCTATCAGTAGAATGTATTCTTATCCAACAACCTTATCCACCAATTGTCTTTCTTTTTTAAAAAAATATATTTTATTGATTTTTTACAGAAAGGAATGGAGAGGGATAGAGAGTTAGAAACATCAATGAGAGAGAAACATCAATCAGCTCCCTCCTGCACCCCTCCCACCGGGTATGTACCCACAACCAAGGCATATGCCCTTGGCTGGAATTGAACCTGGGACCCTTCAGTCTGCAGACCGATGCTCTATCCACTGAGCCAAACCAGTTAGGGCCCAATTGTCTTTCTTAAACTTCATGTAAATACTCACAATGAAGCTTAAAACTATTTCTCTTTCTCACAACATTTTTATTATAACCCTAAAAAATTAATAGAGAGATTAAAATTAATATGGAAAGGGAATTACAATATATCAATATTAAGTAGGCTGAATATTTAATATTTGATTACATAATGTAATTATTAATCACTCATTCTTTATCTCACAAACTCCTATTTTTAACTGTGCTGAAGAGCTTTATTCAGTATCAAAGCATATCAGAGGCAAGAAGCAGACTAGTCTTCTGATTTCTAGATTGAGATCTATTGCTGTAATACATTCTTTAAATATAACAAAAGATTGATGGACCCACAACAGATTTGTTTCAATTATTCTTATTTACCATTATTTTCCATCATATCTCCCTTGTGGTGACATATACAAGATAGTTGGCCAGGAGAGAGGGTAGGGATGATAACACAATGTTCAAAAATCAAAATAAAAAGACTGAAATCATGAATAATATTCTTTGTTAAAATAAATGTTTATTTTTAAATTAGAGTTAACATACAATAACATACAAGTTCAGGACACCCACATTTCCAGTATCCTACCAACTAAATGTTTTCTGAAATGCAGGAAACAGGACAAGTAGCTCAACAGAGTGGCAACACTATGTATCTGTTCAAGGGCTTTGTCAAAACCTTTGGAGGAGGAAATATGCGAAATCCTAGAGGTGGGAGTAGGGGCACAACAATTCAGGATCTTCCAGGACCCAGAAGTACTGCAAGGAAAGACACACGGATGAACTAAGATAATTCTTATGCCCAAGACTGGAATTGCATTAAGACTTTTAACTGAACATCGATTGGAGAACCCTCCTTCTGGTGCCTCCTCACAGTTGCTAGTTACACATCACCTGTTCACAGGAAGCCAATCTGTGTACCTACTATTTAGACTTTCCATCACATGAATAATTCAGGAAACCTGGCCTAGCCAGCAGAGTTGAATAAAGACATGCGTAGGTGAGGGAAAGCATTTGTGCTCTCAAAGAGACCAAACAGAACCTTTAAAATAGATGGGCCCTATGAACTAAAATGGCAACATGTAAATATTAGGACTTCTAAATTAATAAAGGTAAAAACAGAAATAAATGATCTAGCAAAAAATAAGAAAAAGGAAAGAAAAGAAGCAATAAACATTTATTCTTCTAAATATCAGCCTGGAAAGAAAAATATGTTTTGTGATTATTTTATATGAAACAATAGAAACAAAGGGATTTTAAAAAAGGTGAGAACAAAGGAGTAAGCAAATAGATACCAGGGATATATAGACACAGTAAGAGCAGTCACGCCTACAAGAGATTCAGTTGAGATCCAAGGACACAAAAAGTTTGAAAGTGAAAGTGTGGGGAAATGTTTATTGCTTTAACAACCTTTTAATATGAATAAAAATAAAGGAACATTCATCTCAGTAAATTAGAAAAAATAAGATTGAAATGAGAAAACTGTAGGCAGAGAATAACAAATAAAAAATTGAAAGCAAGTTATATAGAAAGACCACTAAAATAGCTAAGTCCCCTAATGAGCCTGATTAAAAAGTTATAAGGGTAAACATACATATGATTTGAATATTAAAAACAGAATCAGAGAGATGTAAGCAAACAAAGATTTAAAAGAAAAAAAATGCAACTTTTGGCAACAAATTTGAGAACTTAGAGGAAATGCATGTTTTTCTAGCAAAATTTAAGTTAATAACCCAAGAGGTAGACAGTGTCAGTAGATCAGTGACAATAAAATAAGTCGGAAACCATAGGTAAAAGGGCATCACACCCAAAAGAACTTCAATATGCTGTGTAACTTTTCTGGGCTGAGGTTTTCTCATCCGTAAAATATAGATAATTATGTATATCTTATAGAGTTGCTGTGATAATTAACTAAGTTAATATACATCAAGTGCTTATAACAGTCTGATAATAGTCTATGTTACTCTTCATATAAATGTTAGCTACTCCTCTATTAAAGATACAATCTAAAGCTATTTTAATGGTTCATGCCATAGAAAAGATGGAAAATCCCTCACTGAAGTAATTCTTGGATCACTATAAGACAAACAGAAAAATGTAGGCCAATTTTACTTATAAATAAAGCTATACTTCAAGGATATTAGCAAATTGACTATAGCAAATTAAAAACAATCATACATTATTATAAAATATAGTTTATGTCAGGAAAGGTAGGATGAGCTTATATTTATAAATTAATTTCATTAATGAATTAAAGGAGGAAGTCCTTATGAATATATATAATTACATGCTTTAAAAATTTGGTCAAATTTAGCTGCCCTTCTTAATTTTTAAAAACTGAAATTGAAAGAAAATAAATATAAAAGAGGAAAACTTTCAGCAACAGCTAATATTCTAAATAGTGAGACACTATATTCTAAAATGAGTAATAAAATAGGTATTCTCCTTGTTATCATTCTTTTTAGCCACACACAACGTTGTCCATGAACCTCTGTGTTTTATTTTTATCGTCAGCACTTAAAACTGTATAGCACTAACTCTGGCCAGTGTGTTAAGTGGTTAGAGCATTGGCCAGTGCACCAAAGGATCTCTGGTTCAATTCCTGGTCAAGGGTGTGCACCTAGGTTGCAGGTTTGATCCCTGGCCAACCAGTTGGGGCTCATGCTGGAGACAACCAATCAATGTATCTCTCTCATATCAATCTTTCTCTCTCTGTCCCCCTCCCTCCCACCCTCCCTTCCACTCTCTCTAAAAATCAATGGAAAAATATACTTGGGTGATGATTAACAACAACACTAAAAAAAAAACTACATACCACCCTGTATATTTTGCTTTGTTTTGTTTATTGTCCGTCATATTGACCTCCAAAATCTAAATTCCATTAGGAGGAGTTTTTTTTTTTTTTCTTGTTGTTCTCTGCTAACTCCTCTGAGCCTTGAACAGTGCAGAAGAATTACATAAATTTGAAATTTAAGTAATTTATTTCATTATACTTTTGAGGTAATAACTAATGCAATAAGATAAGAAAACCGGGTTGGAAAAGACAAAATTGCCTCTTTCTTCTGATAATTGCATATATTAAGAAAACCTAAGAAACCAAGATAAAAAATTTTAAAATATTATAATTAATGAGCTATTCGGTAGGAGCTGGATCCTTTCTTCCAGCAATTTAAATCTGGGGAGGAATTTATACACCCCCCCCCAGGGGTAGATAGAACTGGAATTGAGTTCTTCTGTTAATAGTAACAGAAAATTACACATAGGCTGGTGCTTCTGAGATCCTCTCACTCATATTTCTCAATTCTATGACCCAGCAATAAATTCAATTTTATGGCTTTAGTTAATCAAAGTCAGTTTTTGTTACTTAATATCAATACATCCTACTTGGTGTGATAATAAAAGTAGACTTCAGTGTTTTCCTTTAATTTATAAACCTATAATATACACAGATCTTTGGCAAATCTGACCAAAAAAAAAAAATTATAGAGAAAACACAAAGAGAAATCATAGGAAATAAAACAGAAGCATCACAGCAAACTTGACTAGCATTCTTAGAGACACAGATGTTCTGGTTAATTTAATTTTGTTATTGACAAATATAAGAGAAGTTTCCAACATTTGAAAAAATCTTTATAAAATATATTCCATTTTGTTGTTTTAAAGAGCAATGTAAAAAGCATAGTATCTGGTTTCTTTAGTAATTCCAGCATTGTTTCACTCTTACCACATTCTGACAAATCCTGAATATTGTTATACCAATATTCTTCTATTTTTAACCTATGTTAATTGAAACATTGTTTTTTGGAGTTTAATTACTTAGAAAGATGCAGAAAGACTACTTTGCAATACTCATATTCCTGTGACTAGCTGGCTAGGGTCCATTTTACAGATCAGTAAACTGTTTTCAGAACAACTTGCTAGGACAAGCTATTTCATAAGGATCTGTTCAGGGGCAGAAACTCATTATTCACTGTTTTCAGCTTGTTTTCTTCCCACTCTTGATAGAGTTTTAGGATGTATTCCTGTGCATATTCAGCATTTTCTACTGGATGATTAACCAGATATCAAGGTGTTGAGCTCCAGAATTCTGAATGTATGCTTCAAACATCTGGAGCTATACATATGGGAATATACAGCTGTGTTTATTTCAATGATTACACATTTACATGACTATAATACATTTATTTAAATGTATAATCTCATATATGTGAGAATATTCAAACAAATGTATTTGCTGTACTTATTTAAATATGCAATTGAAAAATAATTCAAATAATTCACCACTTTTATTTAATCTTACAGTATTTATTTATATAATGTACTTCTTAATATATATGATTGCTCTTTATTTTTAGCCTAGAGCCAAATATTTTTTAAAGAAACAATAGGGTTATAAGTCATATAAGTAAAAAAAAATTTAGATAGAGGTATTCGTAGTTAGCAAGCTTTCAGAAGAATTTGGAATGTTTCTTTTACTCCAATAATTTTATAGTATGGTTAATATTTGAATCCCAAAGCAATTCTCCAAAGGTATTTTTGTTTTTCTTCCTTTCTTACTGCACTGTATCTAACAAGGTAAATACTTCAGGGTATTGGTTTAATATAGTTGGAAAAGAGTTTCACTGTTTTTTTTTTGGCAAGAGTTTCACTGTTTTAACTCCACACCCCCCAATCTGGTGATCACTAAGATAATCTCATTTAACTGTACCTTTATTTCTGTGGGAGGAACTGGAGACCAGCAAATGATTTAGGAGGAGAGAAAATAAACCTCCTACTCGGATCCAATTCCTGGAAGATTTCAGAGAACCTTCTAGTTAGTCTATTTGTTCTTTTGTATAGTATTCCCTTTCTTAAGGCATGTTTTTTAAAGCTATACTGGACTGGCCTAAAGGAAAGTGACATTTGGGCAAGAGAAAAATTAAATTGGAAGTTGTATGAGTTTTTGAAATAATTTTAAATTTAATGTACCACAAATATAAAAATAATGACTACGGGCACTTTTTCATTAGTTAAATTGTTGAATAAATGTAACTTTTCTGAACCTCAGTTTCATCATTTGTGGCCTGTGGATAATAATATATCTCGTTGGGTGGTGTGAGGATGACATGAGTACAACGTGTACATGATTCAGTTGTCAAATGTTTTCCAACGGATTTTGTAGATGTGAAAACTGGATTCCTGGACCTTCCCCCAACCCTCAGTTGCTGGTCATGTTTCAGGAACCACCTTTCCTATGGCGATGCATCTTCAAGGCTTGAACAGGCCAACAGCATTGTTTTCTGAGAGTGTGATACTTGTATCCAGGGTGCTCCCTGGAGACCGTGGATGGTGACAAGCGTTCAATAATGGAAGGAACGCACTTTCGTGTTTTATACTTATAACACAAGTAGGTGTCCTTATTTTATTTTTTACAATATACTCTTATTGATTTCAGAGAGGAAGGGAGAGGGAGAGAGAGAATCAATGATGAGAGCGAATCATGGACCTGCAGCCTCCTGCACGCCCCTCACTGGGGCTGGAGCCCGCAACCCAGGCACGTGCCCTTACCGCCTGGTTCATTGGTCGATGCTTAACCACTGAGCAACACCAGCCGGGCGGTGTCCTTATCTTAAATTTCTACTGTCTCATTTCCAGGTCGGTTTCTGAACCTAGGATTCAGGTCCAAAATACGCTCAGGCCTCAGGGAAGACGCTTTGGCGTCCTCCAGGACGGCCCAGAGGCGGGAGAGAGACCGGCCAATGGGAGCTCGGGTTGAGGACTGGCCACGCCCCCTGCCCTGGAGCCCCGCCCCCTTCCGTCCCGCTCTCCGGGAGTGGAAGTGTGCCTGCCGCCGGCTCGTGCAGCCACTGCCTCTCAGTGACAGGACCCTCCCTGGGCACGATTGGCAGCGGGTCCCGAAGTGTGTCGGCCCTCGCCTCGGCTGAGCTGAGGTGTGTCCGGC